>NC_091505.1:23741592-24049371 GCF_947461875.1 Haliaeetus albicilla | reverse complement strand
GCTGAAAAGGGTAGCTGAAAGAATAAAAGGGTTTTATGCGGCATGGAGACTGCTGAAATACATCACATTGGAAGCACTGACCAAATGCGTATAACCTGTCAAAAAAGCATGTAGGAGGATCAAGCATGGCTAAAAAAATGGCTAAAAAATCAAACAAACACGGCTAAAAGGCAGGACATGGGAGGCTATCAGAAACAAGAAGGCATCCTTCAGAAAGTTGGATTTGTGTTTTAATGAGGAAAACAGAAAAGTTTATAAACAAGTGAAATGTAAAAATGGTTGTGTGAAAAACAGTTTGACACACAACTAGCAAAAAGACTAAAAAAGCCACAGAAATCATTTTTCAGTCTCGTCAGGAGCAGGAAGCCTGAAAGACATTTTCTAGAACGAACCGGCTATTGAGATATAAAAGGAATATGTAGGAAAGACAATATTGGAGCAGAAAACCCAAATGAGTTTCTTGCATCTGCGTTTATTGTGGAGGAGGCTGGGGAAGTTCCCAGACAGGAACTCACAAGCTTGCCTGAGGATCTGTCTCGTGCTGAAGCATCGGTAAGGGTTAGAATAAATCGACAAAGCGAGTAATAACAAACTAACCATTGCCAGATGGTCCTCCCCACACCCGCAGAAGTGTGTAAGCCTTCCTCTAAAGCTGCTTCCACACACAGCCTTAGGAGATGGCTGATGCTACCAGGTTTTAAAGTCTGTTCCCCGGGAGACTCAGCACCTGAGAGGGTTGTGCCCAAGTAAGCACGGTGAAGTTTTACAAAGCCGTGCTACCTTTAGCACTTTTTTTTTTTTAACAAGTCTTTCCAACAGCCATTTGAAGATGCTCAGAACACAAGGAGAGGGAAGGGGGAGAGCAAGCCTGTGAGCGGACCCTTTGCCCCAAACTGTCTTGGTCCTAGGAAACCCCAAGCCCTTTTCAGCTGTGAATGTACTGATTATCTCCAAGTATGTAAAAACTTCTCTTCGAAAAGTGGCATGGAAGGCATGACGTACTGATTTGCAGCTCCGCTCCTCCTTCTTTCAGCTTGCTCTGAGCTCAAAGCAAGCAAGAACTGCAGGTTTCTTGCTGGATGGGCTCAGGGAAGGCAGGATTTAGTGTTCAGAGCACAAAGATGTGTTCTGTCCAGCCCGGGTCCTGAGTCAGTGGGAGCCAGGGACCAGGCAAGGGTGTTGGCAGACTTCTGCCTTCCAGGGCAGCAACCCCCTGTGAATGCCCAGTTGAACAAACTGGCCTAAAACGGCATTAAAAGAGTGACTATTCCTGTTATTCTAGCTGAAATCCTGGTATCTGTAGTATTCCCTTCCATGTACTTCCCTCAAGTACTTCAGGATAACTAAGTGCACTTCAGGAGCATGCACAGGGCTTGTCAGAGCCAGGGCTGGCTGGTGGCTCGGAGCCAGTAGGATGGACAGGCAGTCCGGAGCACAAGGAAAAGGAGAGATTAAACCTGATGGTGGGAGTTGTGCATGGCCAACCCCTTTCTGGACAGAAGGCAGGAGAGGGACGGGAAGGTGTCAGGGGCAGGGAACGGTGACAATCCCCATGCCGGCTGCTGTAGCTGAGCCCTGTAACGCTGCTGTCAATAATCGTGTTGCAGCCTGGCCGACTGTGCGTGCAGAAGCAGGGAGCGGGAGCAGGATCTGGGGTCTGGGCGCTGATGCCCAGCGCTGGCCGAGCAGGTGATGCTGGCAAGAGCATAGCCTCTGCTGCGGTCTTACTGCCAGTGCAAATCTGTTGCTGGAGCAGAAATGCAGAACCTCCAGCCCTTGGACTAGTTGGCACCTCTGGCTTCATTTTAGTTGTTCTTTTTTTTTTAATGCGTAAGATGTACTTTGCCAAAAATAGTTGAAAGGGCTGTCCGGCCTTTGTCTTGGATAAGGCTTGGCACACCCACCCAGATCAGTTCTGGCAGGTGGTGGGGTGCAATAGGAACAAACCCGTAAAGCCAAACAGCCAGCGCAGAGGACCGCCACGACACGCGTTTCTCGGCTGCTGCAGGGCACTGCCTGTGTACCTGGAGTCATCCTCCAGCTTGGTTTCATCCAAACGCCGTCAAACGAGCCCGCTGCAAGGCTGGTCCACGGCACCAGCATGTCACAGCACGGTACCTTCTACAGGGAGAGTCTCTCTGAAAGCGCACTGCTGGTCCCAGCCAAAGCGCCCGGGCCCCAGAGTGGAGTTATGGTTCAGCATTTACAGAGCCCCAAGCAACTTTGGCCCTATAGATGCTGAACTGTCAGAACAAGACTGCGAAAATTAAAATCTAGGAAAATTAAAATCCCCCGTCCCCCCTTTATTTGCAAGCTGAGAATCAAACTGAAGGGTTAGGTTCTGCACCCCCCCCTGCCCACAGCCCCCTCCTGCGGCGCCAGCCCTGCTCCCTTTCGCCCCAAACAAAACCCAACCTCCACAAAGGCGTCGGCAAACGCCGGGGGAACCTGTCGGCTGCAATCGTAAGGTTCACCGCCGGCTTCCCGGTTCACCGAGGGTCCCTCGCCCAGCCCTCCTCCTCCTCCTCCTCCCTCTCCTTCTCCCTCTCCTCCTGCGGACCCCAAGACCCCCGGGCCGGGTCCCGCCGCGTTGCCCGCCGCGCTCCAGGAGAGGGCGCGCTCCGTTAGGCAGCGGCGGGGACCGGGCGCGGCCGGCGGGGGTTCGGTCCGGTGGGGAGACCGCAGGGGCTGCGGGGCTTCGCTGTGGGCCTCCTCCGCTTCCCCTCCGCTTCCCTCTCCGCTTCCCTCTCCCCTTCCCTCTCCCCTTCCCTCTCCGCTTTTCTTAGCCATGGTTCCCAGGGCTGCCTTCGTGATCCCAGCGGCGGCAGCGCGAGCGTTAGTTAACGCGGGAGCGGAGACCCGTCGGCCTCATGTTTTATGTCGCGCGGGTGCGCGTCCCTCCGTGATATTGGGTTTTAGCGCGGCTCCGTTAGTTCCGCCGTAGAGGTGATCGACGGGCGAAAAGCAGTAACGGAGAGTGCCATGTTCCGCGCGGTGTGGTTTGCTTCCTCACGCAACCAGCTGCCATGTGTCTTGCACAATCACTTACGAAAACAAGGAAACCCGGCCTTGCTCTGCTTCCAGATGAGGAGGAGGAGAAGCAGATCTCCTGGACTTCCCCACGCCCTTCCACAAAACATGTCGGAGCAGGGGAGCGGGGTTTCCACCCACCATAAATCAGCAGCGCGCCGGCACCGGCTGCAGCAGGACGTGGCTCTTGCAGAGCATGGGCGAAGTCAGAAGACATGCTCTGAGTCACAGTTTGCCTTCTGGCTCCAATTATTGGCAAGCTTGGTAGGCTGGGATTGGAAATGAAGAATAGATTTCTTACGTCCTATTGAGAGCGCTGAGCTGACATTTCTTACTGATCACACGTCCCTCCATTTCGGGAGTTCAGACAGATCCAGATCATCTCCTCTAGCAATAGCACAAGCACAATCAGAGAATGAAACCTGCCACAGTCTCACGTTACTAGCCAAATATTTGTGGTTGAATTCTGGATGTATTTCTCTCCGTGGTTACAAAGAAGCTGTGGAGGAGCATTTGGAGCACACGTGCTTCCTGACCTTTTGTACAAGCGGGATTTTGCAGTTGATTACTGCAATATCTTTCATTGTGAGATTGTAGTACATTTCTTTTTCTAAAATAGCTTAATTTGCCAGTACTCAGAAGCCCCCATGCTTGTCTGTGGTTTAAGAAAAAAGAAAGTAGATCTTTGCCATTACCGGCAACATTTTCATCTGAAATCCCTGGATGACTTGGCGGTGGCCAAACCATTGGGCTCTGCATCGGGGAGCACTTACACTCCTGCTGCCACTGAAGTCAGTGCCAGTGCTGCCACTTACTCAATATTGCTGCTTCGTAATATATAAAATCATATAAACCAAAATTCAACTGTTTAGTTTCCCTTCTAGTGACAGTAATAAAAGATGCAGCCTGACAAGATGGCCTTGTACAAACACACGCTACAGCAAGCGCACAAAGGAATCGAGGAGACAACAGTCAGCGCTGAGTATTATATACGTACTGTTTTGTTGGCTGCACAAGAACAGGAGATTTTCCTCTTAGAGGCATAGTATCAATTTGTTAATTTTGTTGGAGGTTTTGGTCTACCTTGAGAAGGATAATTAAACACTTCACAACTGTTTAATAGTGAAAACAAAAATAATACCATGCATTTTACATGAGTAGCCTGGGAATAAAAGACATTGTGCTTTTCTGCCAATAGAGTAGAAAATTTACTATTACGAGTCAAGAAAACCTAGTCGTTTCAATAATACCCAATGCAAGTATTGCTCTTAACTTAATAAATCTTCTTTCATGAAGATAAAATGCCTTCTAAAGTGCACTTTTGAGAGTAATGATTATACCAGTTTTCTTAGTAGGCAGAAAGACGAGGTGCAGCCCACACCAGAAGAATTTCAGCTCTGAGGAGCTGAAGTGCGTTATGAGGAGAGGAGAGCTGGCCAGAGAGCAGGCGGCCAGCCAGCAGAATGACAAGTAGAGCCCAAAGTTCAAATAAACCTATCTGTCCTGTTCTCCACCTGCATTTTTCCATTCTTTCTGATAAGCTGTGTTTTCTACCTCTAGCGTTCCTTGCCATGAATCAGATTACAGACTGGCACGTAGTGTGGTGCTTCGGAGGAAATGGGAATTATCAGTGCATTTCTCAAGCAGCTGTGAAGGGGCTGTACAAACACATTTGAAGAAACATTCCTTGAAGAATTTTAATCTCCTGGACATAACTCGGTTTGTTTTAAAGAGATTAAAAACTACGCCATTTATTTTTATTAAAAATTGAAATTCCCTGAGCCAGGGCATTTTTATTGTGTACCATCATCCTAAATAAATTTTGGTTTATTGCTTTTTCAAAACATACATAAATCTCATGACCGTCCCAAAGATTCAAATAAGTATTGTAAGTAATATCAAAATTAGGCACATCATCCTCAAAATAGTTGTTTCCTCTTACTGTTGGAAAATCAATAAAACGAATACAGGTGACTTAATTCAATAGACTTTTTAATTCAACAGGCTTTTTTAAAAAATCATGTCTGTGGTTAGAAAAAACACCTGATAGTTTGAAACAGGAAGGCTTATTTTGTTTGGAAAAATCATTTCAGAAATACCCCCCCCCCCCCCCTTTTTGCCAAGAGCAGAACAAACACCTTTCTTTCATCTTAGCTGGTAGGTGTTAAAATTTCAGCTCGCGCTGTTTATCCCCGTAGTTATTTTCCATTTTCTGTGAAGTTGCTATCAGAATGTATAATAAAATATATATAAGGTAGTATTTGGAGTACCAGAGGCAAGTGGAAGACAGGTGCTGAATATAAATTTCCCTGAATAACGTGTCACCATGACTATAACAATTAAGAACTCTTCGAGGTCTCATCCGGTGGTCCTAATTAATACAAACGATGAAAGACCGTGCCGTGGAATTGCGGCGCATGATGGCTGGCAGTGTCCCTTCGGGCCTTTTGCGCAGACAGCCCCGGTATCCTGCATTAACCTAGCAGAGCCCGGAGTCCCCGGCCACGGCGCAGAGGGGCCAGCTCGGCAGCGGGCAGACCCGCGCCAGCAGTGCCGATACGTGCTTCTTTGATGCTTTTATTTGTGTGGAAGATACAATAATTACGGGAAGGCGAAGACCTCGAGTGGATGCCCAGGCAGTCTTGTCTGTCAGCAACGGGCCGACACGGCACTCGGGCAGCGACTTTCACGCTGGAATAAATTTTCAAAGGAAATTCTTAATTCTAAATATCACTGCCCAGTAACATCCACCCAACCCAGGCTGCTTCTGTCACCTCTCCAAGCGGGAGCCGGCGGGTAGGAAGCCGCAGGCTGGCTCCAGCCTCCCTGGGCTAACCCAGGTGCCGCCTGGTGCTCTCCCACCACGGGCAAGGCGAGGAACGGGGCACCCCCTCCACGGGTGAAGGAGAATGCCGTGTTTCCAGGGTGGAGGGGAGGCTGCTGAAGGGCGAGCAGCGGTAACGGCGGAGCCCGGGGACGGGTCGGTCGTTCCCGGCCCGGCGGCCGTGAGGGGAGGCGGCCGCTGCCATGGCGGGTCCGGCGCGGCTCCAGCCCGCCCGGGCCGGGTCCCGCCGCCTCCCCTGCAGATGGAGGGGGACGGGGGTGTCCGCCGCGCCGCTCCTCACCCCCTTCCCTGAGGCGGCAGCCGCGCCCGGGCCCCCCGCGTCGCCTCAGCGGGGCTTCCCGCCGCCATGGCGCTGCCGCCCCCCTCCCCCGTGTACGTCTCGCGTGGTTCGTCGAGAACTCGCCTCGCCCCTTTCTTTCTTCCTTTTTTTTTTTTTCTTCAAACCATTTTTCCCTCTTCCGGGCCGGGCGGCGGTGACTGCTGGGCCGGCAGCCCAGTGAGAGCGGCGAGGCGGGGCGAGGCCGCCCGCCGCCTCCCTCCCTCTCTCCCTCCCGCCGCCGCCTCAGCTCCAGCCCGCGTCTCTCCTCACCTCGCCGTGCTGCCCGCACACCCACCCGGCTCCTCATCCCGCCGCCTCCTCGACTTCCCAGCATGGTCATCAAGGTCTACATCGCCTCCTCGTCCGGCTCCACGGCGGTAAGGGGAGCCCCGGGAAAGTTGTTAGCGGGAGGGAGGGCGGCGGTGCGGGGCTGGGGGAGCGGGGACCGGCGGCGGCGGCGGTGGTCTCCTGCCGGGCAGCGTGAGGAGAGGTCGGGGCAGCCGAGCTTCGCTGGAGCGAGAGAAGCATCCAGGGTTTGGAGGGAGATGTGTGTGTGCCGCAGCCCGGCCGTCGAGAAGAAAATGTCATTTCCTTCGTGATTTCGCACAGCTTGTTCTGTGAGTTTCTGGGTGCTGCTCCCGCGGCCGGGCTGGCTTCGGCGGGTGGGAGCGGGTGGCACGCCTTCGTACCCCTCGTCCTGCGCTGGGACGGCAAAGCCAACAGCGTTTGGGGTTGTTTTTTCTTTGTTGTTCTTGAAGTTGATTTCTAAATTGGGTCGCCCATCGTGTCCGTATTCGGCATCGTGCCCGTATTCGGTTTTGATGAGTTTATTCCTCTTATCTCGAATCATTAATGGTGGCAGGCATGTGTGGCTACTGTCCGAGTAGCTGCGGTTTCTTGCCGTGTGGGAATACGGCGTTTCACTTCTGATGGCCCCAGTGCGTTGTGTAGGCAGGCTCGGTTAGAAGACTGTGTTTTCCCAAAACAAAATAAAAAAAAAAAAAACACCTGGGGGTTTGTGTCTACGTTCAGATGTAGCTCAGAGTGGTAGTGTCCTCAAGATCGTCTGATTTCTGTTTGATCTGTGCGAAAGATGCTCTGAGTCTAAAATCCAGGGGATTTTGTCACACTTAGTATGAATAGGCTGGAGACCTACAACATGCCAGAGACTTAGAAAATGCTAGCTACTGCAGTTAATCATCCGTGACTTTTACTGCAAGTAGATAAAGAGACTAAGCTGTGGCTATGTGATGACCCTCCATGTCACTGTTAGGCTGTGTACCTCAGGTGCAGGTTCGCAAACCTTAAGAGGAAAGTGATGTACAGAAGATAAAAAAAGCCCTCACTGAATCCTCCTTCTCCGGTTGAGTGCAGTCACTGATCTAGGGTCTTCAGCAGATAAAATACCACGTTGGTAGGCTTTGCGGTTGATAGCTGTGATGCTGTAACCCCTTGTTTAGCTCTAATGACAGAGGCTGAGCCCTGTAGTGATGGAGTGCAGATGGCACAGAAGCGTGTGCCTTGGGTATCCCTGCTGTCGCTCTTTTCCTGTGTCATTTTTGTTAATCTTGATGTCAATGCTGACATCGATGTGCTGATGCTGATTGTGAAAAGCAGATGATTATCTGATGCTGATCTGGATAGTGTCTTGAAATCCTGAGTAGTTCATTCATAAGGGGGATCCAAAGGGATTTCTGCTGGGTTTATACAAAATGATCATCTGGAAGGAAAGAAGTGGTCATTAGCAAATTGAAAAAGTAATTCTTTCTTTCTACTACAGCTGTTAATAGGTTTCAAGTTGACTGATTCAGCTGCTATAGATTTTTATCAGTGACCTCTTAATGGCAGTTATTGATTCTGTCTGTGTGGTGATACTAAGCTCCAGGGGTGCAACCACTGATCTCAATCCTGACTATGTTTTCCTGTTTTTAAATTAGGTTTTTAATTATTAGCTTAGTGGTTTCTGTGATGCTGTCTCATCCTTGTGTGGATTGTAAATGTTACAAGGCTCGATTCTGACTTACTGCTGCCTTTTAGTCTCGTTTGTGCATCACTGTGGAATTTGAATATAGCGTTGGCGTAGTCGGTTTTTGTGGAATTTGAGCGTAACATGCACATAATTGCCAGTTTTATGACTTTTATATATATATACGTACACTCATGCCTGTGTCTAAAGCTAGCTCACGTAATCTTGTGGTAATGAGCAGGACTTGCACGTTCTCGGTTTACTGAGTATACTGAGGGTGTTTCTGTTGGCAGGAATCAGCCGAGTACCTCACCGGGTGGCTGTTTTCTTTCTAGTTTAAGAATTTTAATAGCTGTTTCAACCTAAAGTAAGACAGAGAGGCACCTATCCAGAGGGAACTTTGCTCGATGGGATGCGTCGTTTTCATGGTTCTTAAGCTGTTGGTGAGACAGGCTTTGCTTGGAGGACTAGAGGAGCCTTTCTGGGTGCTGAATTTGAAATAACCCACTCCAGGAATGGAAAATCCACATCAGAGGAGATTGCTACAGAGAGATGGAACAGAGTCAAAGCTGTTTCCAACAAAGTAACTGAACTGGCTAACATCAGCCCTGTAAGGGCTCTCACCCCTGCTAAGTCAGCTTTGTACTGTCAGTGGCGCCTGGCACTGTGTTATTTTGGTTTCTAAAAGGCTAATTTGCTTGAGTAGAAGCAAACCAGAAATAAATATAAAATCTCCTCCTTCCTAGAAAACAACTGCCCTGTTTCTGTAAGTTGGCGACGCTGTTGTGAGACTCCGGAAAGCATCGTCTCCCACTGAAGGGAAAAGGGGTTTGAGATGGCTTCACACCTCTCAGCCTGGGGCTGTAAGTCTTGGAGGGTGCCCAAATTTTGTGGTCTTTTATTGGCAAAGTCATACTTTGTTATGCAGTATAATTTGCCACATCATAGTATATAAAATGTTTCCCCAAGGCACTGTTCTCCATAAAGTTTATCTTCAGTAATATATATCTGTGAGGAAGAAATATTGTATGAAGCTCATGTCTAAGCAAAGGCATTTTACAAGTATGTTTCAAGGGCTTTCTGGTGAAGTTCACTTACCTCCTGTGTACACGTGTCATTCAGGGTCTGGGCATGGGTGTTACAGCGGAAAGTTTGACTGCTGAGCTGCCCCTTGACGGGTTTTGCAGCACAAAGGGTTAGTGCTCGGTGTTATCTTTGGTGTGTTCCACTGGTTGCAGAGTTCTGTGTTTGTACTCGGTTGTGGGGTTTGCTTTATGCTCTGTATGGTAAAGGTAAAGGTGACTTTGGTTTGGGGTGGTTCATTGCCATGGTTCTCATAAGCAGAGATAACTGAGTACACTGGAAGTTTATAATTAAGGACTCAGCCAAAATATGATGATTGCAGTCTTGGTCTGGCCTCCTATTTGAGTTTCACCCCAGAAATCATAATGTAATAGCTAAATTACCAGTTTCCTGCTGTATTTGGAAGTCTTGTACGGAAAGTTGCCCTTTCATCTTTCTCATTGTGAATGTTTTACTGGTGAGTTGTGGGCTGGGGCAAGGATGGAGGGGGGATTGTAGTTATGATGATGAGCTGCAGACACCAAATGTGGAAATATGAACGCGTAGCTTCTGTCCAGGAGTCTTTCTGTGTGACATACAGTTGAAGTGAACAGTGTTACTTAGTATGAGACAGTGTTGGAGGCTACGAGCGCAAAATGACAGATGCAAATGCCGCATTCAGAAGCACCCAGGCATTGACTCAGGCAGAGACTGTGCAGTCTGAGAGAGTGATTTGACTGTAGACTTGTATTCAGATCCTTCGAGAGACGAAAGGAGGAGAGGCCAAAGAGTAATTAGACTCTTGCTCCTGGAAGAAAAAGGATACAAGGAGGACAGAAGCTGAATTGCACAAGTCCAGTCTGTGATTTTCTCCATTAGTATTTAGGTATTTTGTTGCTTTTGGGGTAAGAGATTGCCCCAGCTTTCCTGCAGCACCAGAAGCCCTTGTGTGCGTCTTCCTGGAGGCAGTTGGATTACCAGTTTTATTGATCTCGTGTGGAAAGGAGCCAGCTGTTTAAATTCTTCTCGGTCTTACGAGTGTGCACTTGTTGCCAACAACTGCACTGGTCTTGATCTACGGACTTTGTCCGAGAAAATTGTGTTTTTTCATCTGACGTCCCCATGCAAACTCTAGGAGTATGTATGAAACCTGGAGGCTGTGGCTATGGAAGTGAGGTGCCAGCACTGGGTATGGTGGGCTGAGCTCTCCCACATGCCACTGCCAGCGCTGTGGGCTGTGGAAACTGCTGCATCAAACCCCTGGTGTCCAGACCGCTCCTTGGAGCCAGGCACTTTGTGTCTGTGGTCTACAGCCCATGCTTCCGACTCTCCAGGCTCTCCCCCCTCGCTTGTTTTGATGACTGTGTGGGTGGTTTTCCTTCCTCGCCTCCTGCTGCGACTGCAGACATGGCAAAAATAAGAGATGATCTCCGGAATCGGTGTCAGAGTCCTATGTTCCACATCAGACTCGCCACTGTTTAGGGATGGTTTTAGAGAGGAAAGGAAATGTTAGTTTATTTTTTCATTCGCAAAGTTAGGGGTGTGGGGGGTTTCATGTTTTCCTTGTATTGTTTTCTTGCTTGGGAAAGGATCTAGGTCTTCTCCTCCCCACCCACCATGAAATGAAGAGGAAAGTGGCCTGTGGTCTGGAGAGCAAACATTTGCTCGCAATTACTCTTTTCTTTTCCCCCCCATAACCCAGCATGCACAGGAGGACTTTCTGGTGCTGCTGGGGATATATAGCCAGTGGCAAGTGCTTTCTAGAGCATTACGGGTTGCAACTGAGGGGGAACAGCTTTGCAGAAGAGTGACTGGAAATGCGCAGAGTTGCATGTAGCCACCAGCTCTTGTCCCTGTTCAACAGCTCAGGGCTTTGGGAAGGCTGGTGAAGCCGCTTCATCTTTCTGAAGCAATCCCAGGGAAGTAGTACATGGAGAGATGGAGATCGTACAAAAACAAAAAAAGTTTTGCATTTAAATCCCTCTAGGGCCTTTTTCCTCTGCTTATCACAATAAATGCAAATATTGCCGTCCTAAGATAGAATGAGTAAAGTCTGTGTGCGTTCTGTTTCTGTGGTGTTTGGCCACTTTGAGGTTTCTGAGCGGCGGGCGCTTTGCTGCGTGAGCACCCCAGCGGTGCAGGGCTGTAGCAGGAGGTGGCTCTGTGCTGAGCCTTGCTGACGGCAAATGCAGCTATAGCAGGGTGGTTCTTGGCATCCGTCATTTTTATCAGTGTGTGTAATAAGTGTGCCTTGTTCTGCAGTCGTGTTCAAGGTTGCAAATGTGTTGTCAAAGGCCGGATGCGTGTGGTCATCTTTGTCATCCCGGAAGCCCTGAGCGGTGGCAGCAGACGTTCTGGAGCTGCTAATGAACTTCCTTGGGTCCAAATGGTGCTGCTTATCAGTGCAGTTAATACGAGAAGAAAATACCGATATGAATCTTCTATAAATAGTCTTGTAATATGACGCAAGGTTAGATAAAACCATGTATTATGGGGAAAATAAGCTGCATCTGTAGTTTTAAAAACAATGTCATGAGTGTATATGTATTTTTCTGGTACTTAGCTCATGCAGTTTATATACTGTGGGTAAAAACTGACTTGTTAGGCTTGGTATTGATTTTTAAACCTGTCTCTTGGGTAAACATAATAAGTATGAAGTACTTTTTTGGACACCCAGTGTTAACCAAACTTAATTTCTCTCAATAAAATGCTATGAATTGTTCTGAATTAGAGCTCTCGGGGTGGGAGACAAAATACGTAACACGAATCTAGCGAGGCAGTTAGCTAGGATGCATTCCATCTGCCTCATGGCTTGTTTTCTTTAAAGTCATTGTTCCAAACTCTAGATAAGTCAAATATTTTTCTTAAAATATTACATTCAAATTTTTAATAGAGCCAGAGATTAAATT
Organism: Haliaeetus albicilla; assembly: GCF_947461875.1. Taxonomy (NCBI): domain Eukaryota; kingdom Metazoa; phylum Chordata; class Aves; order Accipitriformes; family Accipitridae; genus Haliaeetus; species Haliaeetus albicilla. The sequence continues at coordinate 24,037,240 of NC_091505.1, read as the reverse complement.
AGCTGCAGTTGTTGCAATAGTTTTAATACATCAAAATAGAAAACATTCTACTGTGCTTAAATAAAAACAGTTTTCTGACAGCATGAGAAAGATGGGAAATTATACTCCACAGTTAAGGCTGGGAAAGGCTTTTTGCTGAGAATATCTGTAGATTGTATATGCAGGTATGACAGTGTTTATTTTGAGGTGGTGCGTCAGGATTATGTCTTCCCATGCACTGCTTGGGGAGAAAAGGCTGACTGTGGGAAGAAGCTGAACACCGTCAGCTTGCGCTGGCTTTGCTTGAACCCTGAACCACAGCACTTTTCGAGATATGATCCATACAGTGTTGTGTAAGTGCTGAGCACTTTTGCTTTTTTAATAAATATTTGTAAAGTTGAGTGAGGAACTTTTCTTGTCCTGGGGCATTAAAGTTACACTCAGAAAATTCCTACAGAAGTCAGTGAATTGGTATGCCTGTAACAAGCAGAGGATGCCAAAACCAAGAGTCTCTGCAAGGTTATTCTTGTTCCTCCCAGAAGAGGAGGAATTGGGGAGAGAGGAAACAAATGGAACTAAACAAACTTTGACAGATTTCAGCTGTTCAAGCTCAAAACAGAACTAAAATATTCCACTATATGATAAAAAAGAAGAGCTAAGGATGCGTCATTGTCATAGCCAGAGACAGATGAGCTCTCCCATACGTAGCTGTTCTTCATGCTCCCCAACCCTTTGCACTACTGCCCTGGAACCGCTGATCTTAGTTCCTGGCACTAATCAGTGATCTAGAAACCTGAATCAAATCCACAACTTATATCAATATTATGCTATTCAAGAATGTTTCTGCTCAAACATGAAAATACAGTGTTAATGACATTTGTTTAACCCCAGCCGTATTCAGGGGAGACCTCCAGTTTATGATTAAATTTAAAGTACTTTTGTTGGTCAGATACTTAATCAAGCCTGAAAGAATTTTAATTGTAATGCTTATCTACTATTATTTGTCACAGAAAAAAGCCTCTGTCCAGGAGCATGTCCTTTCCAGGACAGCACTTCCAGCTGACTCTTAAGGCCCATTTTCTGAAATTCAGAAGGTAGTAAAGTGAGACCAAGGTTTAAGCCACCAGAAGAAAATGTGAAGGGTTAACATCAAACTGTGGACTGACTGAAGTTAATGCTGTCTGGACACAGCTGAAGTAGTCTTCGCATCCTGACTTACAACTTCTTCCTGTTGGACCTAGTTTCTCCTGTGAGAAGTGGATGTGGTGATTTCATTTCTTCAATTAGCTATCTGAAGTTTAGTTTTATCGGGGCTATTTTTCCAGGCATCAATACTGCCTCGCTTTAAATTCTAAAGGCGCTTGAGTGTAAAATTTTAACTATTACCTGTCGAAAGACTTATTCTTTGAATTGCTGTGGTGTCAGAGTGAAGAAAGGAGCCAAAGGCAGCAATGGTTTAAAAAAGGATCTCAGGGAAATCTGGAAGTTAGGAGCTATCTCGATGTGCTGGACAAATTGATGTTATTCTTTGTTAGACTCTTTCCCAGCAGACACGGGGACAGAAACAGAATGGGGGGAAGAATCAATACTCTGTTGGAGAAGGAAGCTGTGCCTTGCAGCTGAGTTACCTGGAGCAGCCACCAGGCATACGAATAAAGAGTGATCCCTTAATATTGAATCCCTGGACAGAAAGTTTTGGACAAGCTTTGGCCAGGTTAAAAATCTTTTTTTCATAAAGAAACTAAGCTGCTGTGGGATAACAGGAAAGGATTATTTTTTTTCTTTTTGGCTTATATAGTTGATTACACACCAGTTATATAAACCAGATAACAATCAAGACTTTGGAATATATAGGCAGCTTTTGCAATGTGCAGAAGATGCAAGGAGATCCTACAGAGATCTGTGCTGTGTACCCCAAGCAATCCAGAGAGAGTGAGATGACAAGGCTGTTGGTGAAGTGAGGTTGCACAGTGTGAGAGCAGCCTGCTGTAGCTGTCCCTTTTGGGAAACTGGGAAGAAACAATCATAGTGTGTGCAAAAGTGAGGTTTAAACTAGCCAATACTGTTTAGCAGAGAGGTCTTGGAGCCGTACTAGGTAATTCTACAAAAATACCATGTTAGTCGTCATAAAAAGCAAACAAAATGTCAGGAATTTTTAGGATGGGAAAGGGCAAAGAAAAAAAACCACCACCACTGTACCAATCTGTGGTGAGTCTGTATCTTTAATAGACTGGAACTGTTGTCTTTAAATGATATAAAAAAGCGAGAAGAGATACTAAGTAGGTGAGGTGATGACTGTAGGAGGAACAACCAAATGAGGTAGAATTCTGCAGCTGAGAAAGAAAGAACTGAAAAAGTATGAAATGTGATGAAATCATGTCAGGCATGGGAGAACAAATAGGAAGTGATTATTTGTAACTTCTTGATGCAACAACTCTGGGAGAGCAAGTGAGACTAGCAGGTGGCAGGTTCAGAGTAAATGGAGTACTTTGTTTGACAACATGTAGTTTAATGGAGAAGCTCGCTGCCAGAGAATGTTGTGTATGGCAAAAATTGCGCAGGCCTAGGAAGCAGCGAGACGAATTAAGGGGGAAAGTCTATTAAGGGCTATTAAACATAATTACTACACCTCTGACTCAAAACTGCAGATTATTGGAGTCTGGGAAAGTATAATGTGGTGTAGCCCTCTGTGCTCAATCTGTCGGTGTTCTCTTCCCTGGGATCTGTGGCCGATGGAGACAGGGTACTGGGGTGGAAAAGTGTTGGATCTAACCCAATAAAGCTGTTCTGTTCTTGGATGAAATTGGTTCTGCTCCCAAAATGATATTAACAGTTTGCATTTAAAAATTTAAGAACATGTTGTCCAGGAAAAATGTTTGATGGAAAAGAATACATGTGTGTGTTTGGGATGTATTGGTTTGTTTTTAATTTGGTGGTTATTACAAATGCCTGCAATTATAAAAGTATTAGAAGGCTCTGGACCTTTAGGTGTAATTAGAGATTTTCTCTGAAATGTAAACAGATTATGTATCTGTTTTATATTCAGACATACCAATGCAACTGAAGTCTTACCTCTCTGTGCTTGCAGACTCTGACATGCTGTGAGAGACTGTATATATGAGAGGAACTTTTAACTATATTTGTCCCCTTTATCTTAGAAACGGGGGAGGGGGGGCAGCGGGAGGGGGAGCAGAAGTTTATAATCATTCTCCTCTTGGTTTCCTTCTGAACAACTGCAGTTCAGTTCAGAGGCTGAGGGCAAGGCTGTAAGAAATGTTGTGTGAAGCTACTTGTTATGCAGTAGTTGCTGGCAGGCTCAAAACTTTCTGTTGAGAGATAAACACTGAAATCTCAAGGTTTGGACATTGAGTAAGACTTTGCATAAGGAAGACTTGCCATTAGATCTTCTGTTTTACATCTAATGAAATGCACTGTGGGATCCAGGTCAGGAGTGGGATGTTACTAACTGGGGGAGCTGGCGTGGAGCAAGCCCTGCCAGGTGATACACAGTCTCTCTGTTGTGCTGGGGTGTGACTGGGGAAAGGTTTCCTTAATCAAAGCTGAAATGTCACTCAGTTTTCCTGGGCTCTTGGGCAGACAGGGAGATGTGAATGAGAGCTTACAGGAGCAAACATGGCTGTTCTTCATGCGTCTCATCGCCGGTCACAATCTCAGCATTTCTTACATATGAGAACCATAAGCATTTGGTGATACGGACAGCAGGTGATTCCAAACCCAACATGATTTTGCAGCACGAACAGCAGATGCTGACATACATCATGTTTAGACCTAGGTAATAAGGTAAGTGTATAAGAAACCCCTCCTGCCTTAGGCATAGGTCAAAATAAACTGGCAAAGCCCAATGTAAACAGAAGATAGGCAGCCTCTGGGGAAATAATAATAGTTTTCACATAAACCCACATTTTTATGAGAGTAGTGGTTTCCAGGCAGGTTTAAACAGCACATCTGTATTCACCTCATGGGATCAACCTTTGGCTGTGCTGATGTCACTGGGAGTTTTGCCATGGACTACAGCAGGATGAGATTTTACTCCTTAGGAAATACTTAATGCCGCTTACCCAAGATCATTCCTGTGCACATGTTGCAAATGTACTCGGGCAGAGCAGCAGCTGCAGAGCAACTGGCAGAATGGAAGAAGAGCAGAGTAGCTACATGAATGAATTAAAAATATATCCCAAAACATTCTCACTGGACATGGATGGAAATGAAGTTCAAGTGAAGCTGATTTATGGACAATAGGTGTAAATTTATATATTTTTTTTTTTCCCCCTAGGGAGGAAATACAATGTGTGCGAGTAGAAATAAAAAGATAAAAAGGGGCAGGTTTGCAAACTTCCTTGTTAGTGACCTGATAATCCTGATTAAGAACTGGAAATTCCTTTCCACCCTGTAATGCAGATAAGCAAGTCCCATGGTTCTGGTGGCTAAGTCCATGAAACCTTCGTACTTGAGCAGTCTTTCTTTAAATTTCTGCTTCCTTTCATCACATTAAAATGTACCGGGAGGTAGCTGTGAGAGCCTCCGTTTCACCCGCAGAGGACCAAGGTTTGAGTTGTGCGTGCTGTGAAAAAATCGAAGTAGGTCCATAAAGCTATCTCAGGGAATGTTCCTTCCAGGAATTTACACCTGTATAAACTGAGGAGCAGCTGGACAGACAGCAATGTTTTCCATGTAGTGATTTGGGACCAAAATTAGCAGCTTGGAAGGCGTTTGGATAGCCATCACCTCATGCTGCCAGCCATCAAGCATTAGGCTGAGACTGAAGAACATCAGGGGAATGAAGCTATTTTGGCTGCTCGCCCAGGCCTGGAGAACTCCATCCTACAGCAAATAAACAGCTGGGGGACTTAATCTTTTAAAAAATGAAATGCAGTGCGTATTTGTCTTAGTTTCTGATGGTGGTATGCAGATGCTAGCTTGCACGGAGGCAGAAGGAAGCTTGTGGTTTAAAAAAAAAAAAAAAGCAGATACCATGGTGACAAAAGTGATCTTAGAAACTTAGAAAAGACAATGGGGGTTGCAAAGTGGCCTCTGGGTCGTGGCTCTGTCAGTGGCAGGCGTGGGCAGCATCCAGATTAGTGCTTTTGGTCTGGGGTGGAAGGTGGCACTTCCCTTCAGGTTGCAGTGATACTAAGTATAGCTTGTTGATGGAAAGGACCTTACTGTGTTAGCAAATGCTCCATTTTTTTTTATTTCCTGCAAAGAGTGACTTCAGGATGTCTCCCAAGAAGTCCTCTTGAGAGCAAACCCCCAGGCGTTGGCCTTCCTGGCTACTGCAAGCAGAAGTTGGCCAACTCCTGTATTGCTTCAGCTACCAAAAGTATTAGAAACTGCAATGTGGCCAATTCTTGTGAGGTTTCTATTTATCTCCTTCTCTCAGTTTCTGAATTTACAATTTTTGTGCAAGTCTGCACTAAAATAAAGAGGGGGTCTGGGGCCCCCAGGATGATGTGCACTTGAAATGCTACCCAGGCAAAGTAACTGGTCAGAAAACTGGTGCCGACACAGACTTGTCTGCTAAATCTTTCATCTCTGGGATGCTTTGGTGTGCCTGTACTGACCCACTATTCTATCTCAATACAGCCTGACTCTTTCTGGAAAGCGGAGGAAAATTTGTATTTAATCCATAGCTTTTCTCTTAATCCCCTTTTCATTTGTATTATGATATTTAGGTATTTTAGTTCAGGAAAAAAAGCTTTGTTCTCTTGAAAAATTTCTTTGGTTTAGTTTTAGAATAGCAGTCATCAAAAAGACTCTTTTGCTGAATAATGTCTGGTACACGATTTCTTCGAAGATAGAAAGTAATACAGATCAGAAGCACCTGGATTTAGTGTAGGATCCCTGAGGTCATATTATATTCTTCTTAAAGTAGTGGTTTTTTTAAAGATAGTAAATGCCTGACAGTATAAAGGCAGTGAAACAACAATTAATGCGGTAAACTTTTAGTCTTGTCAGCTAATTTAGTCTCTCTGTGTGCTAAACCATACAGGAAATAAACCTTCTTTTTATTGTAAACCACAGTAGCCTCACGAACACTTGTCTGTGCTTTTAACTCCTTACCTAACCAGAGTTCAGCTCTCATCAGACAAACAAAACAAAAAATGTTTTTCCTCTCTACTCTCTTTGCCATGCAGGGCTCCTCATCGCCAGCATAAATCCACAGATTCTGAAAAATAATTACATTAGCAGCTGTTTCAATAAACCCCCCAAAGTATAGCACTCTGCTGTCTATGGTGTGTGTTGATCTAAGGCTATCTTTTCAGGCTGCTTCCCCAGTAAATATTGGCCAGGTGCTGTGCAGACAGTGGAGACTGGAGTTTCAGGGTGGAACGAGGTGGGACCTGTTTTGTTTTAACTGACGTTACATGACAGCCATCACTTTTCATAGGGTGTAGTTGCTGCCAGCATTTCATGGACTACTAAGACCTGTCCTGGAGCCCTCTATGAAAATGAAGATAAAGAAGGAATAATTCTTCTGGCTCTCAGAGAGAGACAGGCTGAAAAAACCGGACTCGGAACCTGCCAATGGTGGTGAGGTCCAGACTTTCAAGACTAAAGCCCTTTTTAAAGCTTCTAGAGCAAGTAGTCAGGTTTTCAGTGGCACCCTCAGTGCCTTTTCCCCCTTTTTTCTTGGCCACATTGAGAACTTTTGAATATCTAGGAATATGTCATGTTCCAGAGAGTTTTTTGCATCTCATGTGATACCAAGCCTGATTATCTTGCTGGAGATAAATGCTGTGTGTTAAATTGTGTTATAGTCAGTGCATAAAGCCTGTCTATGAGGCTGGGCTGCAGTGTATTTGGTACTGTTTGTAGAAACAGCCAGAAATGATCCTTAACGCAAATAACAAAGTAAATAAGCAGTGATTTGAAAAAATAATTATTCCTGCTGACTAACAGCTTAGGAAAGGAAGCTTTGAGACGCAAAGTGTGCATTCAAAATTGTTCAAGGAGTCTATGACAGAGGTAGTTTAGACTGAAGAACTTTTTTTTTCTTCCACTTAGCAGAAGTTTCCGTTTCCTGAGACTGTTCTGTGCCTCAGATAAGAGAGTACAGCGAGATGCTGAGGCTGTAGAGACACCAGCAATATACTGAACAGTCGTGCCAGGAGAGGAGGCTGTTGCTGGAGGCTGCCTTCTGCTCAGGTCCTCTCTGAGTTGCCTGTTGCGCATCCCAGGGCTGAAGGAGGGCATGAGCACAAACAACTTCACCTCCCGTCATGGCAAACCCGGCTGGCACTGCCTGGAAAAGGGGACGTGAAGTGGTGACAGAGAGCCCGTGTGCTGGCTGATGGGTGGCCAGCGGGTAGCTGTGGGGCTGCTCCCAGGTCTGGTGGTGGTGGGATGACATCTCCCTGTGGGGATGGACCAGGCACAGGCACTAACCTGAACAGCTTTCTTGGTGTACAAATAGGAACATTACACAAGGTTTCTTGAAGCTTGCAGTTCTCTGCTCTTCTGCCTGAGTTGTGCCAGACAACTAACTCTGCGAACTCTGTGAACGTCAGTAATGATTAATGAGGGAAAATTCAGAAGCTGTGACAACAGGTTTGTCGTTAGGTTTCTGCTTTCCTGCTAACCTTAAACCTTGCTCAGATAAGTAAGAGTTGCTGGAGATGTTCTGGCTGATACATCATGAATTCATTCCAGACCCTGGGGCAGTTTTTGTTAAGCAGGCACTGGGGTTTGCCCTTCCTTCTCCCTAGTAGTCTTGGAAGCCTGGTGTTCGCTTCAGGACAATGCAATGTGCCTTTGGTTCCTTTGTCTGCTTTTCCTGCCGCTCTCATGTTTGTGATGTTCAGGAATTATGTTAGTTTTATACTGGTTTTGGGGAGGAGCAGATCTGTTTGTTTTTATTTAACCCTGTGCAGAGTTTGGGTGCTGGGACTAGGTGCATGTTAGATGTCCAGGGAAATACAGTCTGCCAAGGTCCAAGTCCGCTGCAGAAAACAACTGTGCGTAATAAATGAGGAGTTCATATTCTGCTGCTGCTTATGCTTTGTTAACGGATAACCGAGATAATGGAGCCTGTATTCCCGCAGTAGGAAGCTGTCTCTCTGTTGGTTTTGGACCAGACGAGCAGTTTTCAGGCTTATGAAAGTCAAATGCCACAAAATTGACTCAGAAAATTGCCAAGGGTCAATTTATTTTGTATTGTAATGGTGGTGTTTTCCTTTTGATTATAACAGTTCTGGGTGCTGCGATGGTTTGTGGACGGTGTCAGTGCACGTGGTTAAAGCTATGGCTTTGCAATACATTAGTGTTTCTTTACATTCTCATGTAAAGCTGGATAAGGGAAGGCTTAGGTCTGGAAGCTTGATTTTGCAAGATACATTTATTTTGGCTAACTTCAGTAGTCTAGTCACAAAAGAAACTAGAAAAAAACCTAATACGTAAATATTTGCATTTGCAAATCCTTCCTGTTGCTGGACGAAGCAAAGGCCTGAGACAGGAATGGCCCGAGGCCACGGTTTGATATATGCTTTAAGTCGGTATTACTGCTGGGAGAGGCAGTTCTGCATCTCCTGGCTCGTTTCCTTCCCTGCCCTGTGCCTTTCCTTGTGATGGCACAAGTATCCCCATGTCAGCACAGTAAGCTGAGTCGAGGCCCCCCAAAACAATACTGCTGTGCGACGGGAAGAGTGCCTCTGGCTCAGACCTCCACATAGCTACGCCAAGGCATATGCTGGTGCAAGAACGGGTGAACACGCTCAGAGACAAGCCTTTGGAGTTCAAGGAGAAGCTCTCTTTCCGTAACCCTGATTTATGCAGGTTGAGTATATATGGTCCCAGCAATGAGCCCTGCTTCCCCGACGGTCCCGCCTGGATAACCATCCCTGGACCCAGCGCTAGCAGAGGTGAGGTCTGGGAGCAACCTGGACAGATGATGGGCAGGATTTTGATGCTTGAGGGGTCTGGGCGTCTGAGTTTCAAGCTGCTGCCAGCCAATGCTCAGAGGCACCAGGCTGCTTCACGTGCAAAGTTCATCCTTAATCAAACAGGGTTCCTGGTGGAGCTGTTTGCAGAAATCACATGAAGGGAGGGGAGAACTGTGTTGCTGTCACTCCTCCCAGGGCCGCAGGGGCCTGAAGCCCAGCGTGAGCAGAGAGTTAAGCAGTAGTCAGGCATCCCTCCTGTTTTTAAATCAAGCACAGATCCTTCCTTTTGAGAGAGGATAAGAGTAAGTCTGACACCTCTCCAGGTCTGAAACGCCTCACCTAGCGTTCAGCAGTTGGAAGCTTCATTTGCATTCACTGTTCTTCTGTGCTCAGGCTGTTAGGTTGTCTACAAAAAGCATGCACAAAGGGAGGTTTGGTGCCTCTTCTAGTAACAGCTCTGGTGCTGCCAGCCCCTTCTTGCAACTTTAACTCCTCCCTTGCCCAGCTGCTGGGGATCTGGTGTTTTATGTGCACAGTAGTACAGAATGTAAAACTGCTTCCTGCCATCCCATGAGCAAATATCTCTATTTTTTGGCTGATGACGGAAAGATATTTTAAATGTTAAAACCCTGCATTAAAATCCCTGAAAATTGAAGTTTTGGCTGTGTGGGATTGTTTGGTTTTGAAATCCAGGCAAATAATCCAGTTGGGCATTGCTGTCACCTTTCACACAACTTAAAAAAAAACAAAAAAACAAAACAACAGGGGGGGGATCCAAACAAACAAAAAGCAAAAAGCTAATCTCTTGATGTATGGAGGGATCTGCTTTTGGAGAGGTGACTGATGGTCCCCTCAGGCACTGTACATCAGCCAGTGCAGTAATGTGCTCAGGGGTATTGGCATGCCAGTTTAAAAATCCAGGTAATATATGGTAACTCTTCATGTTGTATATACATCTTTGTCTGAATCGCATGGTGGGGCATGGGAGTTGTTCAGACATACGGTGCAGCCAAGGTTTTTTAGTTGTTGCACTTCAGTCACTAGTATCAGTCATTGGCCAGATGGAAAGATTTCTGTAGGAATGCCACTTACCTGCTGATTGAAAAGTAGTGGCGCGCAGGGTTTAGTAAATCCAGGTTACCAAGGACCATGATGTGGACTACACAGAGATCCCTGTTTTTTTCCCTCAGATTTAGAAACAGATCGCTTTCGAGTCATGTAATGTATAGTGATTCTTTTTCCCACAACAATTAAGCTGAGGTGCCACAGGTAACTAGGGAAAACCTGTCCGTAAGAAAAACAAAACACGAGAGACATGCATGTTTATTGTAGCACAATGAATTAATCCATATTTGTGATAAAACCTTGAAATAATATTTTGTATTACTTCAATGCTTCTAGTCTTTTAACAGGCCATGACTACTACGGAGAAGAGCATTGGCATCCTGACTTCTGCATAACTTTGATTTGGTAATAGTGACTCTTTCTAAGCACTTTACAGAATTAATAGAAGCATCTAAAGCAGACCATAGAGGGATGTTTAATTTTTTTTTGGTGAGGACACAGATATCCTGACTAAAGGCATGTTGCATATGATGTACACAGCCATCCAGAACACTCCTGTAAGTTTTGCGCAACTGGCTAGTAGGCTTGTGGCTGAGCGGGACTCTTGGGCAAAACAATGAGGATGCTGCTGATGTGGTATGTGAGCCTTGGCATGCCAGGAAATACTAAATGAGAGACTAGAAAAAAAAATATTGGGGAGCAGCCAGTAAGGAGGAGAATTAAAGGAGAATGCACAATGTCGCCCTCCTTTTCCTTGCAGCCAAAAGAGAGAAAGATTTGCCTCTGAATTTGGTGGCTTCAGTAGGAAAAGAGGTGTGTTTTCAGCTGACAGAGAACCATTTTCGTGTACTGGAACAAAATCTGAAGTTTATTAAATGGTACTTTTATACATTGTCTTCAGGTGTTGCTGATGATAAGGTCTGCATGTTAGAAACCCAGTAGCAGCTTAATAGTCCTTTGACAAGCAGGTATTGCAGGATGAACGGATTCACCCACCCGCCCAGTCCCCTAGTGCTTGGGTATTTGTTAAGACTAGAATTTTGCTTAAGTTATGATAATACATTGATCCTTAAGGTGCCTTTGTAGAAAGTAAACTTAAAACACATTAAAAAGTAATCAAGGCTTCATTAGGCAGTGCTGCTACTGCTGTTTGCCAGAAGCTGAGAAGATATAAATAAGGAAATGTTACTTGTCCTCATACTTGACTAATGGGTAAAGGAATCTGCTTTTGGCCACTGCTGGAGGAAAGTAGCTAAACAGACAAACAAGTCAGTTCTGACCTATTTATGGCCTTTTAGTATCTTATTAGAATTTGACTGTAATAGAGCTTCAGTAGAATTGGCTGTATTGCATGTCTGACATGAAACTAGCGACATTCAAAAATCCTGCTGCAACATTAAACTGGAATCCTGTGTACATTTAAATGAAAGAAGCGATAACCATTTGAGTCCGAATATTTTTGACTGTTCATATCATGCAGCACTAACAGAGGTGAACTTTTTATAGATTTGCTTCTGTCAACTGCTTGTGTGATTATGCCCACAACATGATTAAGGGTTTTCTTAATGTACTCCAGCCTCGAGTTTTGCTAGCAGATGTCTACTTTAGTAGGTACCAAGTGACAAATACCCCAAATCACCATGTAGTATAGCTGTAAAGAGCCTTTGGAACCTATTTCTGAGCAGTTGCTTTCCATGACTGTGGCACTTGTGTTGCATGCTGTTCACAGCACTGTATTTACACCTCCACCTGAAGTGGTGTGACACTGAGTCCTCACCTGGATCTCCCTGGGGTGAGAAGTAACACTCTCCTGTGTGCATCCAGTGGTGATGGAAACCAGGCATTAGCTGTATTTACCCCATTACCTTTCCTAAATGCGTATCATAGTTTACAAGGTTCAAAAGTCCTTGCCTTGAGCATACACAGTGTGTGCCATCCCACCGTTCAGGCATATACATGCGTGCACAGTGCATATACACACATATATAGTGCAAAGGCACCATCCGGCTGGGTGCTGAGCACTGACCAAGATGAGCAGGCAGCTCAGCAGCCTTTCGGAAACAGCGAGCCTGCGTGGGTTACTTCAACTCTTGATGCTATTTCACAGCATAAGTGAATACGTGAGATCCTGTATTTAGTGTTCTCCTGTGCTTCTGAACAGAATAAGACTGAGATTAGTTTTCTAAATTAGTATCTTCCAAATGATGATTATATTACTTTATTCTTTCCTTTGGAGCAATAGAGAAAAGGGTTTTTATTTTTTCTTGACTAATTCCTTGAACTTCACTGGCAAGTTAGCGACATAGCAATTAGGAACTTGCTCAGCAGGCTGCTTGACTGGGCTGTACTTAACAGAGGAGCTAGGCCTGTGTTACTGGCTGAACTTTCCAAAGCAGGCTAAAGGGACTAAAAGCCAAACTCCCACTGGAGGATTTTATTCTCTTTGCAGTCTGTGTCAAAGAGTAACTAAAAGTGAGCGGGAGCTGGGTCCGTAAGGGCCTTGGGCTCCATTGAGAATCCGGATCCCCAGGACTTTAGTACAGGGAGGTGACATTAACTTTCGTGTTTGGTTCTTCTGGTACAAAAAAAACCTTGTTGAATGCACTAGGGTCTTTTGTCTTGGGTTTTGTTGGTGTGGGATTTAAAAAATTTTTAGGCCTTGCATTACTGAATGAGTGTACTTATAATGGCATTATAATCCATAAGAGAAGCTTTTATTTTTGTTCTCACGAATCGGCTTTTCCATTTATGTAACTTCCTACGGTTTCTGGAGCAAGTTGTGGTCTTGTTTTGGGAAGTACAGACTCTGTCCTTTGTTCTAGCTGTATTTTTGGCTTGTGCTGCAAAATCTGATCTGTGGTGTGGTACCTTATGCCTGGATAAAGCCCCACTGCAGCCAGACCATGTGCTTCCAGACATGATGCAACCTCCAAGTTAGATTTCGAAAACCTTTCAGAAGCCTGGATTTTTCCCCCAACCTTGCTCTTGAGTGGTGGTCCTTTTGCGCCCTTTCACCCCAGGACTTTTTCCTGCTTTTAAAAAGCGTCTTCCAGAACCACATGTGAGAAACGGGAATGGGGTTGCCGCTCTCGTGGTGAGCTGGAGCCCATTCCCTCCTGTCCTACGTCTCAGGCTGGCACGTGGTGCTAATGCAGCCCAGTGGTGGGTGCCCGGTGGCGAGAACCGTGTCCAAATAAACAACCTTTAAGCTGTTGGGGGCAAACCACATCATGATAGGGCTGCTGTAGCAGCTGAGCAGGATACATGTTGATATGCCATGGGCTTTCCCAAAGGGCCCTGGAGGGAGAGAGTAAGTACATATGGAGCCCATCTGGACGCTGCCTAATTTCTGCAAAAAAAAAAAAAGCTTTTCCAGCCTCCTGTGTTTGATTTAGGTCACATAAGTTCATGGTGGTTTTGCTGTGTTTGTCCTCAATCTCATTCCTTACAGACCAGAAACCAAGCATTGAAAGAGAGAATGATGACATTACTATGTGTAATGCTTGGCTTAAAATAGCCAGAACAAAGAAGTGGTTTGAGTTCTGTAATGATAATTGCCCAGACCTAAAAATAGGTAGATGTTCTACCAGGCAGAGAGAAGAAAGAGTGAGACATGAATCACTCGGAGACACCTGAGACAGCCTGCAAAGCTCTGATCAAGAAGGTCATTGCTGTAGGTGTCTACAAGCTTCGCACCCTTTGACCACCATTTTCAGTGGATAGTGGCCACCAGCACCACCAGAACTGGCGCCTCTGAATTTTAAGCTAATATGGGGGGGGGGGGGAAATCTGGCTTGTTCATAAAAACAACAAAACCACTTTAGACAAAAAAAATGGCTCCTTGAATATTACAGTAACAGAGGTCAAGCCTGCTCAGAGGTCTTTTGAGTCTGAAGGGAGTCCTGCTGTAGTGTCCTGGGGGCAGAGAATAAGCTTAGGGGGGCCATCAGGGGGCCATCAGGAATCCATGACATTTAAATACATAGCTGAGCTGCCATGCTGTTTAACTCCTACAAATTATGTTGTACTGGGAGGCGAAATTATAAGTGTTTTGCAGCTAATTTGCAAGTATTAGCTTCTGCATTAGCAGCTCACATGAGGAAGGCATTATCATTTTAGAGATTAGATGAGAAATATTGAAAAAAAAAGGCCAGCTTTTTTTTAATTCTAAAAAGTGTCTGTGAATTGCTATAGTGTTAGCCAGCCACAGCGGCAGAGGTGGTCAAGCCCTAAAGTCACAGTGTGCAGCTCAGCCTGCGGGACACCCTGTGGCAAGTTAATTTGTCTTGGCAGCAGCACAGCATTCCTTGTGTTGCCCTGCTCCCTCTGAAGAAAACCACTTTCTGGGTGTTTTTACCTCGGCTGCAGTGAGTGAAAGGATGGTGCTGCTGGCTGCCACTGGAGTTTGCTAAAGATTTCTTAGCTGCAATTTTCCCATTAGCTGTTTAAATTTGAGCTTATCAATCTTCAAAAGGTACTGAACTATTTGAAGAACTGATGGATACAAGTGTGGCTACAAACAATAGCATCATCTGGGGATTTGAACTTTTTCACCTTTCTGCACAAAGCAGATATCCCCTGTGATTTAAAGAATTGCCCCTCTAATGATGAAACAGCTTGTTTAAAATCATCAGTGGCTTAAAATACAACCGCTTTAAAGATGTAGTTGCTTTTCCTTATCTAGAACCCAGAAGGCTGGAATTGGAAATGGTAAAAAAAAAAACCTTTTAAAGCTGGTTTTGTCTTTAAACTAAATTGAGAAGTGTGTAAGATCTAGATCCGCTGTAAGGTGTTGCTTCTCTGCTGTCCTGGTGCTGGCTCTTGGCTGTGAAGGTGGGACAGGCAGCTCAGGCCATGTGTTCAGCAGGAGCTGGATGCAGTAAGCGATGGTACAAACTGGGAAGTTTATAAGACATCTCTTTAAAGTTCTTCTAAATCCTCACAACAATGTATGAGGCATTTAATTGCATCTTTGGGGGGCGGAGGGGGGAAATCTGTGAGTTTTCGCTGCTTGGAGGTCAGGACACAGAACCCACAGAAATGGTGAGCAACGGCCCATGCCGAGTGCTAGGATGGCAGAGCTGCCACCTTGTTATCCTCACGGGGAAGTTTGTTGTGTGATCTAAACAGCAGTGCTCAAACTGTAAACTTACTTCGGGTCCCAGTGGTCCATAAATAGATTTTCAAAACATGTCTATTGTCCAACAAGGAATTTATTGATACACTGAAAAAATAACAAGACTTAAAAAGCCCTCTCTGCCAGCAGTGCAAACTAGGCTATTCTGTTGTATGTGTATGCCTGTGTATACCAAATAAGATAGAAACTTCTTTGAAGTTCATTTCAATAAAGCATTTAAAACAACTGTTTCCTTGCAGCAGGGTAGTGCTAGGAGAGGCTGGCTGTTGGACAGCCAGTTTACAGTCCTGACCAGTGCTGGGGATGGAGTATTGCCTGCTTGCTGGGCCAAGGTCCTGTAGCACCACACCTGCCTCCTTTCTGTTTGTTATCGTTCTTTTTTTTTTTTTTTTTTTCTCCAAATGAGTAAAGATTTGGAGGAGAAAAAAAATACTGAGTCTGAAATGTTGCAGCATTTTCTGGAAAGTTTTCTGCCCACTTTGGGGTTAAAGCTCCATTTTTGACAGATTGCGATTTGTTGGAAAATGTCACCTGTCTCTACTCTTGGCAGCTTTGATGTGGTTTCTCTTGCATTACTGACGTCATCCACTGATGCAAGTTAGATCTTAGAACAGTAAATTTAACTTCTGATGTGTATTCAAGTGAGGGACAATATTTGTTCATAATCCTAAACTACCAATTTTCATAATGTTACTCAGCACATGCTCTGTTGAAAGCTTAATATTTCATGACTGGCTTGTAACTGGAAAGGAAGAGAATCTTGATACACAAGGATATCTTAAAAAAAGTCTGTTGGAAGCATCAGCTACTAATGTCGCTTGTGCGGATTTTGTATGCAGAAGATTACAGCTTGGTGGTGAGACTTTGCTTAACCACCAATAACTTGCCATAAAGCTATTTCTGTCTCTGGAACAGACATTGAAAGCCAAAACTAAGTGAAAATAGATTCATTTAGTTACATGTTTCCTTTCAAGATTATTTTAGGAAGGTCAGCAAAAAGTATAATGTTTCCACTCACCTGAGTAATTTTAGATGTTTTTACCACAAGAATGCCCTGAGAAGAATGAGTCAGTGTGTTCAGGCTGAGAAACCAGGTGTGTTTTTCTGGGGATTGGGGGTAAAGGAATCTTTGGACAAAACTGGCTTTCGCAGGGACATTATTTCCCCAAGCAGGGCAGCGGTGAGCTCCAGCAGGATGCGGCCCATCCTCTCGGCAGTACTGACTTCTGCTGCTCCCCACCCCACCCCTTCTCCTTCCATCCCTCTGTCTCCATGCCACCTCCACCCCTGGGATTTTCCCCCTGTCTCCATCCACTTTGCTCATTCCATCTGCTCCTGCCCGCAGCCTCTTTCCTTCCTTGCAGTTGTCTCCCCATCCCTGTCCGTGATTTCTCTGTCATTCGTGTGCTTTTCTGTCTTATCCGTGAGTCCTTCTGCGTCTCCGGTGCTGGTCCCTCAGCCTCAGGACCCTGCCTTAGCAGTGTTACTCTTGGCTCCCCAGCTCCTGCGCTGACTGTATGCACATTCCCGGCTCTCCGCTGGTGCTCTCTGCCCTGCAAGATGTGTCAGGAGCACTCAGTATAAACAAGGATTTTTGTGTTTGCAAACTGCAGTTAGCTGCAGCTAACAGGCCAAAATAGCTTTAGACATGACAGTTGTTTGCGTAGGATGAGGTGCAGTATCTGGAAAGGCACTGGCTGGTGTCCATGCCTGGTTAGGCAACTGGGAGAGGTTTTTTTGGGAAGCGAGTGCTGCATGTTGACAGGCGCATCCTGAAGAAAGGCTCCTTGCTCCTTCCCAAACATGGACAGCAGGAACCATCTTCCAGGCTCTTGTCCTGAGGAGAGCGTGTGCCCTTTTGAGTAAGACAAAATACCCTGAAGCAGCAGCAGGCGTCTCTTGCTCTATTTTAGGCACTTCCCTCCCAGTGGTATTCCAGTGCCTGAGATTAATAGAAGTTTTCTAAATAAAATCCCATAAAATAATACTATCTGGCAGCTCGGTGTCTGTTCTCCACAGTGGTTGGTGCCATGTTTCTCTGGAGCGTTTAATGCTCTCATGTAAGTGCTTGTCACCGTGGTCAGAAGACTTGTCGAGGAGCTGGGAGGAAGACATTGCCTTTTAATCTTCCAACTTGTTTTTTTTCTTTGGCCAGAAAACTAGGGTTTCAAACTAATATTACTCATGCATCAACACCAGCTCCTTGCTTTTCTTTACAGTTCTTTAGAGAATTACCTCCTTTGACTACAGACAGACTGAGAGCAGCACAGAGACCAAACTGCTGTGCTTGCCTTTCACATGGTGCCTTTTCTAGCAGAATAAATAAATTTCCAGCTTTGCTAGTTCTTCATAAAGAAGCAGAGAGGGTTGCCTGCTGTGATAGCCCTTCAGAGCTGTGATTGAGAACTTGGGATCCGGTTGTGCTACCTGTAGCTGAAAAAACAATGCAGAGACTGTCCTTGCTCCAGTAAGCTGGAAGAATGAGCGAAAATAGAGCAAAACAGGCAATGTGGCAGTGTACAGTGAGGTGTTTTGCATACATATGTCTAAGAGGAAAACTCTATTTAAGTTCATCACTATGAAATAATGGCAACATAGGGTAGTCGGAGGTGTTTTCTTCTTGTTGAAGAAGCATCTTAATGGCTGAGATAGTCCAGCCCTGTCAGACTGGGTGCTGCATGAAAGGACTGGATATGCAGAGTCTGCCTGTGAAGGGGTTGCACTGTGAGACTGAGCTGAGATGCTGTGAGGAATGTGAGGATGTGTGTATGGCTAGGAGGCAATCTAATAGTAAAAATTATTTAAAAAATAAAGAGACTTCTCAGGACATCAAAATGCTAATTACTGTCAAACTCGGAGCTCTTGTTTTACATGGCAGAGTGTATAGTTTAATAGATTGGGTAAAAACTTGGTTTTCTTTTTTTTTCTTAAAAATTCTGGGACATCTCAAGGTGTGTTCTCACTCAGCAGCAGATATTGGACAAGTTAAGGACCTGTGACTAATGAAAACTAGCTGGATCTGTAATTTACTAGTGGTGGGAAATGGTTAATTAAAACGTAAGCTCTTCAGGGAAAAAAAAATTCCATTTATTCCCAGGTCAGTATGTTGCCTTAGATACTGACCACTGGCAGAAGAGTTTACAATTACAAAGACCTTTCCCTTATTTTAGTCCTATGGAATAGTTCATGAAGGAAGTACTTGCTTTTTTTTTTTTTTTTCTTTTTTCTGAGCTGTATGGCACTGTGGAGAAAAACTTCCCCTGACTGCTCCCTCCTGCTGTGGCCCCTGTTACTAAAGGCAAGCAAAGAAATCTCTTACCGGTGGATTCGAGTCTGTTGAGGAATGTTTTTCTATACAGCCTGTAACATGAATTATTTCCTTGGGGTGGTATTAACTTGTCCATTTTTATTTATTTTTAGCCATGATGAAAATCAGCTAATGCCCAGCAATATTATTCTGTTTAAGGGTACGGTACTCGCTAATCGAGTTCAGCAGCTCCTCTGCAGACATGTTAGGAGGAATTACATTGGCTCTTGCAGCCCTGGGGCAGGTGGCTTCCCCGCTGAAGCTGGGAGCACAGTTTTCTTCCATCGGGAGAGCCAGGCTGGTCCCTTTGCGGTACACTGGACTGGATGCAGAGGGAGATCAATCTATCCATTTTCTTTTAAAAACAAAGCACCCCACCCAAGATGTAGTTTAACCTGGACTGGTTCCCTGTCGTGGATTGTCACACAGCCGGCAGCGATGGCTCCAAAGGGAGCTGCTAAAGAACGAGTCGACGGATGCTTAAAGACTGCCAAGGCATGGCCGTCTCCTCTTTGGAGACGCCGAGCTCTGCTCTCCCAAACTCCACCCTTCCAGGCACCGCTTTTCCTACCCTAAGACCTCGCACCCTGCCGCCAGCTCCGTGCCCCGTGGGTGCAGGGCTGTGCGTGCCGGGGGTGCCGGCACCGTATTTGGCTCTCGGCTGGCTGTGCCCTGACCTCGGCGCTGCTGGCCCGGAGCTGCCTGTTTTCCCTTCGCCGTATATGGAGAGGCTGCTGGGGGAAGCGGGTGGCTGACCTGAATTAGAAGCAGCGCAACATCTGTATGAAGCGCCACTTTTGTTGCACTGAGCTAATTAGGTTAGAGCCGGACCTTGGACTGGTTTTGTAGTGAAGGGAGTGTTTTGAAGAGAACAAATTTCCCATTAAATCCCATTTTTTTATTGTTTGCCAGGATGCGTGTGGTTGCAATTTCCTTTATGGTGGTAAAGTCATGCAGAGGAAGAACAGAGCATAAGCAGAACATCTCTGTATCAGGAAGTCAATAATTCATATATGACAGTAATAAAAACCACCTTTCCTGTAAAAAGCCAGCACAATCTTTGCCACACGGATCCTGCTTTTCACTTGGGTGCTGTGCGAGTACACAGAGGACAGGCTGCATCAGGTGTGGGATCTCATCCAGCCTGTGCAGTCAGCCCCACGAGACTTCTCCTTAAGTTGAGCAAGGATGGGGGATGCAGGGTCACAGCTCTCCAGAGACCATACCTGCTGCCTCTGAAACCCAGAACACGGCGGAAGAGGTTTTCTTTTTGTCCAAAGAAACATGAGCAAAAATTGCTTTGGGATCTTACTGTTAATGACGACTTGATGAGATCTCTGTTGGGAAGTCCATGCAGTGAGGTGCACAGCCTACACGAGGAGGACAAAAACCTGGACTCTGAGAAGGGTGGGTTTAACCTGTGCTTCCAGGGGCACGGAGGAAGCAGGTTGTACCTCAAATGTCCCTCCAGCAAACTTCACTGCACCTGAAAAAACAACATTCCCCTGAGTTAATTGTAAAACCCAGCCAACACAGCCTCTGTGAGGGCACTGCTTGCACCTTTGCTTTTGGTTGGAGACCTTTAAGGTTCACAACACTCACATGTATATAGGGACAGTGTCTTTAGACTTCAGCCTGTTGAATTATGTAGGAGCCAAGTCAAGGCTCAGATATAACTCTTTAGAAGATGCTTTTTTATTCTAAGAATTTTCTTACCACTTCCATTTTCAACCTGTTTTGCACCCTCTTGTTTCTGCATTGAACCCTGGAATTGCATAATCCACAGCAGAAAAAATGGTTTGACTGATTTTTTTTTTTGCTTTTTCTCCCCCCCCCCCCCCCCCCCGCCTCTTTTGTGACAGATTAAAAAGCAGCAGCAAGATGTGTTAGGTTTCTTGGAAGCCAACAAAATTGAATTTGAGGAAAAGGATATCGCCGCCAATGAGGAGAATCGGAAATGGATGCGTGAGAATGTCCCTGAAGACAGCCGGCCAGCAAGCGGGAACCCCCTGCCACCCCGGCTCTTCAACGACAGCCGGTACCTCGGGGTAAGGAATGGCTCCAGGTCTCCATTGCTTCTCGTCCCAGTCCTCTTACTCTCTGCCATAGTCTGTGCTTCACTGTTGTATTAAGCAGGGAAGGACTTGAGCAGCTGTATGTTTAAGAATGCAAACTGTGAAGGGCGTGGAAGGTGTTAGACATTTACCCCTCTTCTTGGGCTTTTAATAGTAATTGACTCTTGAATATTCCAGTTCCATTATAGAGAAGAGATTAAAATTTGGACCTCCTGATTCCCAGATCATTGTGCTACTTGAATAAGCCTACCACCACCTTGCAGTGTATATATGTATTTTTTTTTTCCCTCTGGGTTTTTTCCCCTCTTATGGCTCTGAAAATTTACAGGGTTTTTTAATTCTCATATTCACCATGATTGTGAACTAACACTTCACAGAAATCTGGCACTGTTGCACCAGCCTTATGTTCTATAGCAAGTTCAGAGAGCTGAGCTGTTCTATGTGGGGTTTGCCAATATGTGTGGAGCCCAGATCGCTCTGTAGTCTGTTCATCTTCCAAAACAAGTGCTTATATGAAGTGATATCTGCCATGATCATAAATCAGTTTTCTGATCCTTCTTGGGATCAGTTTTTGTGTACTGCTTGCAAAATGAAGGCTGTTGCGGTTCGCTTACTCCAGCGCCTTGAATAGATGAAAACTCATGTTGCAAATACCATTCCTACTTGTAATTATTTTAAAGCTTGACCAAAAGTAAGTTGCCCTGCAGCACTTCTACTCAGCAGGCCATGCTCGAATGATTATTAGATTAACTGTTAATTTTATTTTTAAAATTTAGTATCTTCTGAAAAAAGCTCATAGTATGCATTCCTCTGGTGCTGTGTGTTGGTTTCGAAGTTGTTTTGCAGTTTGGTTCTGACCTGCGAAGTCTGTAAGCCAGAACCTGCCAGTTCTGGACGTTTGCAAGGCGATTCTGTGGCTACTGAAAGAATCATTCTCAATGTGCCAGGAATTTTTCTTGCTTGTAATAAAAGCGGAACTTGAAACAATATCCACAGTGAGCTAATGTACCACTTGGCTCTCAAAATGTTACTGACTGTGGTTGTGATGTGGAAAAAGGTTGGTTTGGGGAGACAAATGTAATGATCAATAGTTGTGTGCAGCTGAAAGCTGAGAAAGGGCTAGTCACAAAGAGTTGAAAATCTCTGTTCAGTTACCTGTCTTTAAAAACAAACAAACAAAAGAGGCAAATATTTCTGTACCAGTAGGAAGTGCAGTTGCAACAGTATCACCTTTCTCCCTTGGTGTACCGAGGTTTAAGGATGCAAGCTGATCACTGTGCAGTTGTCCTTTATCAGTGAAATGTTGCCAAATTTCTGCTGCATTGCTGCAGCTGTGCAGCAAAACAGGGCTTTACTATGCAGTGGTCTGGGACAGGAAGAGAAAAAGCTGTATGCACTTAGGTCTGGATGCTTGCTTATCAGAGATGCTTCTAATGTATTCCCAACTGCAACCCACAATGGTTCTGAATATGGTAGTTTTGGGGAGAGTGGTATAGATGCTTCAGACCAGTTCTTGCTATGGGTTTATTTCATCCCCAAAGTTTTGGTTGATGTCACTTTGAACTTTTGAAGTTCAGTCAATTTGTGTAGCTGCATTCAAATTACTACAGTTTAGCTTTCAGGAAGGTAAAAGTTAATTCTATGCCCACACACTTGAACCTCTTTATGTCTTAATCTGATTCATCTCAAGCATGAACTTCCCTGTTTGTTTCATCTGATGCAGCATAACTGGCAGAGGAATGAGCAAATTGACTTTTATTGGTCTGTGCACAGCAGAAAGGCTGTAACTGTAGATGCTGTGCAAGTTGGCATGAACCCTGCTCTTTAGTCACAGGCATTCCTTTCCTGGTAGATGCTATGAAGCAGACTGCCAGACTATGCACTAGCAAGATAAACAACCCCTTTGTTATCAAGCAGTCCCAGTATTGTCAACAGAAGGGCTTCAGGGAGGATTTAACGTAATCATACACATTTTTATCAAACTAGCACCCAAATGCTGCATGTACAGATCGAACAATAATTTGACATCCCTGATGTCTAGGCAGTTTTATCCTCTGTTCCCTGTACTTTCTTCTGTTCCAGCTGCAACAGCCTCTTCTTAGGGCTGCCCCTGCTCTGAAGACACTGCTATTTTCAAGCAGCATTTGCTATTTCTTAGGCTTTTGCCTACCAGACAGACAGACATGCGAAGCAGCATGCCCTTAATGGCAGCTCTCTCCCTGACTTCAGCCCAAGACTGAGCCTGCTCTGAGCTGCTGCCTTGCCTTGGGTTTCTCAGCCAGGACTCCTGCATCAAAACATTCCCCAGTAAAGCTGGAAGAAGCTGGTACTGTTGCTTCAGTTAAAAAGGGAGAGAAGGAAAGTCATAGGACAGATATGTGCTGAGTTTGGAAATCGGAGTGAGGGAAGTATGTGGTAACTCGGACAATGGTGGACTTGCACAAATCTGGGTTCATTTGGTCAGTGTTTGGCAACTGCTGTTGCTGAGACACACTGTGGACTTTCTGCTTGCTCTTTCCTAACTTAGCAGACAACTAAGCTGTGTTGTTTGTACTCTGTACAGCACTGCATTCTGCCTCAAATACAAAAATTGGCAGAGAAGGAAGCATTGGTATTTCTTTTATTATTTCATTGTTTTTACCTTAATTGTCCTGGGAAGTGGCTGTGTGCTTACTTAGAGCAACTGTAGTGTGCTATGAGTACAACAAACAGTGTCACCTGATTTCCTTCATTTGTATAGACTAATCATTAATGGGAAACGTGATGGGAAAAGGTGTACTCTCAGTTTATAGGTTTAAATTTAACAGGTTTAAGAGTTATGTGCGTAGTTGCACGGTTGCCATTACTAATCAGTAATTAGCAATGACAGCTGGGGATATCAGTGTTTCAGATGACAAGGTATGGGCTCAGCCCGCTCCTGCAGGAGGGACATCCATGCCAGACCAGTGACAACAACTACCTTGCTATGGAGGCTGTCCCTCTGGGAAAGGCAGAAGCACCTCACAGCAGCATCTTGTTGCTACAGATAGTGAAATTCCTAGCTTGTCGTTTTTCAGACAGTACAGTTTATATGGTATTAGTGCTAATGATAAATATCGAAGGTGACACTCTGAATTTTGCATTCGGCCACAGGAAGCAGTTTGCTTGGTGAGGGTTGGGTAACACACCAAATTGAGCCGTGATTATTTCAGACAATTCATACTTCTCGCTTTTGTTTCCAACCCCTCCCTGACTCCCACGGTGAAGGACTATGAAGCTTTCTTTGAAGCGCGAGAGAACAATGCCGTATATGCATTTTTAGGCTTGACTGCGCCACCTGGTTCAAAGGTAGGTGTGCACATTTCTTACAGTAAACCACAACCTGTATTTTACACCTTGTTCTTCTCTGCTTATAGTAGGATGTTTTTTGTGTTCTGTGGTTGCCCCAGTCAATACATGCTGGTCTGATACTCAGTCTCCAGAGACTAACTTTCAGTCTTCGACATCACAGCAACACACTGTTGTTATGTGCTGGTTTATTTGGAGGATGCTGTGTTCCCTGGAGGCATCTGCCTCCCCCTCCTTCTACCCAAAAAACTCAGTGTTTGGTACAGATGCTCTTTCGGTATCCTCACTGCAGAGCCACAGTGCTCTTTTTGAAGTTAATGGAAAAACTTTTGTTGCTTTGGAAAGAAGAGCTGGGTCAAGTTCTTCACTAGTAATAATTGTCTCTTACCATTGGATTTTTTTTTTTTTTTTTTTTTTATCGTACACTCTGGGAACAAATGAAAGAGTAGTTAATAGTTGCACTGAAGAATGCACAAGAAATCTAGGTGAAAATAATTGTCACAAAACCAAAGAATTATTTCAATTCAGTGAAAAAACTTAATTCATGTGAAATTTTGATAAGATTTTTGTACTAGAAAATACCTTGAAACCAGAGTTATGTTTGTGAAATAATATGGTCTTGCTTCGGAGTAATTTTTTCCTCCAGCTTGTTATCTGAAGCCTTGTTTTCCTTTGCCAATTACAAACTGGGTTGCCGCTTTGCAGATGCAATGGGCTGGAATTCTCCTTTTGATTTTGATAGGATAGGACAAGCCTGCTTTATATGTTTCACTTGACAGCAGCAGGATCCTCCAGGTCACTTCCAGCTTTCTTGTTCCAGGGGATAAACACGATGGTTCCTTTCAACTTTATTCATGTAAGAGTTGGAAGTCATGCTGTGCGTGTCACTAAGACACCTAATTTTAAAGGTGGATGATGATCCATCAGTAGTGAGCATTACAAGTTGTGGGTCAGACTGAAGCAGTTTTGGGAGCCAAACTAATTTCTAGCAGTAGCTCCACTAATGTGAATGGTGCAGTGAGGAAAAACTCTGCCTCGTACAGAGAATTGCAGAGAGCAAAACCTGTGATACGTGCCCCAGCATCATGTGTCACTGGCGTCAGAAGGCCAGCTGCACACAGTGCGATAGTCAGGTAAATCTTATTGAAGTTTCTTGGAACATCTGCACAGCGCTGTACAAAAGAGTATGCAGGACAGAGCCAAGAAGTGAGAAAACAGCCCTGACACCACGGGATGCAGAAAAGCCCGTGCTTTTCCCCTTGCAGCCGAGATCTGGGAAGCGCAATGGTACTGGAGAGCAGTTGCTGCCGTAATGAATCAGGTCATCTGTCTCTATAACATTTATGAACATTGCTGCTTGCTTAACCTGCCAGGTTGCAGAAGCAGTCTGCATGGCTATTAGTTGCTCTGATTCTGTCCTAAGGGATGCTCTGATTCTGTCCTCACCTAAGGAAAAGGTGAGTTTTAAAAAGGAGAAATACAATGCAGTTGTACTCTGCTGAATTTTTATATTGCTTGCTACAGCTTGGGGAGGTGCATTTGAGCTGATGAAGATAACCTTTGCGTAAGTGACCTTGTATTTAGTGCATTCTGCTGTTGGTCTGACTTTTGGTATCTGTCCCACAATTACATGATGTCAAATCAAGCTGATTGCCTGCTGCTGAGGAGGAGAAACTGATTTGTAGATGCTGAAATTGGCATTTACAGCATAGCTGCATGAAGCTTGGGTATAATACTGTAGCTAATGACATTGCCTCTGCGTATGTTGCTACATAAGATGGAAGGAGTCTGGGAACAACCTGTGTGCGATTGCAAGAGAGGACCTTGACAGCAAACCTCCAGTAAATGTCATTATGAGAGATGTGGAAAGTTAGTTGACTCTGAACACAAAGGTCCGATATTAATGCTAAACAAGAAGGGCTCAGAAGTGAGCATGGGAAATGCAAGTAACTATTTACTGAGCCCTGGTGCTTTGGTTTGTGCTTTGGGCACCGAGAATACAATTGGACCTACAAACCCTGGGAAAGGTTGGCATTCAATTTATCTTAAATATCCCTACTTCAAGCAATATGGGTGGGTTTCAAAAGGAGAGGATTTTGTGAGTCAAAGGCTGTGAGTGATTATTTAGGGACTGAGAGCATGCTGAGTGAGGGGCCTTGAGGGAGAAATAAGGAAAACTATGAAAGAAGGGGTAGTACCAAATCTGAAAAGCTGAGCCTTTCCCAGGTAATTTGCAGGACCATGCCCAAGGAAATGGATTTTGACCTTTGAGAAATAGGTTAGCATGTTCTCTGAGTTACTTGGACCCACTTTCCTGGGGATGAGGGAAATACCAGGAATCCTCTCTAGCTTACCACTGCCTGTTTTGAAGAGAAGTACTTTGTCTTGCACTTTCTGGAAAAAAAAAAAACCTAGATGTTACTTCTGTAGTGCCCATGACTGGTTAATGGAGTTGTTACAATGCCAAGGGAACCATCTCCTCTTTCTTACTGGTCAAAGAACTGCTTGTCCTTTAGAGAATATCAAACATCCTTGTTTTTTCCAGGCTTTGTAGTTCTTTTTAATCTTTCCTTCATTCTTCACTTGCCTTTTCTGCCACGAACGGATAGGATGCCCTCGCACAAGCAGCATGACTGCACGGTGACGTCCCAGTTCTGCTCTTTGACCCGTGACGTGCAGCCAGAGGAGCAGAGCGCGGTCCGGGAGCAGGGCAGACCTGAGCCAGCGGTCCAAGCGAGGCTGTTCCCACGCCCCTGAGTTAAAAGGCAGTGCGATGCTAGGCGCTTGGGCAGATAGCCAGGAAAACCAGAGTGATCCACCATGTCTAAGATAAGGGAGATATGCGTGGTACTTCCTGCCCTGCAGGCTGGGGTCACCCACTGTGTCCCCTCTTTTACAAGTCTTACAGGCTTCTTGGAAATTCCCTTCTTAGTCCTTCCTCCTCTTGTTTTTTATTTGTTTAGCATACTCGCTCATGTTAACAACGATACTGTTGAGTCTGTTATCTTCAGTATTTCTCTGCAGTCACAAAAGCAAACAACTCCGTTGCATAAAAGTTGAGCAGATGTTGAACTTTTCTCTTTAAAATAAACCATGCCGTCCACCCTGAAGTTCTGCAGTGAGAGCACTGTGCCTCTGTTCATCTTCTTGTAGACCATGTTGCTGCTAACAGGTAGTTAAATTAATCTTCAGTCGAAAGTACACTTGTAGAAACCATCTTCAGAAAAAAATTCCTTTTGCATTTCTTCTATTGTCATTCTGTTCCCATTTGTGACCACCTTACAAAGGCTGAAAGAAGACTGAAAAATGCATGCTATTGTTTTTCAATGTTCCTTCTGAAACATACTGCGAATTGTTAGAGGTTAGCTGGTATGTCTGCTGAACTGCTTTAGCTGTTCCTTCACCTCAGAAGCTTCATAGGAATGTTTTCGTGTAGCCGAAGGTCCCTCGAAGAGGTGTGGGTTGGGAGCCCTGGGCATGGAGAGCAGGTCACCCAGGGAGCACGTCCCCGCTGACTCACTTCCCCTCCGGCAGCGGAGAGCTGGGATTACTCAGCAGTGCCAGTGCCAGGACAGACCTGCTGCCAGCCCCAGGACGGACCTCACGTATGGGTCTAGTGCTGGAGCAGCTCCGAGCTGTGTCTGAATAAAGACTCGCAGGCTGCCCTGATCACCCTTCTGGAAGACAAAAGCTAAATGCTGGCTTTTTGTCCTTTGGTAGGGTTTAGTTCAGAAAGTAAATTGCGTCTCTGCTGAGACCGCTCTTGTTTTCCTCTCCCCTCCTTTTTTTTTTTTTTTGGATGTTGAGATGTTTATTAATTATGAATTCCTTTTCCATTTAACCATGGTTCTTCAAATAAACTTTGCTCCCTAAATAGTTCTTGTGTCCTAACATGAAATGAGGGATAACTTGTTATATCTGATCTTCTTTGGTTTTAAACTTCCATGGTCAAAACTGGCTGTGGACACAGGTTGGAATATTCCTGCAGGTACTACCTGAGCTAGCTTAGAATTGGAGTTAAAGCCAGCACTATATGGGACTTGTTTCATAATGTCGTCGTAGGCAGCGGGGACTCTTTTCTTGAGTTGGGTTCAGTGCTGCTCACTTCTTAATCACGTACTGCTGCAGTTTCTGTTGTGTCATCTGCTAACACAGGTATGTGTAAGTTGTCACCTTTCATAAAGTACTAATATGTGTAATTCTTTTCTGCTATTTCAGGAAGCTGAAGCACTGGCAAAGCAGCAAGCATGAATTTCAACT
The DNA here is from genome assembly GCF_947461875.1 of Haliaeetus albicilla. NCBI lineage: Eukaryota > Metazoa > Chordata > Aves > Accipitriformes > Accipitridae > Haliaeetus > Haliaeetus albicilla. The sequence goes on along the minus strand of NC_091505.1, from coordinate 24,009,190 downwards.
GCCTTAAATGTTCTGTAAAGGGAATTTCCACAGCTTTTTATAAAATAATACAATTGTCTCTGCTTCAAGAAATATAGATGTGATTTCTAACATTTGATTGGTGCTTGCAGCATTCACCGTACATAATACAAATTTGAACACAAGATGAAAATGTGAACATAAAGGTAGAGAGCACAGAGTGTATTATTGCAAAGTTGGAAGCATAGGAAACTGAAGCAATTGGACATCAATGATTTTCACATAGTTTAAACTGTCTTGGCAATTCGTCCATTTTGTGTAAATCTCAAGAAACTATTTTAGTACTAATAATACAGATGAGGTTGTACCTAGAGATCCAACTATTTAAAATATGGAAAACAAGCAACAGCATCTAAAACCTTATCAGATACTAACTTTAGTGCCTGAGTTGCCTCAAAAATGTTACTGAATTACACAGTAATTTTTCAGTGTCTTTTCTGGTTTCAGATGAAATTGTAGGTGGTATCGTGTAGTATAGCCATTGTAGTAACTTTTGAAAGTTGTGTTTGTTCTTTTGTAGAATGGTTATTTAAGATTTGTATTGTAACACGCTGTACAGATGATAAGAAAAAATAATAATGCCATGTATTTCTCATTTAAGTGATCCATGTGGGCTCTTTTGACAAAGAAAAAGGGATTTGGGCAATGGACAGCCTTTCCGTTGGCAAGTTAATCACACAGCTGCCTAAGTATGATGCGATTACATGTCTGTGTGCAGGATTCAGTGCACCTCAGTGACGTATACGCTAATTCCCAGGCAATGTTGCAAATAAGCCAAAATGGCCAGAAATGGCATTTCCTTACCTGTGTAAGGGTGAAAGCCTTTAATGTATTTCTCTACAAAAATACCAGTTCACACTGCTTATAGCATTAGGCATCTTATTGCATGTTCAAGTAGTCATTAGATTCATATAGTATTTTTTCAAACAAGGAAATAAATGTTTGAATAGCAAGAACTATTGTAATTAAGCAAGACTTTTTTTTTTTTAGGGTTTAAAACCTTTTTTTCCATTGTTATTGCTATATCATGAAGCTATTACAGGAATTGCAAATCTATTAAAGTGGCTTGTATTGGTGAAATTACCATGTGCAATATTAACCTGTCTGTTCTCCCAGTGCTCATGAGATAGTCTGTATTTCTTGGCCAGGTTCTGCAAAAATACAAATAATTACAAGTGCCCTGAAGGATAAGAAACAGGTTTACAAAGTGTGTGGGTAATTTAAAATGCATTTTGCACCACATAATGTACTTATTCCCCAAAAGCATCAAAAGACAGTAAGAAAGATAATTAGTCCTTGCTGTAGTTAGAGGATCATTCTAATAGCTCTGCACACACACATTTTGATTTTCTTTGCTTTATGAAGACAGAGAAGCAGGTGGTACAGATCAGCAAAAGGCTGCAGCATATCATCGCCATGCGGTTATTTTACACTGATGCTGTAAAATGTATGCAGTGCTTTCTAAATACTTTCTGAAAAGGATTACAGTTCCTAGTTTTGAAGCCTGGAATTAGGAACAGGCTAAAAGTAAAAACTTACGTTTACAAAAATGTTCTGAAGTGCAGTAATTAAATACTTCCCTTACCAACATTTCTTTGGGGCTTTTTTCTGTTTCCTACAACTGATGGTTTTGTCAACATCTGTTAAAAGAGAAATGCAGCTAGTTTGCTTTGGTTGGAGAGCAGCTCTGCTTCTAGACAGCTCATGATGAAACCTCCACAGATGTCCGAGTGAGCAGGATCTGGCATGGAGCCAAGTTGGTTAAAATGACATTGAATTCATGTTTTATCTTTTCTAATTTGGGAGGCTGGGAGTCAGTTTGAAGCTTGTGCTTACAAAAGCAAGCACAGTATCAAAAGGCATAGGGATAGATTAATGTTGCCTTACCTTCAAGATTAATACACGCATTTGTGCTTTTTCATTAACGGGCTTTATCAGTAATTGCTGAAATTTTGTGAAACTTATTTTCAAGATCTTTTGGGGATGGAAGTTAGGTTACATTTTAAATCCAGTGTCTGATGTTTGTTGTTCACTATGATTTCATCTTTCTGAACAGAGGTGATTTTTCTTTCTTAATATTGGCATAATCTTTCCCTGTGTCTAAAGTAGCAGTTAAATTTTGAGGAAGTATGTAAGAATACTAAGTAAAGTCTTGCAAAGAAAGTGGAATTTGACACACAAGCCACTATACTCACGCCAATTTGCTGTGTTTCCTGTGTAAGGAAAGTATGGTATAAGTTCTGTGAATTACAGTCATTATTTTGGAGAAGCCGTAATTGAAAGTTGCTGCCAAATTCTGTCGGTTCAGCGACCCAAAACATTCTGAAACGAGGTCAATCTCTGTTTCTGATGGTCAAGAAAATTGCCAAGTTTAAGAAAGCAAAGTCACTTCCCTCGTCTGGTCCCCTACCCTTGCCATATGGTAGCGTTCAAACTGTATCAGCATTCCTAAGCAAGCTCTGTTGAGACAGACTGAATTATTTCTTTGTCCAGGGAACAAGGCACCAACGCAAACTGAAAAATACCGAAAATATCTCTTTGTTGTGGGACTGTGTGTAAAACTTGCATTCATTTTGATGCAGATATCTTGCATGGATTTAGGAGTGCTAGGAATCTGTTGCCTATATGCTGTTTTTCTGTTTCCCATACCTGTGTTAGGCTAATGATGGGTGCAAGAACTGAATTTGTTAATTTCTTTATTCTTTTTTTCCTATGTAGAAGGCAGGCATTGAGGACTTAACCTGTATATTAACCATTCCTGTATCATTCCAATAAAATTGTTTTAGAATGCTTTCTCACACGATTGACTTGTTTGCATGTTTTGTTCACGGCTTGAAGTGGTCCCGTAAGTTGAAAGAAGTGGAGTTTTCGAATGAAAATACTGCTCTGTGAAAGTACAGGATCTGTACAACAAAGTGAACATAACGCATCTGCTGCTGCTGCATGTGAAGTCTGTTGGGTTGGATCTCACCTGTTGCAACTAATGGGTTTTAATTAGTTAGGATACACCTACCCAAAACTGTCTTTGGAGGTTTTGGAGTTTTTAGGAGAGCACTGAATACGCTTCCTAATTAACCTGCTTTCCCACTCTTTCCCCAAGGCAGTTAGTTACAAATCGGAAGCGGACAGGGCAGATCAGCTTCACCCCATGCCTGTAGAGCTTGCCAAACAGTCGCAGTTGCTTTTTTTGCAATGTGTAATTAATTAGCTGTGTGCTGCTCACAGCAGGGGAACTATGTTATTTAATATTTGTGTTGCCAGAGGGCGGTGTAGGATAAATTTTTAAACTAAAACTATTCCCTTTTACCTTCTCTATTTGCCTGGTAGACCCAGCAGGTACATTCTTTTAAGCTTTACATGCTGAAGTTTTGCACCACCTAGACGATCTTCTGTAGAGCTACAGAAGATGCATTCTCAGCCCCTAAACTGCAGTAGGATTTGCCCAAATCCCAGACTTCAATTCACATCCTCTGAAGGAAACCAGTAACTTAATTCTTTAAAGAGTGGTTTGCGAGAAGGCTGCTTGCTTGCCATTTATAGGATCAGCTTGTTTTCTGTCTGAACAACTAATGCACAATGGAGAACCATCAGTTACATCGATGTCTTTTAATGGTGTTTATTGCTTGTCTCTCACACTTACTTGCCCTTTTTTAGTGTCTTAAAAAATAGTCCATAATGTAAGATAGGGAAAAGGGCTTTTGATGCTATTTCTAAATTACAGTGAATCTCATTTACTTTCCTGTATATACATTTCACTTGTATCACCCAGAAAAATCTCTGGTTTTCTTGTTTGTTCATAAGAAGTCTTAAAAAACCAAATTATTATTCATTAATATAAAGCTCAATACAAACAGTTTTCAAAAATGTGTTTAAAAAACCAACTGCATGTGTGCATATAATGTTTACTTAACTTGCTGTTTCAGGTTACAATGGTGTGCACTGTAATAATAAAACTTTTCTACCAGTTAATGTCGGATTTTATTCATTTCTCATTTAAGATTCTTAATCTGCATATCATGGAAAATTCTGTAAAGTCTGATAATATCATTCAGCTCGTGTTGCACATATTTTAAATACCAGAAATGTCTTGCAATAGAAATTTGAGGTGTGCATGGTGGAGATAGGTGCCTGCTAGTCTCTTACTGAAGGGTCTTCATTCAGAGTCAGTTCAGGTTAACTCCACAAAGACAAAGCCCAGAATGGGTTAACCTGAGGTACAGTTGCAGTCAGCAGAAGTAGGTGAGTAAATGAATGGCTCCTGAGCAGCTCCATTACTGGTAAGAGACTGTGTATGTGTGTATATGCATACAATGTATATAAAGATCTGTTCTGCATCTTGGTTGTTTTTTTTTTTTTTAACCTGAGAAAAAGGTATTAGCTAGTCCTGTGCCCTTGGGCCCACAACTTGAGAAATGCAAGAAATAAGATTTACCAAGAACAACGTTACTAAGTTTTTGTCTAGATTCAGACTCATCAGTAACCTATGTTAAGAACTTTATCAGACCTTTTCTCTCCTTTATTTTCCCCATTATGGTAAGAGAATTTTAATAGCCAATTTAAAAAGAAACTGAGACAACTCATTACCTGGGAACAAGCCATTAAGCTTTCCTGACTTGGTGTTTTCCTCTTCTGCCAGTCTTGCTTTTTCAGGGTTTTTTGGTGATGTAAATACAAGAGTTGGAAAGTGTGTATGACAGTGCCTAGAGAGAGGCATTCTGTGATCACATTTCCCTATCTCATGCCCAGCCTCTGATTTTGAGCTGATTCAAGGTATAAGGGGAAAATGAAGGCCTTTACTTATTGCTCATTATCCATGTAGCCCATTCCAGATCAGTGAAGCCTATCTGAATAGATCAGGTAGCACTACCTAAACAAAATAATCCCACTCTACAAAAAAATAATTACCACATAGTTATCTTTTAGTGAGTTCCCACACAAGCATTCCGTGATTTGTCCATATTATGTGATTGTGGTAGAATGTTTTAGATTGAAGAGTTGATTATTAATAATTTTGAAATGTTTATTATTAACAATTTTTAACTGTATTGGTAAACTTTTGGAAAAACTTTGGGAAATGCAAAAGGATTCTGAAAGTCAACTTAAGGTGAAGTAGAAATCACCATCTTACTACAGGAGGTGAGCACTGTGTCGCAGTAAGTACTGAGTACTCCAAGTGTTCCAGTATGCAAAATACATATATTTAGTGTGTTGCATTTGTGAAGTATCAAAATTGGTCCTATATACAGTAATTCCTTCTCTCACAGGTTTGCCTGTTGAAGACACCTTCAGGCACTTGGGAGGCTTCTTCATTTTCAGCTGCTTGGAATAACATCTCAAAATCCTTAAAAAAAAAAAAAAAAAAAGGAAACAGGCACCATCATTAATACAATCTCAACTGCAATATAGTTCCCATCTGATTTGAATTCCTTTTTGAGCCCTTTCCCAGCACGTAGGGCAAGTTATTTTTCGCTTGTGCAAACAGAACTTGATCGGATACACGGTTCCTAACCGCGAACGCGGCACTAAATCCACGTTAACTCTCGCCCACGGACGGTAAACCACAGCAACGCCACGCACCGCGGCTCCCAGCACGGTTCGGTCCCTCTTCCCTCCGCTGAAGCCCGGTGTAAGGACAAGGCGGGGAGCGGGATGGGGCAGGGTCCGGGCCCCCCGGCTCTGCCCTATCCTCCGCCGTCCCCACCGACTACCGCGGGCCGGCCGCCCGCCTCCTCCGGCCCCGGCTCACCGAGTAACTCCTCCCGCAGCCCGTTAACGGCCTGCCTCTGCCCCGCCTGCCGGCCGAGGGGCCGTCGCCTCACCCCGACCCCCCGCTTACCTGCCCGGGCCCTCACGCCGGTGTAACCGACCGTAATGGCGCCCACCTCCCCTCAGCGGCCGCCGCCTCGCGCCGTTGCCGCGGCAACCAACCGCCACACAGCGACCGAGGCGAGCCTGCCCCGCCTTCCCCACTGGGCGTTCCTCTTGTCAGTCAGCGTGAAGGCCCGCCCCCTGCGGGCTGAGGGAACTGCCGGGCGGCCTCACCCTCCATGAGGAGAGTCCGCTGCCCGCCGCACCGGCGAATGGCCCCTCCGCCAGCGAACCGCGGCCCGAGCCCTCCGGGTCTTCTCTCCTTCTCCCCTCAGCGCTGGGGGTTCGTCCCCGGGCGCTTGAGCCTGTTGCAATGGTCCCGCCCGGCAGCTCCGGGCTCGGGGGCCTGCTCCGGGTGTCCGCTCGGGGCTGCGGGGTGAGCTCTCCTCCCATCCGGCCTCAGCCGTTGCCTTTGCTCCCCTGTGAGCTCCCCGTGCCTCCTGTCCGCCGCTTCTTTAGGTTTAAAAAGTATTTCGGCCTACCCAGATAACGTGAGTGCCTGCCCGCCGCAGAGAGACCCGTGTGGGCCTGTGCCCCCCCCCGGTCAGTGTGGGCCATGGTCGGGAGGCGGGCGCTGTCGGGGGCGGGTTTGGGGTTTGTATTTTGTTAAATCGGTCAGAAGAGGCGTCACCGAAGAGCTGGAGCGTCCGTTCGGGTGAAGGAGGAGCTGTTGTGCGAGAAGGTATTTGAAAACTCAGGGAAGTTGGGGTTGTTGAAATGAGGTACTGCTGGTTTAAATGGAAGACAGGAGACTTGCAACAGCTGTGCTTGGAAAAAAAAACCCCACCCAAACGGTCAGCGTAGTCAGTTTCTATAGCACGTTTACATGCACATAAAATACATAGTCTGGGCTGAAATAAGGGACTTGGTTTATATGCTGCTGTAGTTCACATGACATGATAATTGTGTATGGTAACACACAATGCTGTCTTATTTATTTTTTCCGTGTAGGAATGGTACAGTCAAATTTATTTTTCTTTGTTTATACATTTTGCTTTAAGTTTAGCCTCGGGATTCAGACAAGTATGCTTGTCTTGCTGACTGTTTCTTCTAACTGCGGTCTGTTTTCAGCTTCTGAAATAGCTTTGATTCTATCTTGTTCTGATTTTATTTTTGTAAGTATAAGGGGTTTTTTGTAAGATCTTATCAATATAAATATATAAATTTCTTTGGATATTGCTGCATTTGACACCTGAGTACAACTGAAATGAAAGGTGACTTGTTTTTAATCACTCAAGACTAAAGACCTAATTTGATTTCTTCCTTTCTCTCTGTTACTTTTGTGTTTTGTTGAAACTGTCGCACAAAAAATACAGCTGCAGCTGGCACTAATTACAAGCTCCGTGAAGGAGGCAAGGTTTAAAACTACATGGAATTTGAACCACCCTGTTTCCTGCCCTCCAAGACTGGGGGCACGAGTACTCTGTTGAAGTCACAACCACATCTACCATGCAGAAATTAGTCATGTAAGATGATTAAAATAAAGTAATTTTAAACAGCATTTAAATATCAAATGACTTTTATGTAAATTCACTGGGAATAAAAATGGCTTTCATTCTTCCTCCATAAAAACTGAAGTCTTTTGTGAAATACACGTGATAAGGAGGGAACAGGAATAATTTTAAAGGGAATCCACTGGACCTTTATGGTCATAGTTACTTCAAACCTTACATTAATTGATTTTTAAGGCACATCATTATTTTACTGCCCAAACATGTTGTATGATGGGTTGCAATCAATATGTTGCTGTAATGTTATCTTTACACTCTAGTTTTATTTTACATTTGTGTCTCGCTCCTATCATTACACTAAACAGTGTCTTTTTAAGATCTTTTGTCCAGTACTTTGAGATTCAACTTCTGGGGTTTGGGTTTTGTTTTTTTATCTTATGAGAAAAAGGAAATTTAGAAAAGGCATCAACAGAAAACTCTTGAAATTGTCCATGGACTGGATCTAGTGCTGGGGGAAGTGCTGTGGCTCAGTGCATGAGCTCGGTTTCAGCTGGAGCGAGAAGGACATGCTAAAAACGCCATGGGGGCACCTCTGATGTGCCATTGAGACAGAGGTAATTTTTGAGCCCAGAGAAAGTGGCTTTGGTCAGTGAGTGACATGATTGCCCACAGCTGTCTGATGGCTACTGCTTTCAGAGAGGCAGATTCTCATATTTGTGTTTTATAGACAAATGACGTTTCATCAAAATCTTGATGAAATGGAGTTGTCAACTACTTCCCCATCAGAAGAAGGTCACGAGACTACAGATTTAGCTGTTTGTTTCAAAAGGGGAAATGCTGTAAATAACATCGCCTCTGTAAGTCCGGTGGATGATAGAACAAAACTGAACTTCTGTAGATGGAAGTGTTCGGTGGAATTCAGTTTCAAGTTTGAACAGCCTGGTGAGGTACAGGCACTCTGATCCTTTAGTAGCCTTTGTTGTTTTTAAATGATGTGTTGTGGCAGTTAGCAACTCATCAGTATTGCACCACAGTCAGAAACATCTCGATTCATTTTTTTTTTTTAACATCCTCTTTTAGAGCTACTGTCACTTTGTATTCAAAAACTGCGCACTTTTCCAGTGGGATCACTTCTGTTTTAGGAGGAGAAAATGGGGAACTAACTCATATGTTTGTCATTTTTTTTCCACACAGACAGTAGTGAAGAAAGAGTATGTAAGAATCTATTCTCTTATAGCAGCTGTAGTAGGAGAGTTCTGGGCTATGTGATTATCTGCCTCTTACCCGACTAGGATCGGTAAGTCTGGGCTTTTTGTACTTTTTTTTTTTTTCCTTATGCTTTGTTCCAGAATGCAGGCACCATTTACTTTATTTGAAAGAGAGCAATTTTGCTAAGATTACCGTATTTTAGCTCTACATTAGCACTATGAGCATTTTCAAAGCAATACAGCAACATTTTTTAGCACATAAGGATCTGGGTACCTGTGTCCTGTTTTTCAGAAGCAAATGAGGCATGCAGCATTCTAAATTCCATTGACATTCAGCAAGATTTAGACTGTCAAGTACTCTTGCCTCTTTTGAAAATGGCACTTGGTTTCCCAAGTCCCTTAAATGCTTAAGAAAATGTTGTCCTGCTTTTTGCATATGTAAACGATTCTGTAGATAAAGTAAACAGTTATGCTAATGTAACCAGGAGAAGGCATGGTGTACTGCCTTTATTGTCTGCTTTGGTCTCACTTGCAGGCATAAGGCAATTACAGTGTTACCTTCAGCTTCAGGGGGGGAACAGTGCCATTCAAGCTAAAAGAAAAACCCCGAAAAAATAAAAAGCAAATGGTTATACTGTAGCAGTGTGTATATTTAGGAGGGAAGTCAAAAATTTCCATCTCTCAAGTAATTGGAGTTTTAGAATAGCTTTCTGGAAGAGTACTGGGATTAAAAAAAGTGACCCAGTGTATCAAGTTTCATTTTAGAACAAGTAAGTGAGAGTATATGGTTTGGCTGCTGATAGTTAGAAGCAAATTAGTAGAGTGAGGAGGATCTTTCTGGTTATATATCAAATATCGTATTAAATTTGCAGCGATTTCATTGGTGTGGATAGCTATCTAGTGACTTGCACGGCTTTACTACTGATGTAAATTGCCAGCACTGTGAAAAGTATTGAGCCTTAATTGTCCATGATATAAGTAGAATTTTTGGTGTATTTCAAACAGCATGACAGTATGTCGTGTTCTTTGGGAGACTTGCTATGTGCTCTTCAGTAAAATGGCCTCATCCCTTGCCTCTCCCCCCTATTTCAAACCATGAGCACAGTAGAGGTGTGTAAAGGTAGTTGAATTATGCAGAGATTAAAAAGACATTTGAAGAACAGAGGGGTTTTCTTGTGTTCATCTTTCCCGGTCCTCCATAAGAGGAGTGGTGATGATCTTTTCCTTAGTGAGTTTAGGTCACACTCGGCTCTAAATGGAAAGCTTCCCATTGATTTTAACAGTAGGTGAATTGAAAAGGAATGATAAGGCATCATTAAATGTTGTAGATTATTTTGAGACACATTGGCTAGCTTTTAATTTTTCATGTGTATTTAAGTAAAACTGTGGAGCTTATAGATACAGAAACGTACCACTCATCACTTCACTATTGGGGAAGACATTAACTACTTGTATCTTTTAAAATCATTAAGAGGGACTCTAAAAATATTTTTAATTTGTGAACTGCATTTTGGGATGCAGTTTTATTATACTTGAAGAACTACCAGCATCTTTTGAAGCATCTTGGTACCTCATAGGAAGGCTCAGGCCGGTTCAGAATCAACCTCTAAGTCTGAATTTCATCTTGATTTCCTTCTTATGTCACCTTTTTAGCTCTTAGAAATTGTTGTCTTTCAGTGGAAAATGTTGATTTGCAACTGATGGTAGTGATATAGACAAGTAAATAATTTTGCTGATTTTTACGGCTCGTAAGTATGATCTATCTCAACTAGCCACAATGCAGAAGAGATACCTAGGAACAGAAGTGATATCACAGATAAGAACCTGGTTAATGCCCTTCCTGTATCTTCAGAGTGGGTTTTGTTGACATGTAGAGGTTAAAATTGTAGAAAAGCATGCAGTTTACTGTTTACTAAAAATAAATATTCTAAAGAAAAAGAATATTCTAAAGAAAAATCGCAGTCTTTATAAAAAGTGCATTGTTCACTTATTATTATTGTTCCTCTTTGTCCAAATAAGTTTGAGGTACTCTGCCTGTCTTTCTTTTACTCACAGGACTACATGGAACTCTGGTGATTAGACTGTTACTCGCACTTGTCATCATGTTGGCAGAAGGCATCTTAACTAGACTCATATATAAAGAAAGCTGTCATCAAGATAAGCCTCGCAAATCTCCTGCATCCAAAAAGGATAAAGAGGGAATCTGGAGACAGAAACTTGTAGACAACCCAAAAATCAAAGGCTTTGCTGATGGATACGAGAAGCAGGATGAGATCTCTGCTAGAAGTAGCAAAATGGAACATGGTAGCAGTCCTCAGTGGAGATCCATAAAAGAGGTACCTGCAAAGGATCAGAAAACACTTGTTAAAGGAACTGTATCACCAGCTTTACGTATCCCCAAAAGAGAACAAAATACTGAACAGATGGATTTGTATAGATCCTGGTCATGCAACAGCATTTATCAAAACTACCCTGACTTGCATATCGGGGGAGACCATGTGGGGGACCATATGTGTGATTCAGGTTGTGTTTTGGACCATGTGTGTGATGAACTTCCCAATGGCCCTGTTTTACTGTCCATAGATATTCCTCTAGGTCAGTTCCCTCTATGTGAGCATCCTGAAAAGCCAAGTGTAAAGTCCCTGTCTGGAGATGAAGCTGGAGAAAGGAGTAGTATCATGCTCTGTGCAGAGCCGCTTTCAAACTCTGTGCTCAACAAGTACATGGAAACAAAAGTGGCAGAGTTTTATAAACAGTTTTTTGAAGAAAATTTGACCAGGTGTGGTTCTGTAACAAACCTCCTCACTTGCAGTTTGATAAGGAATAACCTGAATCAGATAAGCTTTCAGGTATCACAGGAGCAGAATGTAGAAACATCAAAAGCCAGAGAAGTGCTCTTGCACTCTTTAGCTTTGTTTAGTTTGCACAACACTACCAATGGAAATAGCTCTGAATTTAGTACTCCAAACTTACAGATCTCAAACCCAGCATGCATGAAAAAGAGCTGCAGGATGCAGTTTACATCATGACTGATCTGTGTAGCTGAAGAGATGAATATGATTCGGATACAAATATTTCACTCTAAGGATTAGGTAGGGAAATGAAAACATTTACACACTACAGACTTTTTCAGATAAATATTTTAAAGCTTAAACCATACTTTGTCTTTGTTAGTGGAGGAAGTAAAGGTTATTGTTTTCTTTTTTTCTAATACAGAATTTGAAATTAATTTCTCTGTGAAATACTAGTCAACCATATTTTTGCAATGTATATGTCCTTCTAAGACTCTGGCTGTATGAGTAATTGTAGTCACGTACCATTGGATTTACTCCTGCAAGAAAAATCAGTCAGGACGTGTGCTGGTAAAACTTTGCTCTAAGAGACTGATCCAGCCAGCCAGTAAGTAAAAGAGTCAAATTGTCTTTGGTGGACTTTGGATTGGGCTATATAGTTGAAACCCGAGTTTTGGAAATTCACATTCAAATTTTGCTTCTGCAAAGCTTGATCACAGTGGCTGAAAAAATATTTCTTTGGTTTGAAAATCTTGTCAGCAGATGGAGGTGTTCAGGACTCTGGATTGTTTTGTATATATTATCATACATAGGAAATACATTGACATAGTACATGAATGAAGACGCTAATATTATTGCCCGTGTATGTTTGTACTGCATAGGTGGAGTATGTGACAATGAAAATTAGGTGAAATAGTTGATGAAGGTTGTAAAAATATTTAGTTTTCTATAAAAAATAATAAATCCTTACCTTTTTGATGAAATCCACTCAGCTTTCTGTCAGTATCTTATTTTATGTACCATTTGCGGTTTTGGTAAATGCACTCTGCCTTTATTTCCTTGGAAATGAAGCACCTGCAAGCAACCTTGGTAAGCTAAGACGACTGCCACGTTCCTGAAAAGGTAGTGCAGGCTTTCTTCATCTTTGGAAATTTAAATGCAGATTTTGATACAGAAATTTCATTACTTAGCTTCCAAACCCATTTTCTTCCTTTTCTATTACTTCTTCTTAGTAAGTATTTCAACTGGAAATTAATCACTGTGTCACCATTGTAAAATGATAAATGAATTGGACTGTTACCTGGTCTGCAGAAGTTTTCTTCTAGTAAGGAAGCCTCTTTACTTGCATGATGACTGAGTATGGTCTGACATAGCTGCAGTTCTGGGTTTGCAATCATGAAACCTGAATCCAAAATCTAGCAACAAACTGTATTTATACAATTGTAAGCTTTGTAATGCATACTCATGTGCTCGTTAAATCATTTTATCCAGTTCCTGATGTCACTCAATGCATAGGGATGGGATGAGTTATAAAGCAGAGCTTCTCAGTGAAACTTCCTACGAAACAACTAACGTAAACCAAAACCTTCTCTGAGACACATCTCTTAAACTCTGATGCATAATGTGCATTTTTTAAGTCTTTGTCAACCCTCTAAGAGAATGTGAAGGATCTTGTGATCTCTAGGTAATAATACATCAAATGTGTACATATTTGTGTTTGTAAATCAAGGCCCTTGACATCTTATCAGTCCTTTGAAGAGTTGTTTGTTGGGTCTTATTGGGGTTTTTTGCCCTTTTTTTTTTTTCGTTTGTTTGGGTTTTTTTGTTTAAATCCAGCATCTTTAGTTGTTTAGATTTTTTAAAAATCATCTCTGAGCTGGCATTTATAATGAAAATACCAGTAGGCATGAAAGAATGCCTCAGAACATTGAGAAGATCTGAGTTCACAAGGGATTCACCTTGAATCTCTTAATTCAAGTAATTTTGCTTATTAATTAGTTGCATTTACTGTAATAGAAACAGTATGATGGGGCTTAGAGATAAAATTGTGCCTGTTTTGGCCTATACAGAAAAGGAAATTTGCAAAAAAAATGTATATTGGTCCCTTAATAAGCTGTACCTTCTTGGCATGGGGCTTCTTTTGGGGGAAGAGGATGCAACTGCCGCTGTGTGCATGATTGTATGTGGTGTCAAACAGTCTGCTAAATATAGCAGCGTGCATGATGGAAAGGGAACTACAAAGCTTCTGTGTATCTTAAGATTTTTAACCTTTTCTGATGCCTTGCAATGTCTTTAGGGTTGGTGGAACTTAACTAAAGTGCATGGCTCAATGAATCAACGTACATAATGTCTAACACACGTTTGGATGCCAGCACCTGGGTTTAATATGGTACCTATATTGAAAATTGAGATCAAACCTCAAAAGTCCGAAATGAAACACAAAACAAATAGTTGGCTGACAAGGCTACTCAATCTGATAGATTGTCTGAACGAGCCTATCTAAGCATCGAGCCAATTTGGCATCCAAGTGGAGTGAATACCCCTGGTTTTGCGGTGTTTCCCAGCTTCTTATATGCTTTGACCTTGGAGCTGTAGGATGATGGACACTCTGCTTCTTTTGAATTGCCTTGAAAACTGGGTATGCCCTTCCCTCAGCTGCCTTTGAAAAGTCTATTCCTGCTCTTTGTTTCTCATCTTGAATGCCCAACTTGCAATCTTTTATGTTATTTTTGCAGGCAGTCTTCAATCTGAGGTAGACCTTTCCATGATAGCATCACCCTAATTCCACGTATGTCTCATTAGTCTCCTTCTCAGCATTCGGAATCAAGGTAGGAGTCCTTTGGAAGAGGCCAAATGATTTCGTTAAATTCTGGAGGAGTCCAGAGCGGGCAGTGCTCTAAAGTCTTCCTTGGTAGAGATGCAGAGAGTAAGTTAACTGAGGGTGAGAGGAAGAATATTCCAAAGGGCATCAGTAACCAAAGGGTTTGCAATTAACTGTAGAAAAAAAAGTGCTCTGTGGCATTTGTGCTGCCTTGGTCTAGCCTTGGATTTCCCCTGGGATGTATTTATAGTTCAAAGTCTTGAAAGAAGTTAATTGCACAAGGTGGTTCTTCAGGAAATGTGGAAGTCAGAATTTAAAGCTGAGGTCCAGACTCTGGTTGTTTTTCTGTCCTTTGCAGCCCTGAGAAATGTGTTCAAGGAGACCTGTTCTTCTCTCCTGCTGACCTCAGAATCCTAGCCCTAGATATTTAAGTTAACTGCTGTTTCAACATTGATGTTGACAGAAGCAGCAGAAGCTGCTGAGCATCGTCAGCTGCTACAGTGCGAGAAACCCTGATGGACCTGCTTCTCCCATCACAGTTAAAGAAATGGAGGGGCGGAAGAGAATATGGAAATGAATATTCTGTGTTTGGCAGAACCTGAGGTTACTCTGAAGCTGTGTGCATCCCATACCTTTCCAGGACTGGTTTCGGAGCCCATTTTTGAATTAGTTTTATCAAATACATGGACAATTTTAGCTAGAATGAAGAGAAAACACAACACAGCAAGCAGTGTTATGAGAAAAGCATGTTATCTGTAGCCTTTATTATAATTATAGCCTGTATTACAACCTGAGGGAGGCAAGAGGTATGTGATATAATTCATGATAGCAGCTATACCAAAACCAACCATATTATGGATGCAGGCGAAGAAAGGATATGTCTAACACCTGTAAGGATAATACATTACTGTATTGCAGGCATGCTTTGGGGGGTTGTTTTTCTAATAGAAAAGCATAAGGTGACTTAGGTTTTAGAATTTTAATAAAGGAACAGTTTGGAGGAGGGAAAATGAAAATGTATTTTCAGCTAATTTATGTAGGTACTTAGCACAGCAATGCATGTTTAAGCAGTGCAAATGAAGATGTAGATAAATGCACATTGTTAATGTACGGTGCCACAGACTATATTTTGTTATTGATGCTATGCAGTTTTGCCCATGGAAGAGTATCATCTATGTACTTTTTCCACCCAGTATTTGTTACTCTGCTTTAATCCAAAATTTAAATAACTTCTCAAAATGAACTTCTCTTTGTAGGAAGAAAGAGATCTGTGGTGTTGCTGCAGAGTACATTTAAGGAAGAAAACCTGGCAATTTCTGGAAAGATGAGGCAAATACATTTATTATTCACTTAGGTATTATTTTTAGTTCAATTTTATTTTAATTGGCATGTTTCAATCCATGATATTTGGATTTATTTATATTTGAAAGATACAGAGTCATATTCTGAATTTAAGTGAGTAAAACTGTATCAGCTGCACTGAAGCTGTGCCCATTTTCACTAGCAGGAAAAATGGCTCAGTGAACTCAAACTGTGTAGGGAAAATCACTTAAAAGGCGTGTTTTTCCAGACTGCTGAAGGACAGCAGATGTATTTTATTACAACCAAAAGCAGTGCCGTATTTTACAGGTCACGCACATAAGGCCAAATTCTGGCTGGCAGTTATGTTTATCCACGTGCCAGAAAAACCTGAAATTGAAGGAGAAATACTGGCAGGAAATTTTTCCTTTCATTTCCAGTTCTCATTCCATGTTCCTACAGAGAAATGCTCATCAGGTGCTGCGACCAGGACCCTGGAGTAAACTGGGCTCTTTGAGTTAAATCTACCCATTAACTGAGACCTATAGTCAGGATGTCATTCCCCAGCCTGTTAACCTCTCATGGGATATAAGCCCCTATAGAAGGTGACTTAATCTCCCTGGGTGCGTAAGAGGGATTTTTACATGCCAGATCAACGTTAAAAATTTTTCTGATATCTATTAAATAGTCAAATGATGATATCTAGTGGTGGTTTCCTTTAGTACTTTTTAGTTCAGGATTCCCAGAGCTTTACAATCATTTTGCAAATGAATCTCAAAGTCCACCTCTCTTTGGAGGATTATTTCCCACAAAAAGGATGCCTAGGTGTGCAGAATAACAGCTTCCATTAGCTGAGGTTTTTATATTCTGCAGATTAAAATCTAGAAAGATGGTAATCCAGCTTTCTCCTGCTAGTTTACAATTCTGATTTTTTTTCTGTTGTGCTCCTGTTTTACATAGAGGTTTCCAAAATTTAGCTATTTGATTTTAATTAACCTATTTATTTTTTCTTTACCAGAAGAACCTCACCACTTAATTCCTGCCTGCATCTCCTTTGAGTTAATTTGTGATAACCCCATCAATCTACTGGGAATATAAATCACCTGTGCGGGTCAGCGGCCGCTGGGTAAATGAGTGCCCAACTGCTAACAAACTCCACCACTACCACATACAACCTCCTGGCTGCCTGTGGGCTTCTCAGTGGAAATAAAAGTGTTTAGTATTGACCTACAAATCCCAAGAGGCCAAAGACCTTCCTTCTCCTTGCTCTCCCCGTGTCATCCTGTCCCACGTTGGGGTTGCAGATATTCCCCCTTTGCTTGAGGGCTGGGCTCTGGGGAAGATAAAAAGGCTGGAGGAATATTTGATGCAGCGGAGCGAGCCGGGGTGGGGGGATTTGTGCATCAATCAGCAGCAGGGCTGTCTGGAGCGGAATTACTGAAAAATGTACAGAATGTGCTGGGGCTCTTTTGTGGACTGTGTCTGTTGGGACTTTATTTTGGTTGGGATGCTTGTTTGAGGCTCTCTTTCAGGGAGGAAAACACGGCACTGCTGTTATGATCTTGTTAAATTGCTGTTTCTTGGAAACAATCTGGCGCCTTATCGCTTTTCCTGGGGCTTTATTTGCTGATGTTTGTTTAAGTGCTGAAAGGCAGGTTGGCAAGGGGCTGAGGAACTTCACCTGGTGAACGATGACTGCAGGAGACCAGAAGAGCTGTGTCTTTAAAACCAACTGCAGAAGAAGCGCTAAGACTCGTAGGGGTTTTCCGTGTCTCATTAATGCTGCTTCTCCTTGAGGGTAAGTGGAAACAGCATCTTTCCTAAATATAGCTCCAGTTATGTAAAATTGAAATATGCAGCTCTGAACCCTGTGAAACTCTGTTTTCTCTGTCCATCAGCTAGCTGATGCTGCCTTACGTGTTTATTTTGGCAGCGTCGCTGGAGCTGAATTAACCCCAAAGAGGGCTGCTAGCTTTAATTTCCCTCTGCTGTTTGTATGGGACTGGAAACACTGGCTTTGCTGTGAATATGCAGTTCTACTCATTGAAACTTAAGTTCTCCTAAGACACTTGGTATGGCTCTAATTGACTTCTCATGGTTTTGTATTAGGCTTTTCTGCATACTCTCAGGTCCCACCGTACCCAGCTGTAGGAAGCCCCATAAAGTTCTAAGGCACAGCGTATGCTTAGAGCTCCCTGTGATAGAAATACACCCACAGAATATTGCTGATGTGTAAGCTCTGACTTACTATTTAGGATTCCTTGATGCTTCCCAAAAAAATTTCTTGTTTTGTGCAATAATATAATTTCTTAATGTGCTGTGTTGCTGTATTTTGGTTCTCATTTCCCCGTCTATAGTGAGTAACAGCACACTTCTGCTTTCCACTGCCAAATGTGCAAGACACACTGACCATTTATTTACTTGCTCTGTCCATTGGTCAACCATATAAAGTTGATGTTTCAATAATTAATTACTAATCAGAGATGTAACAGACATTAACAAAGAAGAGTGAGAGGAAACGCAGGCTCACACCTGCTCTCACTCTTTTTGTGTACATAAACTATAGTACTGCTTTGTTTCAAATGAATAACATTTGTGAACTTAATGGAACAGGGAACATAACTGCAAACTGATTTCCAAAAAATCTTGGCTCGAGGTTTTAAGTTAACAAATTTTGTTCATTCTTATTCCTCTTTCCTGTTAGTTGAATTACAAAAAACCTTTCCTGGAATAGAAAGTGAAAACATTAATGCCGCATACGCAAATATTGTGTAATTTAGGCTGTAAAATAATATGCCTGGATCTTTGCGCTGGTGGTGTTCGCGTTCTCAGAAAGGCAATTGGCACAACTCCGTTTCCCTCTGCTAACCATGCACCACTCGAGCCCGGCTATTAAACATAAACTACAGGTCACTGATCACAGGCAGTGCCATTGCATTGAAATGGCTTTCGGACGGGTTTATTGAATATTTTTATATAACAAATACATCCTGGGAAGTAGCCACCTGCTTATGTTTATTCCACAAAAAGAAACCAAAGGCTGCATTCAGCAGATACCTACTTTCTCAGAAGTCCTTTATCTCCTAACAGTGCATCTCCAGCCCACCCTGGAGTACGTTGCAGTACGTGGGACCACTGTGGTGGTGTCCAGAGAAAGCAACGTCATGCTCAGTAAGCCAATAAGTGGGGACTGATCTCCACGCTGAGTCGAAGTCCCCAAATTAAAATATCCATGATATCGCTACGGTTGGACTCGATGATCTTAAAGGTTTTTTCCAACCTAAGTGATTCTGTGATTCTAATTATACGATCTTCAGGAGCCAGGACATGCTCACAGCTCTGTTGAAGGTGAAGAATTGTTGTGCTCATCTATATTGGATCTACTACAACTTTATTACAAGACATTTACAGTCCTAACTTTTAATGCAGGTGGCACTGCAGTTTGCTTGCTGTAATCATGCTGATCCCCAGGGTTTGTTTTCCTCGTTTGCTCTTGCTTTATTTTGGGATTACAGAACTATCATGACCATGCACCATGACAAAAGTAATATTCAGCTTTTGGTTTGTCCAGGCTCGTGTATTTTCCAAGTGGGTAGTTAGCAGTTTGGTCAGGGGACAGGAAGAGTTGAGTAAACTGGCAGAAAATGGTGAATGAGAAGAGTTTCTTCCACCTTCCCCCCCAGCTGAGGCTGTGTGTGAGTGTGAGGGAAAGCACAAAGAGCAGCAATGGAGAGGAAGCAGCTGATATGCCTCACCCTTCCCAGAAGCCAGGCCACAGCTGAAGAAAGGATGGAGGTTTGCAAAAAAAGTTGATGTGACCCACGGTTATGACCCACGCTCATCCCACCAGGGCAGGTTCCTGAAGGAGTTTGCTCCTCGCGCCATGAAATACCTTCCAGTCTTGTTATGTGTAATGCTCAAGGCCAGAGCAGGAAAAATTTTCTGCTGTGGTCTCATGAGGAGGGCTGGAAGGATCCTTGGGGGTCCTATTGGTTTGGGCTCCTAATTAATGAGAAATGACTTCCATGTCATGGTTGACTCCTCTGGTTGGACTTAGCCTCTGGGTCTCTTAAGACTGACCCACTATACAGCACTGTGACCTGGAGATTCTTTGCACAGATTTAAGGACTTCAGTTTGATCATGTAAAAAGTAATGAGTAATAAAAGTATTATTTAATGGAAGAAATCTCATCCCACCACTTGAATATGAATCTGATGTGCAATTGTGTAAAATCTGGATGTGTCTCTAGCAATTAAAAGTTTGGAGTTTAAATCAAAAAAATAGTTTTTAGATTACCGAAAAGCACAAGTATTAGTTGTTTTATTGAGGCCCCAGTTACAGGTTTTTCCAGTTATAATGATGAAGAAAAATATTAAAGGCCATTTAGCTTCCAAGTCATTTAGGCAATTGCTCAAAGTACTCAAGCTGTTATTGTCAAAAGCAGAATCCAAACAGCAGTCAGTGCCAAAATGATTAAAGTGCTACTTCAGCCTGGAATTGCCCTATAGGAATTCTTTAAGACCAGGTTAATTAGGCAGTTGTTAAATGTAAAACTGGAATGCAGTCAGTCTGCAAGTCTGCTGCCTGAATGCTGCATGGCAGGGAGCGTACCCAGGCTGCTGTGTTTGCAGGGAGAGCAGTATGGAAACTATAGGGAAGCTATATGGAAAAAGAGTGGCTGCAAGGCAAGGAGAACATGGATCTTTTGGATCTTTCTAATATTGATAGGGGAGGGATTATTTGTCAAGCTCTCTCCATTTAGGCAAGGTAAAACCATCAGTGATAAATCTGTGTTTTTCAAGTTGGTGAAACGTTAAGCACTGAACCACAAAATTGGCATCTAGCATCGTATACATCCTCTGCAGCTCCCTGATGATGAGACAGTGTGGGCAAAGAAAATTTCTTATTCTTTTGATTTATTCTTCTTTACTCATTTCTTATTGCACTTGCTCGATGTAATTTTGTTCAAATTCTCATTAAAAACAGATTTTTGAATGAAGTCACTGATGTTAAATTAAGTATATATTCTTGCCTGGGCTCTGTGGGGTGCACATGAGTTAAGCAGCACATCAATTCATCCAGCTCACTGCAGTGCAAAGTTAGTTTCTCAATATATTCATGGCCTATGATATGCTGAGAAAAAACCCATGATATGGCTTTGAATTTTAAGGGGTTTTCCAATCCTGCTGTCCAGAATAGCTGCGAGTGCGGTCCTTCTCAGCAAGGGAAGTGGGATGAGGGGCTTGGTCTTAATTTCAGTTCCGATTATATCTTCTTGCTAAACTGCTTGTCTGCTTTACGTGTTTTCTGTGTTTGCTCGCAGGCTTGCATATGGATGCAAATACGTACTCTTCTGTCCCAGCTTTTTCAGAAAGAAGATCAGTATTTTATGCCTAGTCTTCACTGGGCATATTAAAATGTAATGGAAAATGCAGACAGTGAGGAGGAGAACCTGAAAAATAAGGTGATTATATGTGAAAATACGAGCAGTTTCCATTCTGATGGGGAAAAAAAGAGATTTTGTACATTCATAAATGGGAATGGCTTTTTCCTTCAGATTTTAGACAATGCATGTAAACAAACGGCTGTTCTTCTGATGACGGTGGGAAAAATCATATTTACATACCAATGTAGATATCATTAATACTTATATTTTATCTTTTCACAACGAGCTGATTAGATGGAGTGTACAGGTAACTTTTTTTCAAAAGGAGCTTTTCTATGTGTGTCCCACAGCTTTTATTGGAGAGCTGTACCTGTCAGAGTGCAGAACCAGCTCAGATGAGGATGTCTACCTGAATTTTTGCTTGGGATAAGCGGTGGAGAGGGAACCAAACTGCCATCCTGGCTTAGCTTTTTTTGGAGAGGCTCCTGGATATTAATTTGCTTGTGGAGCAGGATGCTTTTAAGAAATCTGTTGGCTGCTTTGTGCAAAAAGGGAAGTTTTTTAGGGTAAACTGGAAAAAAGGTTTACTTTAAAAAGGACAAGGGGTGGGGGGAAGGTGATAACACTAAAATATCATCTGGGTGATCTCTAAACAAAATTCCTAGAGTTCAGCATGGCACACTGAAGGGTTTCCCCAGAGGATGCCAGGAGCTCCCACAGGGATAATCCACCGTATTAGTTCTGGGGCTGCCTGTGGTCAGAAGGTGAGTGTTCCCTGGGAGGGGAGATGCAGAGATCGTTTTGCTTTTGAGAACTGTATGAGGTGAAAAATGGATTCCTACATCTTGCCTATAGTATCAAAGTCAAAAAGTCTTGGAAATGGGTGTAGGGCATGTAAGGGATTAGATCTCCTCATGGTTTTTGAAGAGTAGGGAATTTACAGAACTAGACTTGTCCCAGGTCTGCCGGAAGTGGTAACGCAGTCAGAGCCAAAATAATTTTTGGAAAGAAGGCGCAGAAGGGCAGTTTTGGTTTGAAGGGTGACCAGTGCGTGGGAGAGCATCCCTGTGAGGCTGCCGGGAGCCGTGGCTCGGTGGCCGCGGGGTGAGCGGTGTTGCAGGGTGTTTGGGTGATGTGCAGATAGCTAGGAGGGATGCGGAGCAGCTAGGGAGCCTGCAAAGTTTGAAAGTTAACAGAGACAAGTGTGGGCTGTTTTCCAAAATCGAGTTCCCTGCTATGCACAGTCAAAAGGCGTTATCCTTTAAAAGAAAACAAAAACCATACTGAGAATGGACGCAATGTCTCTGCATTTAAATAATTTCTGGAAATATTAAACTTTCCTAGTACAGAAATAGAAGCAGCAGCCTTAGCCTTTCTGAGGTCAGTAAACACCACAAGTATTTATTTGAAAATCTCTTTATTCTCGGCACAGATCACAGAACCGTGGGTAGAACTGCTGTGGCCGAAGGTAGCCCTGTCCCCGCCGGCAGCAGCCGGCCCCTGGGGTTCGTGCTTTCCCAGGACGCCGCAGATCTGGAATTTTCTTCTATGAAATAAGAAAGCTTTTCTTCTATGAAAGAAGAAATAATTCTGCTAGCATTACCTGAATTGCACTGAACGCTGGAAATCCTGCCATCCCTTCGCAGTGAGAGGAAGATGTCCGATGGGTTTTGAGCTTGGCAACTTTTTTGAGAGGATTATACTATGTGATTCTTTGTGCTGGATGTTTCTGGGAGGCCCCGATCAGACATAGGATTTTCACTTGTTGTTAACCATAAGCTGTGAAACTTTGAGTGCTTGCAGTTGAGTAAATGCTTAAATGATTTCCTGACTGGAGGCCCAAATAATATGGAAAGTCTTTGCAGTACCGTAGCTAAAAGGTGCATGACAAATTCTTTTTCCTTCCCCCTATATAAGGCG
This sequence comes from Haliaeetus albicilla, assembly GCF_947461875.1. Taxonomy (NCBI): domain Eukaryota; kingdom Metazoa; phylum Chordata; class Aves; order Accipitriformes; family Accipitridae; genus Haliaeetus; species Haliaeetus albicilla. The sequence goes on along the minus strand of NC_091505.1, from coordinate 23,986,426 downwards.
TGAGCTTATTCAAAGTTCTCTTTTATAATTTTCAGTAGTTGATATATAAATTTCAGGAGGTGATGGAAATTGAGATTTATTTGACTTTTTTTTGGTTAAATGATACATGCATTCATGGTGAAAAAGAGGAATTAGAGTATACTTGGAAGTAATTGCATGTCAGGAAGGTAAGAGAAAAGGTTTCACATCTTTCCTTTCACTCTCAAAGCAAGTAAAGAAAAATAATTTGTTGCCATTGATTAAGGAGCATAAGGAGTTAAAACAATTAATTTAATGTAACATTTTCATTGCAGGAGCCTGAATTCTGGTCACTGTTACCATATCACACAGCACTTTGTTCTTCTCATAGTCCTCTTTGTTCCAGCAGGAGCAAGGTACCCGTCAATACAATTATGGGGATCAGAATCCCGCCTGAAAACCTAAAAATGTGGGAAAGCACATTACATTAGAAAAAAAATGAAAGAATGTCAATAGACATATAATCAAATGGTACTCGCATTAAAAAGTGGTTCAATAATATCAATAGCCATTACAAGAGGAACAACACGTATTCTGTTATCGTAGAACTTTGGAAAAACATTTTGCTTTGGCTTTTTGTTTATTTATAACTAATATATAATGAACAGTGACACATATAAGAATTTAAGGGAAAGAGCAAGCTTATTTATATATAACTTTAGGGTAAAACAATTCAAAACAGAAAAATGAGGAGTTTCAAAATCCTAAAAGGAAACTTGAAGGTTCCTACCATAACGAAATACGATGTCCAAAATATTTGCAAAGAGCTTTTTGTTATCCTCACGCAGGTCTAGGTCCAGCGAGCCGGTAATTAGGCTGAGAAGGGCAATGGAACTCTTAAGGAGATGCTCGAAGCTTTGCAGGATGAAAGCCAGTTTGCAGAGAGAGGCTGCGCTGATCCAGCTGCGTGGAGCTTGTTGCGGGGTTGTGACCCTCATTACAGAAAGGAGCAGAGAAGAAAACAAGTGACACAGGTTCATTAAAAACTCTGCCCAGGGTACTGGCCCAGCTCTTTTCCCCTCTGTTAACGTTTTAGATCTTTTTCTTAAGAATGGTGGTGTGTTTTGCTCTGTTCAGACAGAGAGGTTTGGTGAGCAGTTAAGGTAAATAAGTTTGCAGGCATGTCTTTTCGCTTCACCTGTTAATTGTTGCTTAGTCCTTAAGGTCCTGATTTTATAAGTTAACTTTACTTGAAAAATGGAGCATAGTTTAATGTTATCCTCTCTGTTGACCTTCCTCAGATACTGTCTCAACTCTGTTGTTTTTTTTCTCTGGTTCCATTATCAAATAGATATTGATTCTATGCACAAAACCATTTTCCAGATAGCGCTGTTGAGCTCCCCGCTGCAGGTCTTTTTTGCCCTCCAAGGTGCAAACATTTCATTTTTGGCTTAAGGTAAATGTAAGCAAATCTTAACTTTCTTGCTTTTTTCCTGAGAACAGCAAAAATCAAAAAGGATTGTTTGGGGGTGGAGGGGAATGGGAGGTTGGCAAGACTCCTTTTCCATGCCACCAAATGGAACAAGTCTTCAAACTCCCGAATTCAACACCAAATATTTCAGCAGAAGAGGAAATACGATGGCTTGGCATGCAAGCTCAGGCTCAGAACAGCTTCCACTGCTCTTAACTGTGGCTAAGTAATTTCTTAATTACTTCTTAACTGCAGTTAAGAGCACTGTATTCTTCCTCCTTCAGAGGAACAAGGGATCCTGTCTCCTCCTTTTCCTCTCCTCCCCATCCCCGACCCTATGGAATTGAACTATGGAACAAGGATGTAGGAAAACTTTGTGGGATGTCTGTCCTGCAGTTTTGTTTATTTTTTAAATATACAAAGGGAGAAGCGGCACCAAGTTTAAAAAGCTTAGTTTGCCAGAAGACCGCTCTCATTAGAGGAGCGTTGCTTTGCTTTAAAGTTAGCGAGCGTGGTAAAGGCACACTACACATTCAAATTAACCATGGTAAAACAGAAAGAAGTCACTTCTAGAGAGTATTGCTGCATTTTTCCTGTCTCCCAAAGTTTATCCTCCTCCTGCTTTACAAATCGGGTCAGAAACAGGGAGCTTCTGTGATACTGAGAAACCCAGGATCTGTGTCTGTGTGATGTTGGGTTCTGACTTTACAGCAGCAAAGTGGGTCCCCAGCTTGATATTGGTAGCTCAGTTTTGGTGTCGTTTAGGCAGCTGAAGACAAACAAATAGGCCATCGATCCGTCTAGCAACAGCCTGGGGCCTCTGTATTTTAATTACATGTGGTGTTCGGACCAAATTCATCTCTGTTGAAATATCATCAACTTAAATGAAACTCCACAATGGAGGAATTTTTTCCTCTGTATTATTAATACATGTAACGCTGTTGCAAATAACTTTTTCTGTCTCTCCAACTTTTCTAAGCAAGCTCACTCAGTTTTTGATGCCAGTTTCAAGTACTGAAGAGAGATGAAGATAACTTCTCCTGTTAGCCCTTATTATAGGAAGAAGCTTTAAGCAATTGCTGAAACTTACTCTTCCAGTACAGGTCACCCCTCTCCAGCACAACACTGCAGCTCTGTATTTAGCAAAAGCAAGCTGGGTGCTTTGCTTGATTTACCAAATGGAAACTGTGATTATCTGTAAAGTTGCTGCCATGTGTTCTCGCTGTGGGGAGTGGAGAAATCCAGTGAAGTCCACTGTAAGATGGGTCCATTTCTGGATGCGGCTGTTTTGGGGGGGCTTTTTTTTTTTTTGTGGGACCTCTTCCATCCAAGCCTGGCTGCTCTAGCAGCAGCAAAGATTTTTTTTTTATGTTGTCGGGTTTTTTTTTTCTTCCCCCTCCAAGAAGGATTTCTGAGAGACTGGAAGCCAAAATACGGCAACGGTTAGGACTAAAATGCAACTTGCCTCTTTCTCAAGCGTGCACAGGTAGGCGGTCAGTCCAAGTGCAGGCGAGGCATTTCTTCGAGGAAGCATCTGCAGGAGGAGCCTCTGCCTGTTCAGGCACGTGGTGCCAAAGGGTGCGATTCTCCAGCAGGGTCTCCCAGCTGGAAACGAATGGACCAGGGAGGAGAGTCAGGGTGAGGCGGAGCAGTCGCTCCTCTCCGCGTTAAGCCCAGCTCCGGCGTCTCCAGCAGCGTTTCCCGACCGGTCGCCCACACCGGCGGGTACCGCCAACGGCCGAATCCCGGCGGCAAACAGCTTCGGAGGGCTGATGGAGGGACAGAGACCAGGCTGCAAAGCTGCGGCTGCCGTCCTAGCTGGGTCCTTGCTCTCCTCCATCCTCCAAGCCGCCGGGGTCAGAGCCCTGCAGGGCTCCCCACCGATGCCGCCGCTGGAGGATGCGATCCCGGAGAACGTCAGCTGGGCTGCCGAGGAATCCCGGGGCAACGAGTCCTCAGAGCATGCGTTTTTCTCTCTGGATTATCAGCACGTCCAAGTCCCCTTCGAAATCACTCTCTGGATCATGCTTGCCTCCTTGGCCAAAATAGGTAAGGCATCTCGAGAGGGTGGGGAAGGACGGGGCTCTCCGTGGGGATGGTATGGGCAGGGGTGGCTTTTTTTCCTCCAGGAACTGTGATCACTCCTGTTAAATTACTGCTATAAAAGTTATTTTACAGCTTTTTTTTTTTTTTTTTTCCTTAGAAGGGAGAAGTCTCTGAGATTCATTTAGATCAGAACTTCTTTCAGATGAAAATGGTCTTTTTGTTGTGCTGTTCTGCATATTATATGATGAGATCTCAACTCTATTAACATGCATGAAGAAATGATAACGATCACAGATTTTTTTTTTTATTATTATTCCTATTCCAGTTTGGTTTGTTTCAATTACTTTCTTGCTTTTAACAACTCACCTAGAGTACTGGTAGTGGTTGTCAGCATTTCTCTCTAACATTGGGTGTTGCACAAGGCTGCCTTGATTGGTCTTTTTTCAATGTTACCTTAGGCTTTAAGTGTTAATGATTAAATGATATTAAAAGCGGCACCATTTATAATTAATGAGAATGCTTTTTCCGTGATTATTTTTTTGGATGTATGGAATCTGTATTGTGTTTAAAATTAGCAGTTGCTATTTACACTAGTGCCAAAGATGGCATGCTAATTAGATTACATCATAAATAATGCTAAATACCTTTTTATTTATGCAGTTTATTTCATTTTTCTATTTGCGTATTACCTAAAAATATGTCTTTAACCTTACGCTATGATGAACTGCAGTCTAAACCAACAGTAATTTTAGACAGTTTGGGTTTTTTTCAGTAATCTTTCAGATTTTCTAGCTAATTTCTTCTTGGGTGACCTCACTTTAATTGTGTGCACGCACTACTACTCCTCCAAAGCACAGCCTGCTGAAGGTGGGAGCATGGGGATCTTTGCTGGTGCTCTTCAGCCAGTTTGGGCTGATGAGATAATACTTTTGTTTTGTTTTGTTTTTTTTTTCTATTCATCCTCTTCCAGGGTTTCATCTGTATAACAAGCTCCCTTCTGTCGTTCCCGAAAGCTGCTTATTGATATTTGTAGGACTCATCATGGGGGGAATCATCTACGGCTTAAATGACAAGTCACCGCCTGTTATGGACAGCGACATCTTTTTCCTCTACCTCCTGCCACCCATTGTCCTTGACGCGGGTTACTTCATGCCCAGCCGTCCCTTTTTTGAGAACATGGGCACTATCCTCCTCTACGCGGTGGTGGGGACGATATGGAACGTGTTTGGGATCGGTTTTTCCCTGTACGGGATCTGCCAGGTGAAAGCCTTTCGCCTGCAGGACGTGTCGTTGCTCCACAACCTCCTGTTCGGCAGCCTGATCGCTGCCGTGGATCCCGTGGCGGTGTTGGCGGTCTTCGAAGAGATCCACGTCAACGAAAAGCTCCACATTTTGGTCTTCGGTGAATCGCTCCTGAATGACGCGGTGACGGTGGTAAGGACTAGCGTGTTTTTTGTTTGTTTGGTTTTTTTTTTTTTTGGCGTTCAGAGGAAGGATGGGCTGGTGCCAAGAGGTGGGACGTGAGATCTGCAGAGGGAATAGGCGTCAACAGCCTCTTCTAGCAGAGGACTCCTGGTCCACTTCTCTGGCCTGAGGTCCTGAGCAGCTTTCAGGTGAACATCTCCAAGACTGTGTGTCTGGAGACAGAAATGCACGAGTGCCCTGGCAGGAGCCTGACCTCCAGAGAAGGACGCTGACCCCGCGCTGGCAGAAATGCCAGCAGCCTATTTTAGTGTCGTTGCTACATATGGCCGTGTCTGGTGAATATCTTGTTAAAGGCTGGTTTTCTCTTTCATATTTTCACCCAGGTGCTCTACAAGCTATTTCGTTCTTTCTGTGAAATGCCAACCATCAAAAGCGTGGATGTTTTTGCTGGAGTTGGAAAATTCTTTGTGGTTGGGCTAGGAGGAGTATTAGTAGGTCTGACTTTTGGGATGACTGCCGCCTTCACCACGCGATTCACCAAGGATATTCGCGTCATCGAACCGCTCTTTGTCTTCCTGTACAGCTACCTTTCCTACCTCACTGCTGAAATGTTTCACCTTTCGGGGATTGTGGCGTAAGTATGTCCCAGCATCTCATCTGATATTTACTGAAAAGTATCAGAAAAAGTTTTAAAGTAGGTTTGCTTAGTTGGAAGTCTGTGTTCAGCCGCAAACAACGAGTATAAAAGCCTGTGGAAGAGCCGAGAGGTGTAACCCTGTTTCACACATTACACATCGATGGTAATAGCTGCGAGTCACAAGCAATCCAGCTGACTACTGCTGGGCAAGCTTCCGACGGCTGATCCATTTATGTAGGTTATTGAGGAATGTTTACTTGAGCTCCATGGTTTTTGTTTGGAAACCCTGGATGTTCAAGCAGCGAGATGTCTAGTAGATTTGGCAGAGGCAGAAGAGGCTTTCTTGGCATATTTTGTTGTTTTCCATGTGTGGGCTATCAAAACCAACATTTGAAGAGCTCCAAGGAGTATTTAGTGGACTCCTCGGAAAGGTTTGGTCTCAGTTTACAGCACGTCTGTTCTAGCATCTTCCTCTTCCTCTGCCCACCTTACCGACCTGCTGGTTTTGGGTGGTGGCCCCCCGGGCGTGCTGGGACAGACCTTCTGGTGACAGAGCACAGCGCGTGATGGGGTGGCAGTTGGGAATCCCCTGCAGAGCTGAAGCCTGGAAATATTCCTACTGGTTGGGAGCGGAGGGCTCTAGTGGAAACCTCTGCTTTGGAGATTCTGACTTACGGCCAGAAGTTCAGACTCAGCTGACGAGTTTGGCTGGTCTCCTGAGTGAGGGTGTCATCCACCTCCTCTCCACCTCCAGTAACGCTGGAAATCTGCTGACCAATTTCAGCCAGAGGTGTCGGAGATCAAGATTTCAAAGGTACTAAAACCAAAACTGCTTGCAGTTTACTACAGCAATTCTACATAGTCAAAAAAAAAAAAAATCTGTGAATGCAACCCAATCTGCTAAACAGCTCTGCAAATGTTTTTTAGTTAGATCTTTGAAGAACACTTTAGAGTCCTGGCAGGTTTTCTCTGTGAAGCTTTTGTACAACGAGGGCACAGCAACCTGGGGCAGACAGGGACTGCCCGGCTCCGGCAGCCGAGTCCCACGCTGCATCAGACACCATCTCGTGTATCCCCATGCAGCTTTTCGGATCAGCGAAGTGAAACTATTTGTTTCTTTAAATTCAGTCCTTCACAAATAGTAACTCATAGATAACACAGTTAATTTATTTTTCTTTTTACTGGGTAGGTCTTTTGATAACATGAATAATTTGGGGCCAGATCCTTCAGTTTTAAGAGAGGTAATTGAGCTTCGTGCTTACCTCGTTGTGCATTTTCCTTGCAGAGCAGGTGCTGAGGAAAAAAAATAGATACAATAATCCTAATGGTCAAAGAAACCTCACCTTGGAAAGAAGAGACAGATGAAAAACAGAGTGATCCAGGCCTTCGGGTTTCTGTGGGCTGATATCTCTTGCATTTGGTTCTCCTACCTAAACTAAGTCAGCTGGTGCTGAGGAGCACAACCAACTATTTTATATTTTCCAAAAGACTACAAAGTGTGCTTAGACTGCATTGATAGCTACAGGGTAAACAACTGTAAATCTGATCATAATGAAGATAAACATAAAAAAAATTGTCAGGTACCAGCTAGACACAGGAGTATCTGGGAGATCTATTTTAAAACTAATGATACGTCTTTGGATATAAACCATTCCTATATCTTGCAGATTTTGTTTCCTCGAATGGTTAATAGGAGCAATATTCTAGCATTACTGAAAACAATTCTAGCTCTGGGAATAGGTAAGAGAAAGCCTATTTATAGGAGCGTAAGACAGAACAGTGAAATAAATAGGCTGCATAATCATCATAGAGCAGAAAACATTCAATCCTAATGGTGTCTACTTCTATCAATCACAATCTACTGTACCCATTATGGAACCCATTTTCTATTCTTTTGAATAATGCATTGTTTCTAAAGCAAAACAATTGCAAAGGCAGCTGATTCCTCCACTGCTGGTCTTATAATTGCCAAATTATAAATACCTCTTTTATATATCTTGATTTCAAACAATTCAGTCATTTGTGACCAGGGAATACTGTATTATAAGAAGCAGATCTTGGCAGTTTGTTTCCTTGAAAAATAATTTCATTGCCAAAAAAATCAATTCTACGTAGTCAAAAAAAAAAAAAAAAAATCTGTGCATGCAGCCCAATCTGCTAAACAGCTCTGCAAATGTTTTTTAGTTAGATTTTTTTTTTTTGTCCCCTTTGCCCTAGTGGCAGTGTCTATCTTTGAAGCTGTGACAGGACAGGTCAAGTTTATTCCCTCTCTGTGAATCTGGTGTGAACCCATATCCACTCTCCAATAAGTGTTCCCAAACCATGGTTCTGGAAGTCTCTTGCCCATAAATACTTGTTGGATTTCTTAGTTCCTAGCTGGAACTATTTTACCCACTATTTATTTATTGAGGCAGATACAGAAGAATTTATTATTTTCTTTTTAGCCCATGGTTCAATCCCTGTTGCTCCTTCTGGCTCAGTGCTTTATGCAAAGTGGGTCAGTCTAAAAAGGATAAATCAAAAAAGACCAGTTTCAGAATATTTTTAAGTATTGGTGCATTTTCTTAGGAGGTGAAAGATGTGAACTCAAACAACATTAGATGAAAAAGGGATTTGAATCTTGGTCTCGTGCTGCTGGATAAAGCAGGATCTCTTTCCCCAGGAAGAGTATCATGACTTTTCCGAGTCTGACCTTTCATATCCTGTGCCTTCACTACAAGTCCTCTCCCTGAAGCCCAGTTTTAATTTCAGACAAACCCAACCGTTTCTTCCTCCTTCAAAAAAAGCATGTTTTTTTTCATGGCAATGAGGAAAAACAAATAACAACTATTTTTAAGTGAAAGAAATAGAAATGTGTGTATTTCTTGGTTTTTTTTTTGTTTGAATGCAAAGCCCAGTAATCAGTAACTCTCAGTGGGTGGAAGTGCATATTCATTTGAAAAAGTATTTTTTTTTTTCACTCTAATTTCTTATTTGTTGTTCCAACCAAATATCTGATAAGTATTTTCCCATAATAGTGTTGCCGATTTCCTTAGTGCTTTACATAGAGCAGAAATGAATGTAGGTGTTGTCCATTCCTTTGTGTCTCAGTCCAGCAGTAGATGCCGAGTTGTGGCAGGGAAGATGTGCTAGTGATTCCCTGGTGAGCCGGGAGGAAAGGAGCCTTACTCTGCTTTTGTTAGCAGCGGTGCAGGTTAGGAGCAGCAATGCAGTGGCCGACGGTGTCTTCCTGAAATAAATAAATAGCTGTGGAGGAGAGAATCGAGGTCTTTGGTTTCATACAGGTTGTAAAACCACAACCAGAGCAGAGTCAGCTCTGCCCAGCTGCAAACTGTCCTGTTTGCTGGGGCCGGGGGGCAACCTGGGTTTTTGTCCATTAAAGCCTAAATAATGCAAAGAATCTCCTTTGTGAAATTCTGGGGTTAAATATGATGTTTTCACTGCAAAGCAGTAGTTGCACGGCTGTTTTCTGAATAGCTCTTAGCTGAGAGGATACATTATGGATAATGTGCTGCGGAGGCCACCACCTCTCTTAAACACTTATTTGCATCTATATGGGTCATTTAAGTGTCCTGGTCACGGCTGGTGTTTAAAGTCAGTCTGCCAGACCCCGGTGTACCTCTGCAAGCCAAGGATCTACTTCTCTGTGGGCTTGTCTGTGTGTGATAAAGGTAAAGAGAGTTACCAATATGTCCCCTGTGAAAGGAATTTTTAATGCAATAAAACTCCATGTAGATGGCCTTACCAAATACCAACGGAATCAGATCTCGGAAACGTAAAGCCATTTTGCTCTTGTTGGTACAATATTTAGAACAAAAACTTTTCTGTCCAGGTTAAACTGTAAAAAATGGAGCTTTGACTTTTTGAGCACTCAATTGTTTTGACCTTCTAAGATTGCTGGCCTGAAAATGTATTGATTTGAAAAGCTGATGAATTAGACTAACCACATGTACCCTGTAACTTGAAGAACCAATTATCCATGAAAAATTGCAAGGCAGAAATTTTAGTGTTGCACACTTCTGAAGTGACCTTGGCTATGCAATACCTGAGGAGGTCAGATGTTCCAACCATAGCAACAGCGTTTCTTGGCTCATTGTGCAGCCTCATGAGTGTGCTTGAGCATTTTATTGTCTCTTGGTTGCATGGAGTCAATGGCTTCCAGGCTGTGCCCAAATAATATATAGTGCAAGTCCAGTCAGGCTTAGGAATATACAGTGTGAGGTACGTCGTATGGTTGAGTTTCTCCAACTTAAGATTAGCTTTGGTCCCTTGGGTGAAGTGCAGCATTTGGTCTGCTCTTAAACTACACCAATTCTGAGTCCTACAAGAATCTGCTGTAGTGACCAAATATCAGCCAAACTCACAGAACTCTTATTTACACATTTCTCAGCATGAGAAACAAGTCTCCCATTCCCTCAAATGTCTTTCTCTCATCCAGGCAAAATAGGTAATGTGGGCTCCTAAGCATGAAACTATTCAGCCCAGATGGTTGGAGTGTGGCAAAGTTAAAGAACTGAAAACAGTGTATTGTGATGGGAAGAGCTGAGTGTAGTTAATTATAGGTATTGCTGTGTGGCTATGATAAATGCAATAGAATGTGAGTTGTTTATCTGTTAAAAAGCAGATTCGGATAGTCTGGTCAACATATATGGTATCTTATTGTCCTGATGGTCCTCCTGGTATTATTGGACTGATGTAGGAAGTGAACCACTAGCCAGTGAGATGTCTGAAAACATCTAAGACTTGATGAAGCCTATTTTTTTATAAATGACAATGTCTTGATTTTGTGTGCTTAAGTAGAAAAAATTATTGTTTCATTTTCTCAGCATCATTGCTTGTGCCATGGGCATGAAACGTTACGTGGAGGCCAACATCTCTCTGAAGTCTCACACCACAGTCAAATACTTCATGAAGATGTGGAGCAGTGTTAGCGATACCCTCATCTTCATCTTTCTTGGAGTTTCCACCATTGGAGAAAATCATGAGTGGAACTGGCCATACATTTGCTTCACTGTCATTTTCTGTCTCATTTGGAGAGCACTAGGTATGATGAAATTATAGATTTTTTTTTTTAATATATATTATTATTATTTATGGGAGTGAACAACGTGATTCCATTAAATGAGAGAATGCTCCTGTCCCCACCATCATCCTTTCCTGCTCGCTCTCTATGTGTGGTTATCCCAGATGTGAACACAAGGACTGGTGCTTCCCTCCTCCATCACTTGCTCAATAGCAAGTTTTGCATTTTACTGCAGTTTCCTAGTCTCTGCACTCACCATAGACAGCACTGGTGCTAAATAGAAATTCTCACGACATCTATTTTATTGATACTTCTGCCTTAGTCTTTCCTTTGATTGCCATGATCTCCTCTTCCATTTCAGCATATCCTCACAATAGGAGGGAGACTGTAAGTACATAGCTTGGGATCAGAGCTGTGTAAAAGCATGGGGCCTCTGGCTGCATATTCTGAATTGCAGAGATTTAAGGGATTTAATTCATTCCAAGTTTGTGTGCAGCAGCATCCTTAAATGGGCAACTGGAGGAACCTTCAAAGAGCTGTGCCTGGAGATGCTGTTCTGCTTTACAGAAGAGCAGTAAGCTGGGTAGATAAGAATTGGGACCTAAAATGTGAGGATGCTTCTGCTCCTACTCAAGAACTTCAGCTAAGGACTAAGAATGACAGAATTACACAGAATCAGGGAATTGCTGAGGTTGGCAGGGACCTCTCGAGAACATCTGGTCCAAACCCCTGCTTAAGCAGGGTCATCTAGCAGGACTGTCCATATGGTTTATGATTATCTCCATGCACGGAGACTCTACAACCTCCCTGGGAACCCTACTGCAGTGTTTGACCAACCTCACAGTAAAAAAGTGACCAAGACTTAGTGATAACAAGAAGAGAGCTTTGCATGAAAATACTCTCCTGATAATTGCAGCTAAAGATAATCTTCTTGAGATCAGTCACGATGAAAACCACTGAGTCAAAGAAAGTAAACTCAAATTTGATAGGCACTTCAAGAAATTGCTTAAATAGGATAGGCCATGATTAGCAAGACATAGCAGAATAGGTTTTATTAGCTGTTAATACATGCCAAGGTTTGTTTTAATAACTGTGCGCTATAAATGCACTTGGAAACATGCTTATTAGTTGTGCATACGTTCAAATGTTTTATTATGATTAAGTGGTTTTCCCTTAAATTATTTGCTCACATGAAAAGAAGTTCTGAGTGAGTTTATCTTTTTTTAGTTCAAAAATTCTTCATTGCAAGACGTAAGGAACATAATAACATTGCAGAAGCAATCTGAAAATCCTCTGGCTCTCCAAACACAGCTCTTCTGATTGCATTCTCAAATTATGCAGCGCATTATTAGAGAAGGGCTCAGTGCTGCAGCCGGGAAAGAAACCCCTCTTTATATTTCAAATCCCCCTTGAATTAAATAAGAACGCACAAACCAGGGCTGAAAAATCATCTTGCATATCTGATCCTGAATAGGGTGTCCCTTTTCTGCAGCACCTTCCTGGAGAGCCGTAGGTGTGCTGGGAGGATGGAAGTCAGGCAGGGTGCTGCATGAAGCTGGGCTGGGAAACTCCTGCCTTGGAGGTGGTGGTTGGGATTAAATCCTGACCTGCTCAGACCTGTCCGACAGCTGTGGACGTGCTTGAGGCACTGATCCAGAAATGGGAGGTGCCCATAGAGTTTGCTTGCAGGAATTGGGGAATTTTGGGGTTGACAGCACTGGGGTTAGTATATAAGTTGTACCTTAGTCCTTTATTGGACCCTCGTAGTGCTCTTAAATGAGAAATGATTCTGCTGAAGCCTGGGGACTGGGATTGCTTTGCTATAAGAGGTCATCTAAAAAGCAAAATGCATTAACTGCATGACAACGCTAGTATTCTACTGTTATCCAAGCACTGGGGAGATTTCCTTCTGCTCTTTTTCAAGGTGTATCTCCAGAAGAAAATATATTCTGTTCAAAATGATTAGTTGTATGTCATGTCTTGGAGCAAACTGGTCTTGAATTAGTTTAGGGAATGCTAATAGTAATTTATGAGGAAGGATTAAATTAAGACAAAAGCCAGGATATCAGCTCAAGTAAATTTTCTTCCTTTAAATCATTGGTACTGCCTGAGCTTACAGTAGCTGAAGATGTGATCTGAGGTATGGTTTTGTTGTTTTTTGTTTTTGTTTTTTTAAAGTTACAAAGAACCTTGAAACCAAAGTACTTCTCATCTGCTGATCTGGGCAGCAGCTCCACAGTGCTCAGGGGACGGAGAAGGTGTTGCAAGGTTCAGTTAATTGAGTTCCCTATTCCTGAACATCCACAGCTTTTTGTTTTCTTCCAACTGGTCTGATGTGCAATCAAAGTTCAGATATTTTTAGTTGTATGTGTGTGAAGATGTTTGGTATGTACATTACAAGTGCACTATTTTTGACATTTATTTCTCTTACAAACACCCTTTAGAAAAGCAGTAGTGATGGACATCCAGCTAATTCCTAGCAAAAGTCAATGACAGTCTGTGTCATCAGTTCTCAAAATGGCCATTAATCTTCAGGAAATAAGTTGTTGATCATATCTGTTGGTATTAAGATCACGGCTTACTGATTTAAGGCCTGACTTTTTGTACCTTTCCGCATCTGCTTATGTATTTGCAAATGACTATAAATTACATCAATTGCTGTGTCACCTTACGTAGTCTTAAATTCACACAGTATAAATCTTTGAGGGCAAGATTTGTGAAGAAACAACTTTAATGCCGGCAGAATGTACATCAAATATTTAGAGTGCCTTGGCTACTGCTTGGAAACTTTTGGAAATCGGAGGGTAACTGGTGGCTAAATTATTGCTGATGGTTTGCCTTGAGAGTGTTTATAATCCAAGCAATTCAATCATTTGTTATCATCAATTAGAATAAATCAATTAATATTTCAATTCTCAGAATCTGGCTCTGTATCATTATACCGGTAGATGTAAAATTTCAGCTGGCACGTCACCATAGGATTGCCCTAAAAATTTTAATTAACTACCATCAAAATAGATGTGCTAATACATCCTATGCTGCCAGTAGTTATTGTTTGTTCAGTATTTAGCTGATGCTTAACACAGAGTCATCAGGTAACAGGTACGGTCTGGGGAGCCGCAGTCATGGGAGCGGGATGACACTAAAACTCCCTTGCAGAGTTCAGAGTCCTTCTGAAGGAAACTCTGGTTTCCCAGCTGGACCGTGATAAGCACAAGGCTGAGTTAAAAACCAAGAGAATTCGATACAAGATGAGCTACCTAAAATTTTGTGGTTGTACAAACCCCCAGAACTGTGGCCAGTCGATGGTGTTTGTCATCCCCCAAATCAGAAATGTGTTGGGGATTAATTTTTATCTGGACAAATCAAATGCAAACCTGTTGGACCAGGCTGTGGAAGAAAAGCCATTCTCCAGTGGCATATTGGGAATATACTACTTCGGGCCCTGGCCGGTTCCTCGTGGTTGGTGTTTACCAGTTTAGTGATGTTTTACCGTAAAATATATCATAAGGTTATGAGTTTTATCTAATTGCTCTTTTTGTTTGATGTGCTCCCATCTTCTTTCCTGCTTTTCAGGGGTTCTCGTGCTGACTTTCTTTGTGAATAGATTTCACGTGAACACCATCACCAGCAAAGACCAATTCATTATAGCGTACGGGGGTCTCCGAGGGGCCATTTGTTTCTCTTTGGTGTTCTTGCTTCCTGACTTTCACAGAAAGAAGCTCTTCATTGCAGCAACAACTGTTGTCATCCTCTTCACCGTGTTCGTACAGGTAAAAACAATCTTGGTGTCACCAGCAGATGTCTGGAAGAAAAATCATGCTTATTATTTACAAGTACCCAGTACTAAACCATTCGATGGATACAAGGATTTACCATTCATTGAAACATTCTCTCCACTGAGTGGTTGGCATATAAAAATTTAAAATTATTATTGAAAGAGGCAGAAGGTGTGAGAATGTGTCACACGTTCGTGAGGTTGACTAGCAGTTGTTGACTTACAACATCTGCTGTAGCATTTCCCCTGATAACTTTGATCTGGTCCATCCATATTTGTGTAGCAGTGGTGAAAATTGTGAAGAATGATGCTGGCATAGGTTTCCTCTCTGAAGTAGTGCTTTTACGTGTTTTATGTGAGAGCAAAGCTGACACAAATCAGCCTCTACAACCAGTTTGCTGATTGAGCAAGGTAAGAAGCAGTTGTTATCGTAGGCCTTGTCATGAAAAGAAATGCTGCCTGAGCCATGCAGTAGTGAAGGTCAGTTTTCCTGATCCCCAAGGTGAGAAGACAGAAGATACTGGAGATACTCCAAACCTTCTGAACATGGGCAGCAAGAATTTTAAAAGAGGTTTATGGTTTGGTCATCTCAGTTTTGGTAGTTCACAAGTGGGACAATTTAAAGGGGCCTCATTTTGAAGGAGTGACGACTTACCATTTTCTGAGAATGAGTTCCATTTTATTGGGGCATCCAACAGCGGAAGCAACAACAGTCATTAGTTGTTTATCAAAATGTTTTGTATATATGCCTGAGATGTTTTCACATTCATGCAGCAAAGCAGCTGCAGTTATTTTATGATGACACAGCAGGAAGGGGATTGCTTTAACTCTTCCACCGGAAAAAAATTTTGGGTGTGTTACTTGTTATAAAAGCAAGGAAAATCAGAAGCAAATAAAAAAGTCATAGCACATTTTATTTATTTGCCTCTCATTTTTCTTTTGTAACTGATCCCTAAGCCCTGTTGCTACCTGCTTTTTTTTTTCTGCCCTAGTAATTCTTGGGCTGTTTCCTACCCAGTGGCGAAGCTTCTGCAAGCGAGTGCAACCTGCCCACATCACGGGGTGGCTGTGGATGTGTTAACCCCCCCACTGCCAGGGTAGGGGAGGGGGAGGGAGCTGGACCCTCACAGCACTGGTTGCTCTGAGATAATTGGGTTTATTGTTGAAAGCACAAATGTTTCGGTTTTTTGGTTTTTTTTAAAATCTTTTTAAAGACTGATTTCTGCTGTGGGTGTTTTTTGCAAAGCCTGATCATCTAGAAAATAGGCTGTAGGAGCATCTGCCGCTTGAACTGCTTTTGGGGAGCCCATGGGAGCTACCACATCTGCCCCCACCTGCAGTTACATAGTGGGCAACTGGGAAGGACCCAGGCTAGCCAGCCTGCAGCTGGGACGGGGCACAGCTCGGTGCTGGTATTGCTCTCCTTACTTAACATGCTTTTATTTTTCACGGATTCTGAACGAGCAGCCCCCCGGGGGTATGATGGAGAAGGGTTTTTCTCTCCCTTAGGCACAGGCTGAGGAGTTTCTGGGCTCCAGGGTGCAGCGCAGCCCTGCTCGGGAGCAGGCAGGCAGGCAGCAGCTCCCAGCATTGCCCTGACATCTACTGGTAAAAGAGTTCTTGCAGCTTTCCGTGGGATGAAGAGTTTTGGCTATCTCTCCTTGCTCTTCTCTGCCCAGCAGCAAGTTTGTAAGGGCGAGGCTCCTTGGGGGGTTTTCTCTGCAGGCACCCCTTTTCCTTCACCTGGCAAACGGTGGCACGTTTGAAGGAGGTTGTGGTGGAAAAATTGGGGTTGTCTGGTCCTGAAGTGAGCGAGGCTGATGTCTGTGCCAAAAAAGTTCAGAGCAGGTCTCCTCTGAACCCATCCCTAGGGCAAGTGGGATGGGGGGGGCTGGGAAAGACGCCGTGCAGAAAAGGGATATTAATGCTCAACTCTCCTCGGTGCCCACTTGCTGAAGCAAGTGGGATGGGGGTCTGGGAAAGACACCATAAAGAAAAACTCTCCGGGAGCTCCTGCTCGAGGGCGTGAGGTCCGTGCGGAGCTGCTGAGCAAGGGCTGCCCACCTCCTGCCCTCGGATGGAGGGAGCAGAGCCGCTGCGGAGGCTGTGGGAGATGGTGGGTCACGGTGAGCATCACCCTGCAAGAGCAAGGTCCTTCCACTTGGCCTCCCTGACCCCCTCAGGTTGGGGGTGTTGGGCAAGGTGGAGGGCTGGGGTTGACTCTCCGCTTCCCCACGTCGGCCTAATCCACGTCACGAGCTGAAAAAATGGTCAACGAGTCCGACGTGCCGATGGGCTCGGAGCCGAGACCCGCGGGGCAGCTGGACTGGGGGCAGTTTTCAGCCTGAAAGGAGAGAGCAGGGGCCAGGGGTGGGGGGAGCGTACTTAGGTGGAGGTTGACAAGTTTTAAGATGCAAATGCGGGTCAGAAATTGAAAAGATACGGTCACTAGGCACGTCCGCTCATGCAGAGACGCTCTTGAGTCTCAGACAAAGGTTGTTCTAAGGCAGCAGCTCCATTCTGCCGAGGCTTCGGAAAATCCTTCCCAGGACCGGGAAAAGGGCTTTTGTGTAAACTCAAAGCTCAAATGGTGATGTCATCCCCATGCAAAAGGGTGAGAGTTAAACAGGGTCCCCCGTGGGTACGTGTCGGCAGGGCGACCCCTTGACCTTCAGCCATTCAGCGGGAACATAGCATCTATAAAAACAGACTTTGCTCAGGCTCCAGATACCTGCAGCATTGTGTAGCTGAGGCCACCACGAGAACGGGGCCGGAAAAAAAAGGAAACTTGCTGAAAAGCTGAACTGCAAAGATATTACTGTAGCTCAGCACAGAAAACATAGGTAAATAAAACAGAAGCAGGTATTAAGATGAATCTTCAGAAACCTGGCTTTGCAAAGGAGTCCTACAGCTTCTGAAGTCTGTGGCACTGCTGCCAGCCACATCGATGCATGCGGGATTGAAGAGTGACTGTCTTTAATATCCCAGCTTCTTGCATGCTGCATGTCACGTTGGGTGGAAAGGACAAGTGAAATATTGGCTACAAAACAGCTTCTGTGGATAGTGGATTCTTTTGTTGTTGTTGTTTTGTGCGATAAGTTTTCTTTATGTTGACAGTGATACCAATACAGGCTTCGTGGGGGGTGTCTGTGTTAAGATAGGACAGAAACTAGGGGAGAGAGGATTTGGGCTCTTTTAAGCTGGTAAAGGCCAGCAAGGCATCTTGTCAGAGCACAAACCTACTTCATTTTCTTGGAAATCCTGGCCATGCTGTCTGAAAAGCCTCATGCTGCACAGACTAATGACCAATGTGTAAGCAGTTGGGCTTGTCCATACATGGGTCTATCAGTGCAGTACACAACCCAGGAGACTCATCTATTTTGGTCTAACTCAGTTGCATAAGGCTCTTCCCACAACAAGCATGGTTAATAATTTTGAGAAGGTCAACTGAGCAGTTGTCAAGTCCTCAGCTCTTCCAAGCAGGCCTGGATATGTGCCACGTAGACCAGAAAGTCCTCCAAGGAGCTGTGGGCTTGTCTGGAATGTCACAAAACGCCCTCATTGTTCTGCCTTTCAGTGTGGTTTAAAAATGAAATACCATATTCTCCATTTGAAGTTCACTCTCTCAGTCTATTGGCCTCTGACCCCTTCCATGAAATTGTTAGCAAATATAATAATTGCGAAGAGGACTTTTATTTTTTTTGTTTGCTGCCTACACTGACCCATTAACTACTGGATCGCTGGCGGTAGAAAAACTTTGTGTGAGCCATGATAAAGCCATCAGCATTGGGTGATGCGCTCCAGATGAGTTATCCCTGGTGGGTGGAGGAGCATCACAGGGGACTACAGGTGTGTTGTGAAATGACACATGGGATTCCCACAATGCTCCCAAGGTCAGGAAGGGCCAAAAGAATCCAGGTGTTTCTAAATTTAGGATTCCTGGTCATAAAACTCCAAAATGCCACTTTAAAATGAAAACAAATGCAGCTGATTATCCAGTGAAGGCAAGAGACCAAACTGCATAGTCTCTACTTAATTTTTGTAATATCTGTTATTTCTGAATTTTTGAGTTTTATGTTATTTGCTCTGAATAGTGATGCATTTTTTTATTGCTATTAGTTATTAAAATGACACATTAATTGTTTCTGTAATTAAAAATGTGTTCAACTCTCCTCTGTGCCAGCATTTGTGACATTCAGAAGTCATAAACATCAACCACTCCATCATTTTTGCTCTAAACATGTCCTAGAAAAGTCATTTCATACCAAAGCCAGACTAAGAAATGCATCACAGCAGCATTTTAGAAGTTCTCTCATGAGGCTTAAAGGACATTAAAACTCTTCCCTTGACCCTTCCCACCAGGTGGATACTTTGATTAGTAAACTTAGCCACCGACTGGCCACCAAAGATCATTGGAGTAATGATCCGTGACATATAATACTCAAAAAGTTAGCAGACAAAAGCTGGCGGAGGCTGCATGCTGTGAAATCTCAAGGACTATCATCGTTTCAGGCATTTGAATTTTGAACGTTTCAAGCCCCTTTCCATCTGGTAGGCTACAAGCAATAGTAAGCCACAGGCTTGACCTTGAAATTATTGGTTGGCGTTTTGTGGTCTTTGAGATGCCAGATGAGGAGAACGGCCCTCTCTGCCTACCCCCAGCCTGAAGCCGGCATGTGACCTCCCTTTGACAGGCTACTACCACGAGCAAACAAAATATTTGGCTTACAGTTGGGAGAACAGAGTTTCTAGCGTTGTCGAAGCTTTGCAGATTTTATCATGCTAATAAAACCGAGCAGATGAGAGGGGCCTAGCTCAAGCAGCAGGTCTTGTTCTAGCAAAGAACAAGGTAGCTGTGGCTCCTACCCACGCTGGTGATTTTTGTTCCAGTGCCGGTACCACCTAGAACATTTGATGCAAAGAAAGGCTGATTTTTGTCTTTGTGGTTATGCTGCAGGGAATGACCATCCGTCCTCTCGTTGACTTGTTGGCTGTCAAGAGGAAAAGAGAGAGTGCTCCCACAGTGGGAGAGCAGATCCATATTCGGGTAAGTGATGCATCCATCAACACGCGGCCAGAGCTTTCCAATACACTTTGCCGATGCGGTGTTCCTCCAGGGACTCTACAGCCCTGCAATTGTACCTGAATCCTCTGCAGGTCAGTCCCTTTCCAGTTTTAAAGTGTTATGCGGCTTCCTAACCGTGGGTTATTATTTACGTTGGAATAGCACCCGTCACCACCGTTGGTTTGGATATTTTTGAAAAGAAAAAAAAAAAATTTTTAGAAAAGGGAGGGTAAGGTTAGCACTATATTGGAGGGAACCACTAGAAGTGCCCCATCCCTGGCAGTGTTCAAGGCCAGGTTGGATGGGGCTTGGAGCAACCTGGTCAGGTGGAAGGTGTCCCTGCCCAAGGCAGGGGGGTTGGAACTGGATAATCTTTAAGGTCCCTTCCAACCCAAACTGTTCCATGATTCTAAGTCCATAACCCAAAGGTGGAGTTTAGTTCACCTTGCTCTCGCCATCCAAATATATGCTTTTCTAGTTATGGAGGACTTCTTCAGAGAGCGGGGCAGCTCCATGAGAAAGCAAGGTGTTCTGCGCACCTAGCTGAGGCTTTGTGTTTGCATCTGCATCCAATGTAAAATTATGTTTCTAAATCTAATTGTTTATGCCCAGTCATATTTCTGTGGGTATAAGTCCTCTGGGAATATTTTTGTCTTCTTTTTGGGTGGCTAGATATAAAGACATAGGTCTGAGGACATTTATAAAAACTGTTTGGCATCCTCACAATTAGGTTGTATTACAGGGCTTTGTCTAGGGTTAACAGAACAGTTTAATAGGCTGAAGAGTCTTTTCCTATCATCAATAGAGAGTATTTTCTTCTTTTGTTAGTGCGTGAATAGTAAATCATCCCTGGAAATGTATTTATTAGGAAACGTGAGCTGAAAATGGCTATGTACCAATTAAGTGAAGTAGAGAAAGTAACAATGCAGATAGTTGGAAATCAGGGACCCAGAAGCAGCTTTCTTCCTCAAATTTGTTTCTCCATCTGGATAGTCGGGACATTCTTGCTTGCAAAAGTGATGATTGGTGGTAGTGGTGGGGTGTGTGTGTGTGTCATTTGCTGGTCCTCACACCATACAGCTGCTCATAGCAATGCGAGGACTCTAAACCTGTACCAGGCTGCAGGGCCGAGTGAACCGCTCTGAAATTTTTCTGCCTCTGACCCCACAAAATTTTTTTTGAAAAATGAGAGCTGGAGGAAGCTTCAGGGACATTGGTACCTGAGTGCAGAGGGGCGTTGACCTGCAGGAGAGCAGAGCCCTCTCCCAGTTTAGAGGTGCCAGTAGGAGGGAAAACAATTTGGGAAATCACAGAGATTTAACTTCCAGGTGGAAAAATCAACCTGTCTGGAATTTTTAATATAATTTTAAGCAATAATAATGTTTTTGTATAAGGCACAATATGGCCAATGATTTCATTTCGTGTGGGAAGTGTCTGGGGGAAGGCAGTATTTATTATTCAAGTCAAAGCATCATTTGTACGTTATCTACATCTATATCCTGAAGATACTGATCTCCTGAGACAAATTGGCCTCAAAACCCTCAATATGAGTATTTCCTGCTTTATCAAGGGCCAATATGCAGGACATGCAAGCCATCAGCCATCCTGTACATATCATAATGAGCAGATCCACGTCCCTCAGCGATTATTCTTTGCTTGCACAGACCTGAAAGCAAGCAGCCAAACCACTTATTGTACTCCAGAACCGAGGGATACTCGTGGATGCCTGGATGGGGAATTAGCCCGACATCCCCTCTTCTTGTTTACCGGTGCTGTGTACTGAGCTGAAAGCATCTCCTGTTTTGTCTGCTGGCTTTTGATGTTTGCTGACTGAGTTCATCACGTATGCAATACATGCAACCGGTATATAGCAAAATCCTCTCTTCTGTTTAGTTCTTGGATCATTTGCTGGCTGGCATTGAAGATATATCTGGACACTGGGGACAGTATTACTGGAAAGACAAGTAAGGATTTGCCGAAATACAACTGTGTACATGTGTAGAAAAAAATGAGGCTGGTTTCTATTCCCTAAGTTTCCACTGTGGGCAGCTGAGCCTTGTTCATCCTTGTGGCACCAAGGGGCAGCTTTTCCTTGTCCAAGGCGAGACCAGGTTCTCGGGGCGCTTCCCTGCTTGCAGGTCACCTATTGTACTTGAGCCTAAAAAGACTCCTTTCCCTTCTCCTGTTGTGTTTGTCCCTTCTTGGCCATCGAAATCTGCTGAAAATGAAAGGGCCATGCCGGCACGACACACGGCTCGTGTGGCTTTAGGCTGTCCCTGCCTGCAGTGGTGCTGCCCGTGCCCTCCTGCCCGTCTGGCCGTGTGGGAGCCGAGGACCCCAACCCAGTGTGTGCCCAAGTAACGGTACAAATATGAGCTTGCAGCACTCGGAGGGGCAACTGCTTGTCGTGGACTGACAAATTATAGAGGATCTCTACATCTTTCCGTAGCAAAGTGCTCAATTTTCATTAAGTTCTGGTAGATTGTACACATAGATTTTTTTTTTTAAATACAAATAACATAAAATATACCAATAGCAATCTCCCAGGTTTAATTCCTTGGCTGTGCAGATACAGGTGCAGCTACCTTCATGGTAAGGACTCCGATTAATGCAGCTGGCAGGGATTTTCTTAGGAATGCCAGTGCTTGGAAGTGCCACTAGAGGGTATGGGAATCGCTGCTGCTCAGGAGTGTCCTGGCTCCTCGCTAGCAGGTTGGTGAACAGTATTTGATACCAGCTAGATCTTTCCCAAACGTTGTGCTGCATTTGAGCAGAAAGCAAGAGGAAACGCCTCAAGAGGGAATCTGGAAGTGTTGAAAACTGTTGCATCCCTTGGGGCTACCGCATGTGCTTGTAGCACTTATAGTAGAGTTCATGACAAATCTGGTACTTTGGGGAGTTTTTATTGTATTTGGCAGAGTTTTAACATCTTAGCTCAGGTGCTGTAGTGCAGAAATAATTGAGGACTGACCTCTGGGACTGTTGGTTTCTAGAAAGAAGGTAATGGAATATAATGGAATATGGGGCAATCATGGACTATGAACCTGCTGGCTTGCTCAGGTCCATTTAGGTGCTGGGGAGAGGTGGGAGGAGGCTAAGCATGTCTTGTTTTGTTCTCAAACAGATTAGAATATTTCAACAGCAAATACCTGCAGAAGATCCTGCTTCGAGAATACGACCAGCCAAAATCGAGTATCGTGCTTCTCTATGAAAAGCTGGAGCGGAAACACGCCATCGAGCTGGCAGAAGCTGGGCAGCTGGGTCATGCTCCGTCTCATCCATCCTTGCTGTAAGTGCTCCCCTGTGGTCGTCCCCTTTCTGTCACTCCTCCCAACCCTCCCACCGGAGGGAACAGTTATGACAAGCTTTTGCAAACTTCTCTGCCTCCTTTGCTCTTCCCTGCCAGGCTATCCCAGGGGAAGGAACAACATAGCTTGGACAGATGCAAAGGAAACACTATTTAAAGATGAGTAGGCGGGTATTAAAAATGATCAGGTGGATGAGCAATCTACTGGCGTTGATGAACAAACAGTTTCTGATCTTGTACGTGGAGGCTCACCTGTATTCCTCCCAGAGTTACACAGAAACAGTGCTCTGAAAAAGAGGCTCTTGCACCCTTTTTTGATAGCTTTGCACCATTACGCATACTGAAGGAACAGACAGTGAGAACGAGCATCAGCTGAGACAGCAGGGTCAAATATTTGCAGGTCAGAATGGCTGTCTCATCTCTCGCCGATGGTTCCACCCTGCCACAGCTCCCCACAGCTCTTTTATCTACCAGGGAGCACGCGGATGGCACAGCTCTGATGCAAATACCCAATGCCCCTTCCGCGGTGACCTCCACCTGCAAGGATTAGCTGTTGGTCACGTGTGGTGGTGGTATCCGAAAGGGCTGCCGTGAACACTGGGCTTCAGGGATGCACTGGCTGTGCTGCTGTGCATCTTCCAAAATAAGGCGTTCTCATTTTCTTTGCAGCAACAACGACAGGACTGTCAAAATAGACAAAAAATTGGAGGATGCTCTGAATCCGGATGTCCTGGAAAATATACAGGAAATATTGGCAAGGAACCTGTACCGAATAAGGAGAACGGTATAACTCTTCCCTCAATCCGTACTTTAGATGTCCAATAACAAAAGTTATCTCATTTATCCTAACAGCCTGAGCAGATGTTATGAATATTTACATAATTACTAATGATATCTCTTTGTGAGCAGAGAATAGTTGGCTGTGTGAAGCCAGATCCAGTTTCCAAGTCAGTGGCACATTTCTGTTTGCAGCATGACAGCTTTTGAAAGGTTCACCCAGTCAGCCTATAATTTCGTGAAGTATTTTAGGCATCAGTACCCAGAACCAGAAAGGAGAAAGGAGGAGCGCATGGATCTTCAGGCATCAGGTTAGCAGATCCAGCAGTTGCAGCAGCTCCTGGTTACCTGCAGGGCAGAGCAGGGATGGGGTTATCCCCATAGGAGAGAGCACAGTCAGTGAGCTGCAAGTAAGAATTACTCTGCCGAGGTTTTAAAGCCGCTCGGCAGTTTTGCCATGAAACTGGTACAACTGGTAAATAACATAGAAACCACTTGCTGTTTACAGAATAACTCATGAATAATCTGTCTGAAGCTTTACACAGCACCTAGGACTGTGCATTGTAGTTGCTGTTCACATGGTGGTACATGGAGCCTTATCCTTAAAACCCGCCTAAGCCTTTGTTTTATGGATTACGCATGAAATACCGAGTCCTTGGGGATGCGGCTGGTGTGGGCAGCTCAGCACAGAGGGATCATCCACCCCCTCCTGTCCCTCTGCTGAGCCAAGGGAAGCAAGCAGATAAGGCTGGGAGGAAACCTATAGAAATAGTGAACAGGATGAAGATGAAGACATACCTCCTGTCTGCACTTACTCCTGCCTAAATCCAGCCTCACCCCTTGTAGCAACAGAGTTATCCCAACTCCCACTGATGTTAGTGGGAGATTTAAGTTTGGTTGGTTTAAGGCTTCTGAAGGAGGATGTATGGTTCCTGCGGATTGCATGATTTATATACGAAGGTGAGGCTGGTATAAAATATTGGAGTGCTGGGCAGAGGCACTGAGGCTGAAGACGCCTCGAGCAGAGTAGTTGCGCTAGGTCGGTGTGTCACTGGACTAAGAGAGATGCATCTCCGTCTCGTCATTCAGTGATCGCTTGGGCAATTTTGCGTAAAGAAGCAGAGTTTGGAGTCCCCCTCTTCCTTTCTTGGCTCTTTCCCTCCATCCCCACCTCTCATCCTTGAGTGGATCAGTTTATTCCCACAACTAGGCAGGGTGGCTACAGGGGGGTGAAGGACCCTGGAAGATGTGGGCACTAGAGAAGGGATGCGGCTGCGGAGGGATGGACAGTCCCACCTCTAGCAGTGGTCGTCTTCTTCTGCAACGTGCAGGGGCCGGCGTACAACAGGCACACTCTTCCCGGCGAGTCCGAGCCCGTGGAGCACGCCAAGGAGATCCTGATCCTCCGGCACAAGAGCCTGCGGGTGGAAGTGAGCGGAGGCGACACGGCCAGCTCCAGGAAAGAGGTAAGAGGGAGCAGGGAAGGCTTGGACCTGCAGAGAACCATGCACAGGCTGCTTTCCCTCTGCGGGTATAACAAGCGCTAGGACTAGTGCTGTTTATTGCTGGTGGTATTTCCTTTTAAAGACAAATCTCGTTGCCTTAAATTAAAAAAAAAAAAGTGTGTCTCAATCCTAAATTGCATTCCAGTGAGTAGGAAATACCGAGGGGAAAAAAAAAAAAAAAACACCCAACCAAACTCCTGACAAACAAACGAGCCATCTTGCGTGCAGTGCCGTTCGGTGCTTTGTGAACACAGGCTTCCATCCATGCTAGGAAAGTTATTTACTGAGCAAATGTTATTAATAGGGCTTCAGCCTGTAGATCCAGAGGTCTGGTTTTCCCATGTTTTCTTTTCTGGGAGATTTCATCGAAGGAGGGAATTTGGTTCCCCCATTGTCAGCTGTCCAGATGGACTGTAAATATTTGAAACTGTTCAGTGGTTTTTTTTCCCCCCAACTCTTTTTGCAGGGACAGAAACATTACTGTGAGCTTTGTTATTTATTCTGGAGGCGAGTTCTTTTTTTTTAAAAGCGGCTATGGTTCTGGGCAGACTTGAAGAAATTAAAATAGAGGGAAGTGTTGCGTACTGGATTCCTGGGAGAACCACTTTGAGTCCAAATTTACTGCTGGCACAGCTCTGTGTCAGTTCCTGTTCTGAATTAGAGGAGAAACAAGGTAAATACTATGTCTGTGCTGGTGAAGACTTTTGCTGACTTCTTTGGAAAGCAGTGAGAGAAGCTGGACCAACATTTCCCTGTGGAAAGACAAAATGGTCCAGGAACGGTGCATGAGGAGCAGGCTTGGTCTTTTCAGTTTCCCCCATCCTCTGTAACTCTTACTCTAGAGGAAAAGCAATTAACCCTCTGCCCCTGTATTTTGCTCCAAACCCCCCCAGGGTAGCAGCAGTAATTGCTGAGCCGTCCCTAAGTTTTACCCACTTCTCTGAATCTTAGGTTTGGATGGTTCGAGCTTGAGCACTGTCCAAGTGCAAACTGTGGTCTTTAATCTGGCCGGCAAGGCGCAATAGCTGAAGAGAACAGAATGACCTTTTAAAAAAGAAATAATTTATCCTCTTTATTTAGATAGTAATTTTCCACGACAGCGCAAGAACTCGGGACTGCCGCAGGCTTTCTTCCACTCTGATTTCTTTGTTCAAATGCCAGTCATTGAAGAGCCCACCGAGAACGGCAGTAACGCACCAAATGCCGCCGCTTCTCAGCCCTTCATTCACAGAAAGGTGTTCTGGCTCTTGCAAACAACTTAAAAGATTTAATTTGATCATTTACATGCTGATTGGTACTTACAATTCAAAATAGATAGGCAAGAACATGGCATGTTCCTGTAGAACATTTGGTATAATTAAACTTCAAAAGAACAACATCAAACTAGGGCTGATTTTGAGCACGACGTTACATACTTTAAGGACATTTGATTGTTAACCCTTGCGCTCCTGCTTCGCCCTTCGTTGCTGCTCCCATTAGGTACTGCGGTGCATTTGGTAGGAAATTTAGCACCTTTGGGAAGGCCGTTTCTCCTGTTACCTTGAATGCTTACAGCTGGCCTTTCAGAGAACAGAATATTTTTGGGGGGAATTGCAAAAGCAGTAGAATTCACTCCGCCTCTATAGTGACTCCTGGATGGGGGCTAATGCCCTATGGGGGTGGCGAACGCTCCTATGGATTATGCAAAATGCCAATTTGATGCTGAATACTGCTGTCTCATAGAAGTCATTTGCTGGTGCTAGTCACACCTCTTTATGGCAGCTACTTTCGCTTTGTGCCAGTCTAAGGGAAGCAGATGTAAATACAGAAAGGTGATTCCAGTGACATCTGTAAGGGTGACTCTAAGCCCAAGAAGCATCCCTCTGCACCCAAAAGGAAAAGCCAAGCATCTTTTGTGTGATCAGCGGCTTACCTGCTAATGTTTTTGAAGAGCTGCCTCATTTTACTGTGAATAGAAATAAGACTATACCCAAAAGTGATGGGATAATGTTCTAAAAGAGCCCTGGAATATTAACACGAGGTGGGAGGGTGGGTGAATGCTGTTACTTCACGCTGTAGGAGGACAGATTGCAGAATTTGTCAGCAGAAAGAAGGAACACTGTGCTAAAAAGTAGATTTCAGCCCATTAAAAGCAGCTTAATATTTTAAATTTTGGGGAAAAAATTAAGCTGCTCAGATTTACTTTCATGCCAAGTTGACAAGCAAGTGGCATTTTCCTATTTAAAAAAAGCAACGAATGAAAAAATGTAGCTAGTTAGCGTTTGAGATTTTTCTAGTTGTCAGATACTCCATCTTTTGTAGTCCCAAAGGGAAGGGTTTGGCCTTCCAGGTTTTGAGTCAGCAAGAAAAAACTAGATGCTCTTATGCCACTCATTTTTCTATTCTGCGTTTCACCACGAGATGGAAGCATTACAACTGTGTTTGCAAACCCAACAGGAAACCAAGAAACTGCGAAACAAACTTCAAGCAAAGGGCCGCTGAAACCCCTCTGGTGCTGGTGAAACGCCTGCACGTCTTCTATTGCCAGTCTATTTGAAAAAAGCTTTGGCGGTACATTCAAGCAGTTAGCTGTTGCGAGCTGAGTGAATAATTAAGAAATCCCTTTGGTTCAGTAGAAACACTGCTTTTTCTGCTTGCTGGCTGGCTGCATATATGTTTTTCTTTTTTTAGTGAAGTTGGTTAGTCCTTTGCTATTAAAATATGAAGCTGTTGTAGCTCAGTTAGATTCATCTCATAATTTATTAGGTGCTGGCTGGTCTTTTCCCCCTGTATCGGTCACCACAGAATAAGGTATGGATGGAAGAGCATCTTCCTATAGGTCTGGGGCTCCAACAGGCTGGGGAAGACCCAAGAGCGAAGTTCATCTCACCTGATGGACAACCCATCTCCTTCCACAGTCGGTGCGGAGAAACCGGTGCCCTCGCCAGGACAGGCACCGGTCCGTGACCGACCCCAGGCTTCGGCCGGGGCGAATCACTTCTTCTCTCTAACCTGGGTGGCTTTAGGTGCCTTGGGGTTCTACTGCACTTGAGGTCTCTGCCTTTGCTTTTACAGTTGTGCTGCGTTAGACGCCCCTGCCAAGGAGGGGTTGCAGAGTGAGTAGGGAAGGCAGAGAAAAAAGGTAAGAAAAGAACAGTCCTCATCCCTCCCGAGCCAACGGTGCAGGTTAAATGATTTACACCAGGCAGAAAAAACCTTGGCAGGCCTACGAGGTGACTTCAGATCTGAATCGTAGCCCAGGGGATTAACTCCAAGACTATCTCTTTCCAGCAGAAAGTTCGCCTTCCTCCGCCTAAGGACAAAATTCCTTCCGAAGGCTGCTGCTTCCTGGAGCTGTGCATCACGCTGGCTCTGAACGCTGTCCGGATTTTGGGCTTGCCTTATTTTAGGCAAAGATCCAACACAGAGTACGCTGGCAGGGCGGTTTCTGAGACCCAGAATAGCTTTTATTTACCACCGAGCACCCAGAAAATCCTTGCACCTGTAGCCAGGCAACTTCGTCCTCTTTTCTTCTGCCAAAACACGAGTACACTCCCCCAGAAGGAGCTTATTTGGAGCTGCCTGTAAGCCATGTGCGTAAATGACATACTGCCTTTGGTAATTATGTCGGAGCCCTTTCATGGAGTATGCTCTGAGAATCGTTAAATGCCCCTGGGAATGGCTTTCCAGGGAGCCGGGCGCTGCTGCTGGAGCTGGGAAGGCATTGTTATTAAAATGGTCAATAAAAGTGCGAACAAGGGATGGAGGGCATCGGTCCTCGTTAGGGGAGGGAGGAGAACGAACCGAAACAAAACAGAAAACTAGGCTGGGAGGTGTCCAGAGTTATTTTGGCAGTCTGGGTTTCTGGATCGAGGTGCCAAATCACAGCTGCGTAAGAGACTTATTCCCAGTTTACAGAAGCACCGAACAATTCAGGCAGCATTGTGCTACCTGATTTTTTTTTTTCCTCTTTTTTTTTTTTTTTTTCCCCTGAAGGGTGGAGATTAGCACTGGAGTGAAAGGACAGGGAGCTCGTTAGTGCAAGCTCGTTACCTGCCTCCTTGGCCTGCAGCCAAGGTGGGGAAGAGCCAAGGTGAGAAATGTCCATGTGCTGGGGACCGGCTTTGCCTCTGCCCCGTCCTCCCCGCTCCGGGGCTGCTCCTTCCCATCCTACCTGCCGAATCACTCCTGGAGAGCTCAGACCTCTTCCACCAACTCGAAACAAACCAGCGTCTGTAAATATTTCCTGCCATCTATTCGGTCTATTTTTAGCAGTAGTTCTTTTTGTTTTTCTTGGCAAAAGTAAAACAAATGGAAACAGAGTCCTTGGGGATTGCAAATGGCTTGTTTATGAAGCAGGAGTGTCATTAACAGACTCGCTAGCGGTTTTCATAAATGCATTAAAGTACTTTTCTTCCTTAATCACAGAAGGATGACTCCTACTCAGCGCGGGGCGTCTCCGGCCCACAGCCCAAGCTGTGCCGTTCCTTCACCGGTAAGCTGGGGACCTGGTGGCTGCCGGTGGGGATTTCTCACCTCCCTTCCTCACCCTGCCCCATCCCATGGGATGACCCAGCAGGTGACAGGGGAAGGATGTGCTGAGGTCCACGGCGTGTCCGTTGCGGGGCTGGGATTTGGGAGAGAGCCATGGCGAAGCCTCCTGCCCTCCCTCCCTCGCCGCGGGAAGCTTTGGGGTGCGTGTCGCAGGCAGGGCGGCAGGGATGTCGCTCCAACCCCGGGGGACAACGTGGGGTTCCTCAGATGAGCATCGTGACCGAGAAAGCAGACCCGAAAGCCTTCCCAGCCCCATCCCAGCCCGACCTGAGAGGAGATTCAGTGTGTGGTGGGATGCACGGCTGGTGGTGAAGGTGCTCCAGGCAGTACCTGGGGTCAGGTGCTGGGAACCATCGCAGTGAGATCCTCGTCCAGGCGTTTGACCTCCGTGTTACCCGTGTGCTGCAAGGGGTGTGTGAATTTACCCAGAGTTCTCTTGCCTCCCGTATCCAGCCAGGCAAGGGTTTGAAACTGGTACCGTTCTCCGTATTCCACCAAGCACTAAGTTGTTTGGCAGCAATTGCAGCTCATTCTGCCTACGGTGGTGCTAATGCATAGACTAAAAACTTATAAAAATGAATGATACTTCAAAACATGAAGTTTGTGCCCAAATGCTTTCCAAAAATTAAGTTCTATTTTTTTTTTGCTTGCTAAGTATTATTAAAATGCATTTTGAGAGGCCCATTAGCAGCACTGTCTGTTTTGAATATCTGTTAGAGAAAGATCCGTGTCTCAAGACCTCATGTTTTTCTAAGCCCAAGCTCAGTTTTTAGATAACTGAAAGCTTAGTTTTCACACTTAAAAAGAAAGGTTTAATATCAATGAAGCCTCACACAAAGTATAGCTGATCAAAACTGTAGACAGAGTCATTTCAGCCTCTGAACCACATGAGATGTTCAGTGCGAAACTTTACAATACTTGGCACAACACCTTTTAGCACAATCATGTCTGTAAAAGTGATGCTTGAAAAGATTCAGTGTTTGTTGAAAAAAAAGAAAAAATAATGTTGCCTCGCAATATGGGCTGAGATAGGTTAAGGGGCTGGGTCTAACATTAATGTACAGAATATTTCTTCATTACATATGTACTAGAAAAATATTTAAGAAGCAAGAAAATTTCTTTTCAATCTTTTTGTGTCCTTCTATTTCTAATGTTTTCTTCCTTTGTAATTTTCTTTAAATAGTTAACTGAAAACTTGCTAAATAAAGAGCTGTAGAACAGCTGGCACTTTCTCTGCACAAAAGTATCTTAGTACAGGTTTGCAAGAGTAGATGGAAGGAACACAATCGTGTGGCATTCGTGTGTTCACAACATGGACATCTGCTAGGGATGTAGCTATTTTAATCCACAGTTTATTAGAAATAGTTTAAAAAACCTAAGAAACCTAAAAAGTTTAAACTATGTTCTTCCTGAAGAAAAATGTAAGTGTAAGCAGAGCAAAGTGATAAAATCAGTATTTTTGGAAGGTTGGGTTTTTCTTTGCCCCAGGGAAAATGTGAGGACAACAGCCCCTGACATACCCTGGCGACAGGGCTGAAGGAGACTGTAACCCTTCCATCGTGATTGCATGTACATCCCCCCAGAAAAATCACTTTATGTGGCAACGTGACATTATAGGTGCTCCAGCAGGACACCTGCATCTTGAAAAGCTGTTTTAAAGTAGTCACTGATAGGAATTTTTGTTCTGTGGAGTTGATGGTGGGGACTGACAAAAGAAGGATGATATTCATCCAGATAAGTAACATATTTCAAAGTACAAAATAGGGTTTAAATTGTCTTTTTTTTTTTTCTTTTTCTTCCATTGAAACACTCATCTTTTTGTCTTCTGTTTTATCATTGAAAAGTGATCCTTGCAGTGGAATAGCTCAACTCCAATGAGCAAATGGCCACCTCGGTAGCTCTCGGTATTTCTTCATTCCTGTTGACCCACAAAGGAGAACATTTCTCATACAAGTTGGTGTTTTTCTTTTCCCACAGTGGGGAATGCAGAAAAGGTTCGGGAAGTGGAACGGAACCGGTCGAAGTCTGTGTGTGTCATCCCACCACCGCAGCCCAGCGGTACGGCCTGGGGTGAGAAGAAAGACACAGAGAAAGAGCTGACTTTGGAGATGTAAAAGCACAAGTGATGCTGCTGGCTTCCCATCGGGGATATGACTCTGTTGCATGGATGGGTACTATACATGTAGATAATGTATATAAGATGCATACCCAAAAGGACAGCATGGACAGGGCAAAATATTCTGAGTGGTTTGCATCGAAATGTGTGCTCTTATTGCACAATGCTGGTTTTTAATGGGAACCAAGGGAAAAGATGCACAGCTGAGCACCTGCAATGCAAGGTAATATCTGAGAGAGAATTTCTAAGAAATGTCTAGGAAAAATTTGTTCACTCTGGGAAAATTGCTGAAACTCTCTATGACTGCAAGAAAGGGTGTTTTAATAAGGTGAGATATTAGATCTTCTCATTAATCAGCAGGGTAGACTAAACAGCAGGGAACATTTAGATTATATATTAGGAAAAACTTTATAATCTCAAAAAGGGTTTTATTAGGCGATGGAACAAGCCACCAGGAAAGACAGCAGAAACAGCGTAAGATCTCTTCTGCTCCTGAGGAACTGATGGGTCCTGACTATGAACATTAATCACGTGAAGTCCCAAGTTAAAGCATATAGTTAAATAAGGTGTTGTGTCTTACCAGAGGGTCTGTCCCACACCTAGACACAGTTCTTCTAATGAAAACTTATTGCAGCTGTGTTAAAAGGGGAAAATAGATTCTCACTGTTTTTTTAAAATTTTTTTAAGGAATGGTTCACCCCAAAAAATAAAACGGGGACGCTCCAAACCCAGTGGCAATACCAGATGAGGGTGTCAGCCCTTAAATAGATGGGCAAGCCTTGCGCTGTGGCTGGTTGTTTGCAGCAAGCCCGCAAAGATTCTCTAAGCTGATCTCTGCTGCCGTAGCCGAGAGGTGCAGGGTCAGAGGAGGTTTGAGAGCGTCTCCTTAGAAGATGTGGCAGAGAGAGGGACCCAAAAGGCCCCAGGAGACCACTGCCTGCTACACTGGGGCCTTTCGCTTTAACTTAAAGACTTAAAATTGCGTGTGTTTGCTTTGTAATGACACGGAGGTCTCATTTTCATTTGAACAAACTCCTTTACAGTGTCCTGATATAAGCTGATGTAGTCCGTTTTGACTTGAAGGCCACTCTTCACTGCCCCATCACTGGAAATTCACCTCACTGCAAATGAAAATTGGACCTTTTAGCCTTATATGTGTATTTTAAGTGTGTATATACATATATGTACATATTTATTAATTTTAGTATAAGTCCATCGTCATCATCAGTTACTTTATCAAAATTTTGGTTTGTCTCTTACTTTAACCCATCTTGCGTGGGAGTCCTGGATTTGTCTACGCTTTGTTTAGAAAACTGCCCATCTTTGAATATGTTGTAAAACACAACATACATGAATATGTTGTAATGTACTACGTTTCTCTTTCAATTAAATATGCTGTGTTATGAGGTCGTCTAAGAGTTATGACCTCCTTGCATCTGCAACACGCTCACGGTGACGTCAGCAGTAGCTGGTGACACGTGGAGGTGCCTCTCCGGGTGTCATCGGTCCAGCACAGCAAGCCTGCTTTTTTTTGGGAGATCCGCTTTGAACAGCGGCACATTCAGCTCTGCCCCATGCAACCCTTGCTCAGTGATCGCAAGGTCCCGAGCAAGGCAAGTGATTGTAACAAGTGAGAAAAATGGTCTGTTTATTGGCGTAAGCAATTGCATACAAGTGAGAGGGAAAAAAAACCCCCACCTGAATCTGAAGGTCCTTGGCTATCTGGAGTTGAAATGTCTGCTGTTTAGCTGCATTTTAACGTCCATGGTGTTTAAAATTTCTCCTTAAGTTCTGCACAGTAAGTAGCTATAGAAAGATTTACTAAGACGAGTCCTTTTTATTCTGTAGCTGGAGAGCAAAAAGGAAAATAAATCAAGTTGCTTGCCAAGGAGTTTTTAACCAATTTTTTTAAAATTTTTTTTTAAATCAAGGATAGAAACTTTGTGAATCCCTTGGCCAATTCTTGCTTAGTGGTTTGGTTTTTTGTTTGTTTTTGCTTTTGTCCAAAATATCTGGATGTCTGTACCATCTTTGTCTTGTACAGCATCCTTCATGCTTCTGGGCATTGGGTACTTAAATAATGATCTTTTTTCTGTTTGAGTTTCCCATCGTCTAAAATGAGTTCTCTGCAATATCGTTATGTGCTGCCAAGGACCTTATCAAACAGTGGCTGTTTTGACATGTGTAGATTTCTTTGTAATACTGTAGCAGGCAACAGAAATGGTTAGAAAAATCAGGACACTTCCAGAAAATTGAAGTGAAATTTTATCTGATGTGGAGAAAATTAGAAACCGTTTTGCTTGCATTTTTTTCGAAATTGTACATTTTCATCTCACTTTAGCACGACGAGACATTTTGATGCCAGGGTCTCCCAGCTTCTAGCAATTCCAGATGTGGCTCGGCTCCAGGTGTGCGGCTCGGTGGCTCGAGGCTGCTCCAGCCAGCCCCGCATCCCTGTGCACATGCACTGCCGGATCCTGCATGGATCCCAGCCCTTTAATCCCTTTCAACCTTGCTTTGCAGTGCTGGGACCATAAATACCTCTCTGCTGTATTAACAATTTGCTTGAGCTGCAGAGAAGACAATATTCTGTGCAGTACATATTTTCCCAATGAGTCACTCTGCCCCAAATTTAACCTTGTAGATACTATGGATTTTTTCTTAAAGTTTCTTTACAAAATATAATAGCACAGCTAAAGCTTTCATGAAGTATTTTCCAGTTGCTTAGTGGCCAAGCCCTCTGACTAGTATGTATTTCAGCCCAGAATACCTTTGATAATCTTTGCCAGTATCCAGTGTTGGTGGTCTTAAAATTCTACAACCGAGTGGAAAACTGTTAAATGCTCAGGCTTCAGAGCATGCCTAATTAATTCTTTCCAGGGTTTTAGTCCTTTAAAAAGTGTTAAAAACATGGATTCGGTGTATCATTGAATATTGCATGGTTCTGTGGAAATAAATTGCATCAGTTTGATTCCTTTAGTAGTTCAGAGAGTTATTGCTCTGTGCTTACTCTGGAAGTTTACAGGAGTCTTTTGAAAGTTAAGGTTAAAATAGGCAAAAGTCACTAATGATGGGCAGTAGCTCAATGGCAAAGTGAGAGCCCAAAAACTACATCAGAAAGGTCTGGGCACATAGCTCAAGCAGCCGCATTTAAAAATCAGGCTGTAAATCTCCCTTGCACTCGCAACTCCAAAAAGCATTTGTGTTCAGCACGTGGACTTCTTTTTATTTTTATTTTGACCAGAAAATCACACTTGTGTTTATTTTATTTCACAACTGCTTCAGGAGATTATAATGGCTTAATCCTGGAAAGTACCGGCAACACTTAAGAAGCAGGTGAGGCAAATCTGAGCTTTTTTCTCTCCTGACATCAAGTACTGGGCGGTATTCAACCTTATAAGAAACATTAAGGATCTTTCAACATCCAGGCTTATGGGCTTCTTCCAAGAGACATGTAGACGGGAGAGATGAAAGAGGAGCATGGGATGGAGATGAACTGGTGATTATAATTTTAATGCAGAATTAAAGGGGCAAATGCCAATATGGATATCTATTCCTCTCCCTTCCCTGTGCAGTTCATACTGTGGGGTTGATCTTTGCAAAACCGTCCAGGGATGTTGGTGGCATTTCCAAGGCAAAGTTGGTAGCACTTGTCGTGGTCCGGATGGCTTTGCTCTCCTTCTTGGTTTCTTCTTGTTCTGAGATTTGTGGACACAATGATAAAGGCAAAGACCCAAGAGAGATATTCACCCCATCTACCTAAGGAAACACTACGTGGAACATCTTGTGGAGCATGAGAGATCGTCAGGGTAAGCTCCAGGTATGCAGATTGCCAAAGAGACTCAGAAAAGTCTCTGAAGGCAGCCCTGAATCACATCTATTTATAAAATTGCAAGAAATCTGCTGCTTTCAGCATGAGAGAGTGAAAATATGTTGACCTATCTACATAATATATAATTTTTCTGTAAGCATGGATCAAAGCACGAAAAATAATGATAGCTCAGACCATGCTGATGGAGTCTCTGATCAGTCAAAAGGTAAAACACTAATTCTGTGAAAAATCTGAGCTGACTAGCCACAGGTCCTTGCTAAAGTATATATGTTTTGGAGATTCATAATTTCACTTTAAAAGCTAAGGGGGGAAAAAAAAAATCATCAGGGTTAATTAGGAAAAAAAGGTCACTAAAATGCCTAGGATACAACGTCCCTTTCCTTACACATAGGTCCTAGGGCTGTCTGTGGTGGTACCCTTGTTCGACCTCTCTAGATAAGGGGAGCCTGAAGGCAGCTCCCCGCTGGCACCAGAAGAGGTAAGGGGGGAAAGGGAAGGTCGTTTTCCTTGATAATTGGTGTCTGTCTTCTGCACGGGTCATGGTGGTGGTCAGTTAATACACCTTTAGCGTAGCGCTCCAGAGATCCCAGCGCAAGCTGCAAAGGACAACCACCAGCGTTACTGGTTTCTGTAGGCTTAGACGGTGTGGCAGGCTGTTACTTTTTTGTTGGTTGGTTTGTTTTTTTTAGGATGGGGGTTCTAAACCTGTAGCTATGGTGCTCCAGGGGTGTTATATTAACTAAGGCACCGGCTAGCAATGAGAGGAGGCTGTAGACTGGTTTGGGACGATTTCTCCCCTCCATGGTTTCCCCCCCCAAATACCTGCCTTTGGGCTGGGGAGACAGGCAGAGGAGCTTCTGGTCTGCCCAGCGCCTATATATAGGGCAGCCTGTTTGACATGCAAAGAATTGCTTTGTAGGAGGACACAAGTGTGGTCCTAATAGTTGTTCAGGCCAACCGAGAGCTCCATCACCCTCTGGAGGTGCCTCCTGGACCTCGTGCTGAGGGGTGGGATGGACCGGGCAGAGCATCTGTGGGACCTGGGGCCAGTGTTGGGGCCAGGGCTTGCTGTTCCTGGCTGGGAAATAATTTATTTCCTTCTCTAAATTAAAGACTATCTCTGCTGGTAGAGTAAAATCAGGGCTCCTTGAGCCCTGGGTGAGGCTGTGAGGGATGGAGAGTGAAATCCCGTTATGTTAGGGAAATTGAAAATCTACTATTGATTCCAGGATTTATTCTACAGTATTTTTGTAAAATAAAAGCCCTTTTATTCCTGTTTTCTCCCCCTATCCTACATGTTGTAAATGCACAAAGTGTTATGGAGCTCATGCTGGGCAGATACTGGGCCGTCCTTATGGCCCCACTGTGCTTTCTTTATGGTCTCCCAATATCAAGTGCTGGATGTTGGATGTTAATAGTGCGGCCCCAGGTCTGCAGTCTGATCCCCAACACTCTACACGTTCCCACACAGAGTTCAGATGCAAAGGCAACATCATAAAGCAGCCCAGGAAATGATAAGATGAAAAAATATGGATGAGTTTATCACAATTTAAAAAATATTTTATTAGAAATTTTACATAAATTTACATATTTAGTATCATATTTACATATTTACTATCATTCTTTGATAGACATCAAAAGGTGTTTTTCCCTCCAAAGCAGAACTTTTTCTTTGAAAATTTTGAAATTAAACACTCAAAATTAAGAAATGCCCTTCTTAAAATTTTTCCAGAGGTGCTCACTCACCCCAGCCCTTCCTCAAAAAAGATTTGGTTTTTAAACCCCACGTTTTCTGATTAGTTCATCAGAAAATTCCCAGCCCTTTCTCACTGTGGAGGAAGAGAGGGGGGCTGGAATGATTTATTGGTGGCTTTCTTGCCATTTCTTCTTTCTTTTTTCCTTTTCTTTTCTTCTAGTATATGTGTGTCCTGTCTATTAACAAGGCTGTCTGTTGCATTGTATAAAATCTATATGAACAAAACGCTTGTACAAAAGAAAACCAAAAAACTAATTTAGACTTTGAAATCAGAATGTGTCTGAATCTTATAATTAATAAAGATGTTTTTTATTTCTGAGGAGTAAAGGAACTATTACTCTTATGACAAAAACATTCCTATTATAAAAATTTTAATTTTATCTACTTTTTTTTCCCAAGCACAAGGGAAATAGTGAAGCAAGGGGGGTGCAGAAGTTAGGTGAACCCTGGCTGAGCGAGTTTGCTCCTCTGGTAGCCCCCACAACCTGCTGGTGTGAGAAGCCAGCACCGTCTGGGCTGGCTGGTTGCAATGGGGTTGATGTCTAATGAAAGAAAATAATCAAGCTGAATGGAAGGAAACAGAAGGGGGCTGTAGTCCCATCACATGCATTAACTGTCCCCAGTAAGCCTGGGTGCTCCCATCGTGTGCTGCTGGAGCAGCTGCCCTGGCCACAGACTCATTGTCCATCATGTCCAGGAATTTTTCAGATCCTAATGGTGGTGGGCACGTGCGTGGGGGTGTGCCAAGGAGAAGGGAAAGCTCATGGCATGGAGAAGCGTTTTGACCTTGCAAACTCAATTCCTATTCCACAGCCTAAGAATTTGGAAAATGTTTGGCTGGGCACATAACAGCCGGTGAGGAGCCAAGGCTGGGCACCAGCAATGCTCTGCCTCAGCCACGCAGGCGTTTTTGTGCCAATGGGACTGAGAATTGCTGAGGACACCTTCCAAATGGCAAACAGCGCTAACTTGTGAATACGCATTAGCATAAATACAGCAATGCCAGATACAGCTGACTAAAAAGCACACACATAAATGTGGAAGCGTGCATTAATCCCTTTTTTTAAAATATACAAGTGCCCACTTTGCATTTTAATTTTATGCAATTGCAATGCAATCTGCAAAAAAAGTCCTCACTTCTGGTGTGCAAACCCTTGTCTTCACCGAGCTCCTTCAAGCATTGCCAAAGCTCCTCCGTCAGTCGTATTCAGCTTTGAGATATAGATCACAAGAGTGGATGGCAACCGATTTTCCTTGTTACTTCAGACAGGTTTAACCAGTATTACGTGTTAGTTAAATGGCAACTGATTGAAATTACACATATTGAAGATTATTTAGGTGATAGATACGTTGCACTTTGTATTTAATTAATAATTTTACGTTCGATACGAAGAAGTCGTCTCATTTCAGTAATCATTGCCTGCTAAGTAACCAGATGACTGCAAGATGGGTATGTTATTGCAGTTCAAAACTATGGAAAAAGAGTGGATGGGCTGGGAGGGGTTTAATATGTGTAGGAATGGGATGAGTGGAGGTGTAGCGAGGGTTGACCACAAGCACCTCCGTGCAAACCCATTGCAGGAGCAGGGATTGCTTCCAGTGGAGATGGCAGCTAAACACGGGAGAGTGAGTTAGTGGCTGAGGAGGGATGGTGCACGTTTATTCATGCAGAATTACAGGGCTGAGGAGGGCTCGTTTCCCAGGCGGCACTGCCAAGGCAGCGCGGGAGGAGCGGAGCTGCTCGTTGCTCCCCCACGGGCACGCCAAGGGGTTTCGGTGGGAGGCTGTATTGTGTCAGAATGATTTCTCTTCTCCCTTAGCTGACTAAAGAGGTTGCTTGGAAGAAAAGAGATGGTTAAGCAGGCTGGAGACGTGGTGTATATTTTCACCTCCCTGAAAACGACCTTTGTAGTGCAGCTCTCCCATCAGGTGCACATCCACCGCTCTGTGTCTGAAGGCCACGCAATGACGTCTCTACCTGCCGAGAGCAGCGTTCAGCCCTGCCGCGGGGACTCCCATCTCGTTACACTAACATCAGAAGGCGTTCTTCCATTTTAGCGACCAACCAAGATGTAAACCTAACCTTTGAGACAACCTGCTGGCCCTGTAAGAACAATGCGGAGGATAGAATAAATTATTATAATTTACAGTCTATTGTGCTCATAGAAGAAGAGTGAGCATATTCATCAGCCCATATGCCTCAACAGTTGGCTAGAAGGGTAGTCAAAATTTTACCCAACCCTCTCCAGTTTCCCTAACCAGTGTGCAGTTTCTCTGAGATACCCATATGTTCACAGTTAACTTTAACTATTAAATTGATTTGGAATTTAATTTGGCAACAAAAAAATCCCATAGGATGAGGAAGTCAACAGCTTCATCTATCCCCCTTTTTAGAACAGGTCATGACTTAGGCTAAGGTTAGAAAGTCAGAACTTGAAATTTTTGCTGTAATTCAAATTTCCTCCCCCAGCCTCCTGGCATGTCACAAGAATATAGTTACTGCCCTACAGAAATTATAATTTTCCTAGTCTGGCATCCCATTCCTGGCAGTGATCTACAGCAGATGCTCCAGCAGAAGACAAAAACATTACCAACCAAATGGCAATGAAATTCCATGCGGGAATGTCCTCGTCCCCATGAGACACTTCTTCCACAGCAGGCTCGGGCAGTGGGAGGGGTATGGATGCTATATAGTCTGCTCTTCTGTGGTAGGAGCGAGAACATCTTTCTACAGCTGCATAGCAAGACATTCTAGGTATATTGGTACGTACACCTGATTTTAATGCTCCTTGCCTAGTTAGATGGCGACCTGCCTGATTTGAACGTGTTTGCACGGGTTGATTGCATCACTTCTGATAGCACCAAGAAATTTAAGATATCACCAATGTTTTAATGTTACTGCTTGGATCTCTGGGGTTACTTTGTGTGAAAGCTGCATTAGTGTTTTGTTCAGAGGGAGCAGGAGCTGAAGGAGACGCATATTCCACAAGTGCCACTTCTATACCACACGTGCGAGGACACGGCTAAAGGTACCTGACAGCCATGGCTGTGGAAACTGCAGACTCCGTGACACGGTAAAGATCTTCCAGTTCAGATCTGCTCAAGCCACGCACAGCCTCTCTGCTAATCTCGTGCACAAACGGGGTTTTAAAAACTCTCCAGTGTCCTGGGCAGTTCTGCATCGTTATGGTTAATGGTTATTCATGACCTACAGCCGCTGCCCGACTGGCTGAGGCTAAGGGCTCTCTGCAGCGCTCCTCTGAAATGCACAGCCATGTGTTTATTTGGAAATCTTCCTGCTCTGTCTCAATAGCTATTTGTCATGTTCCTTAATGCCACAGCTGTTTGGTTACGCCAGGTCATCTGCTTTTATTAGTCCTGTTCCCACCACCCACTGAAACTCACACCAGCCAGGAGCAGATTATTATCCGTGTCCCAAAATAGCACTTCTCTCCTCTCCCTCTTCCAGTGATCCTGGAAACTTCAGTGGTTTTCTTTTTTTCTGATTTCCAATCCTGCTGCCTACCTGCTGCCCCATGAAGGCTGGAGTAGCTGCCCTCATGGCCGGGGTCCTCGGTGGCACCGGCGTGTTGCTCTTTCTCATCGCTTTCGGGACGGATTACTGGCTTCTAGCTATGGAGACCTGCGGCGTCTTCGAGAGTGGGAATAGCACTCTGCGGACCGGGGAGGTAAACTCTGACATCTCGTCTTACTTCGGAAGAATCGTCTAATTTAAATAATTTAAAATTTGAATCATTGAAAGTGGCCTGCTAATGTAAAATGTCAGCCTGAGCTAACTTTAAAATCCAAGCCAGCTTTTCCATAGTATCTAGCATTTTGACTGGAGTAAAGTGCGTCTAGGAAACATTAAGACAGCATCTCTGTAATCTGGCAGATATGAACATTAGGGAATGAAAAGCAAAAATGTAAGAGCTTTACTTGTTGACAGCATTTGCCTCTAAAGACAAAAGATATATCCTGATATTTGCCATTAAAAGATTTCTCCCTCTGTAGTTTCTTCATTTAAAAATAGTTCGTATGTGTAGGACTTGGCAATCTTTTACATCTGAAGTGATATGACTACGGCACAGACAGAAAACAAAAGCGAACATCAGATGTAGAACAGAGTAGACAAGAGTGCCTGCCCATCTAACAAGAAAAGGCCTATATATTTTAAAATTAAGACTTTTATAGGATTTTAGTTAGCTGGAAATGTAATTTTCAAAGGACAATTTGGTATTTTAGTGCTAACTGCTGGTATCACTTGTTTATAGATTCTTTCGAAAGTTTGA
Organism: Haliaeetus albicilla; assembly: GCF_947461875.1. Taxonomy (NCBI): domain Eukaryota; kingdom Metazoa; phylum Chordata; class Aves; order Accipitriformes; family Accipitridae; genus Haliaeetus; species Haliaeetus albicilla. The sequence goes on along the minus strand of NC_091505.1, from coordinate 23,944,905 downwards.
TTTTAGCTGCACTTGCTATTGTCTAACTCTTCAATGAGCTAACAACCAGATCAGTTCCTTGAGCCACCCACTCTTCAAAAATGTTTTTGTGCCGATCAATGTGTGGTTTCAATTACAAAATGACAGGAAGATCCTTGTTGTGTGCAGACTTTTTGTTACTTTAAAGTTCAATCCAATTAGGTTTGATTTTTTTCTGGTGTGGTGAGTCACACTGGGTAAGCATCATGATGCCAGCAAGAAATATTTTCTTTCATTTCAGAATCCCATAATCAAATGTAGGACACTGTTCGCTTGAGTCATGTTTCCAAATGACATTCTCTGTTGAAAAGAAAAAATTATGATAGAAAAACTGCTTGGCAGAAGACACTGCCTTTACTGTTTAAAGCAGCGCAGTAAAGCTCCGGAGATGGCAGAGAGTCACGGACAGAGGACTGCCGCTCGTTTTTTGTGCGCTTGGGAAACGGCAATGTTAATTGTTTCAGATTTTCGTTTGTGCTGTTGTCTTTTAAAGTGGAGAGACTAGAGACGTTGCACTGCACAACATGAATAAGCATCTCAAACATTTAAGATACACTCTTGGCCAAATGCTAGTGTGCCTGTCACTAAGGCAGAGCGACTTCAAAAGCACCAGGCAGAAATAGGAACTGCTCTTACTCTTTCCTCTAAGCTATTTTATTTCTATTTCAGACACTGTTTCTATTATTTCTATTTCAGTTACCGGTTGTGTACAATGGGCTGTGTTTTTACCTTCTCTGCCCTTTCTTAAACTGGCAAATCCTGTCCCTTACAGATAAGGATGGTCTTGAGTATCTGCCAAGCAGCGATTAAATGTGCCGTAGATGCACTAAGTCAGCAGCCATCCGGCTGATGAAGTTTGAGGGCTGCCTGTTACCACTGTCATAGTTAGTATTTTACCCTGAAAGTAAAAGGAGAATCAGGCCAGAGTTCTGGAAAGCGGTCATAACCTGATGCATAAAAACTTTGAGGCGAGGGAAATATCCTTTAGCACCTCCCCGTTGGGACCCATCTCCTTTCTCTAGTTCACAGGACTGTACGGAGTTTCTCCGTCCTCCACAAAACGTAATTTTGTAGCAGTCACGTTTCCTTTACCAAACTGTATGTGCTAAAGATAAAATTGATTTTGGCTATAGTTTTAATAAGTTTTTTGGTAAATAGTCCATGACTCAGCTTTGCAATATCCTCCCTTCTGGAGAGACCTAAACCTTGTGCTGGCAGGTCTGGTCTGGGGGTTGAAACAGACTCACAAAAAAGGAAAAATTGCCAACATCCCTATCACCATCTATGAGAAGACTGGTGTGGGCAGAATAATGTGTGTCTTGGGTAAGTTTAGCATAACTTCTACCAGGCTCAATAGATAGAAAGGAGGAAACCTTTGGGCTGGTGATTGGAAGAGGCTTACTGGGAGCATTAGAGTTGGGCTGTCTTCTGGGGTTAAGCCAGACCTTACATGGGTCCTGCAGACCAGCAAAGACATCTGAACTGTTGCATTGGGTCATACCTAAAATTGCTTACCTGGTAATCAGCCTGCTTCTTACTGGTTACAACAGCATCAACATTTACTGAAGGAAACTGTTTAAGAAGTAGAATATACCCAGAATGCTCTGCTCCCGGACATACCCATCCAGCTCTAGCAACCAGTGGTTTAAAGATATTAGAAAAAGAAGAAACTGTTCTGTGAAGGTCTGCAGGGCAATTTGTTATCAGCACTTTTTGTAGCTGTGATACGGCAGAAAGCCAAGGACAGCAGCTGCCTCTGTGTTCCCCAACCCCTCCAAAACCAACTCGAACGACAACAAATGAAAACCCCAACAAAAAATGAAAGCAACAACTGTCTAAGCAAACAATACACGCTTTCCACCATGGTCATCCCTGTATCAGCTTGGGCTTTCATTCCTCCGCAGGCTGAAATGCCGACAGAGGTCAGGAAGGAGATCCTCACTTTCCACCATGAGGGCTTCTTCTGGAGGTGCTGGTTCTTTGGCGAGGGCCACCGAGAGACCATCTGGACCTTCTGGTACAGTGAGTACGATGCCACCACACCATATCCACAGCACTGACTCACGATTGAATTGCAAACAAGCACAAGAAGGGCTCTCAGAGATGGAGACAGTTGTCTTTTTTTTTTTTTTCATTCTCATTGTCTCTCAGTCAAAAGCAAATTTGGCTTCTGTGCTGTTTTGTTTTGACTTGGATTTTGCTCTCAGAGGGTTGTTGACAGAAATGTAGGAACCACTTCATGCCATTTATCACCTACAAAGTCTAATGGAGTGGTGGCTTCCACCAGCAAGGACAACTCTCCTCCCCATACCTCTTGATGTTTGTGGTCAGCTAAGGTCTGCTAAATTTGAGCCCATGCCTTTCCTGGCCATTAGCATCACTCTTCTTTCACTGTCTTAAGCCATCAGGGTGCTGAGCATTCCCACCTCCCACTGATTTCAGAGTGGCAAAGGCTGGACACGCATGCCTGTGGTCTCACTGGGTGCTCAGGACCTCTAGCAGTGGGCAGTGGTGGACCCTGGAGAGCCATAACTATGTGTGTTTATGCTCTTAAGCACACCAGGCCTTTATTTTAAGATCTTGCCTGGTTTGCTTTTTAAGGTCATTGAAATTGCACGTGTGAATAAACAGAGATGGATGCAAAATAATTTTTTTTCTGAAAGCTCATTCACTCTTCAGAAAAAAATTGAAGGAGAAAGTGAAACCTGTTCTGAGACACCAGTTGGTGCTGACTGGTGGCTCACGTGCGGTGAAGTGTGGGGTCTTGGCCCAGTGAACCAGGTGCTCCCACCAGAAAGAGCAAAGGAGTGAAACCATCCCACAACACGCCCGACACCAGCCCTGCCGGTGGCCGAGACAGCAACCAGCTCTCCTACATTAATGCACAGTGGGTAATTAGAGGACAGCCTTTCCCTGGGATACCACAGCCCTAGAGAAGCACCGGGGGTAAAAAAAAAAAAAAAAAAAAAAAAAAAAATTAAAATAAGTTTTGCAAAGGTTTTAAACACTGCAAAAGCCTTGACCCTGTGCTCGCTGGTGCTTCGGTCTGCTCAAGGATGCTGACGTGCCTGTGGAGAGGCGTGATCGCCTCGTAGGGCATTTAGCTGCAAATAATGCAGGTTCCCACCATAAATTTACTCCGCAGTGATTAAAATTTCAGATGGCTTTGCTGTCCTCCAGCACCTGACCTGTGTTTCCTGTAAAGTCTTGCAGGAACGGTTACTGCTACCATTCAACTGAACAACGTGAGATTTTTCACACAGGAATTTTTTGATAAAAAAGGACAGGCTTGAGAGAGGGAGTTTGCTATCTAATTACATTATATGGAAATACATGATATAATACAATGTTACCTGAAGTAAAATAACTCTTTCAGATAACTGGCAAATTTGTATTACTTCTTTAGGTATTTATTATAATAGGATTGATCATGGCAAATTAATTTGCTGCTCTCATGGATGTAATAATTAATTCAATAGGTATTCCATAGTCAATTTAGCATGAACTAATGTCCACCTATTATAAAGTGGTCCTTTGAGCTGGGGAACATATTTAAATAAGTGGCCAACCATTAATTAATTCATTTAACATTCATTCTATTACCGTTAATCACGATAAGCCTCAGTGGTATTAATATTGATGGGGCACTTCCATTCTAATTGTGCTTTCCCTTCTCACAAACTGGCGGTCTTGTAAGGTAGCTTGTCTGGTACCCAAATATCTTTGCCCCTTCCAGGCGGTCTGACACGTTTTCTGGAGGAAAGCAGCAATGGGAATATTTACACCGATTTCAGTTGCTCCATCTTTCCTGATTTATGTTCACCTCAGACTCAGGTTATGAAAAGAAGATGTACAGGTAGCAGTCTCAGATCCCGTTATATCTCCCCTCCTTCACCATTCTTTTTCTTTTACTTTTTTCTTTCTAACCAGGATTTACTATCCTTCTTTACTCCCAGCCTTCTGATTTCAGTGAGGGTTTGTAGCTTTTGCAGCTTTTGCAGAATAGTACATTGCCATCTGAATACCGTAACTGTGATTTTGCAAAAAATAGAAGCAAACAGGGATTCTTTTGTTGTTCTCTTTCAGCCAGCCAAGCCCACCCCAAGTTCTGCATGCACGGCTACCTCTTTCCCATGCCCATCGCTCTTGGACCTTTCCCCCATCCTTCCTACGACACAACCGCAGGTGGGTTTCTTCCCTCCTCCCCCAGCAGCTCCTCTCCCTAGCGATCGGGCAGAGATTTATGATGTGTGTCGGTGCTGCGGTTCTCCCGTTGTAAATGCACGTGGCCAAGCACGACCAAGACTTTTGGAAAGCTCCTTTACAAAATGGCCTTGCTTAGTTGGCTGCCCCAAGCTGTGAGCACATGGAGATGTTCTCCCACGTCTTCTCTCCTCCAGAGCCAGCCATGAGCTGTGCACCCTCCCGCTGGGTGCTCAGCACCTATTCCTATGAGCAAGGGAGGATGCTAAATCCACTCTCTCCCACCTCCTCGCTCGCTGGGAGGAGTTGGAGGCAAAGGGCTTCAGCCCCATGGCCAAATCCAGACCCTGCGGGCAAGCAAGTAAAAATAATTTCTCCTGGGCTGTAGGCTTGTGGCAGCTCAGTGCTGACTCGTTCCCAGAGTCTGGCTTCCTGGGAGAGCTCTGGTGTTGATTTGTTGCAAGACAAAATAAACAAGCACTGGAAAATCAGTTAAAGACCAAATTGTTAGAAGATCCACGTAAGTGACTTGCTTATTTTTAATACACGGAATACGACACAGTTGGAGAGCTCTCCTTTCAACTGGTTCCCTTTTTATTTATGTTTCTCTGTATTTTCAGAGTTCTTTAATGAATCAGCTGCTGTTAGGAATTTTAATTTGCTAAATTGGTGGCAGCAGCTAGAATTAATTCAATGATCTTTTTTGAAATGAATTGATTTCTTTAAATAGTGTGCATCACTCTGCCTTGCCTCCGGGGATCCGGGGCAGGCATACTGCACAAACAAACATCTTGACCTTTTCCTTAGCCTTTAGCAGTACCTTTTTTATTTTTATTTTTTTTTAATGAGAAATTAATTAAAAAAAAAAATTGTCAGTAGGAGCATGTGAGGGAGAGCAGCTAGTTTCTTTTGCTCTGCTGTGCAGGATTCCTGCCTCAGGGAACATGCTGTAGTGTAAAATGGATACGAGGGACCTGTCAACGGTAGAAGGAGGAGCCCGTTGCAGGCTGCGTGCAGCAAGCACACGGGTTAAGCGGTGGGATTTTTTTCTGCTTAGGAGAGACAGGCGTGACGTCTAGTTTCTGAATGATCTTGCTGATAAACACGCTATTTTTTCCGTACTAAATAAAGGGCGCTGGAGGCATCTGTCCCTGCCTGTCAGCCCTTGCTATGAAACCCTCTTCAGCTGCCTCTCAGAAATGCCCCTTGGGATGGATCCCGGGAAGGTGGGGATGGATCCCGGGAAAGTGTCAGTGAGGGGCTCGGTGCAGGGGCTGCACCCTGGGGTGCCGCGGGGCTCTGCCTGGAGGGTCCTGGCACCCACCCCGCTATGATCCCCGGGGAGGTGAAGATGTCTCAGCACCCACATTTAGGGCAGTGGGAGCATCAGGCTCCTCTGCTGCACCAACCCCGCGTTTGGACATCTGCAGAGAGCAGACGCTTCTGTCGTTAATGCTCGTTTTATTTCAAACCAGTCCATCTTCATATGCAAATGATGACAAAACAGGAGGCTGTCCAAGAAGAGGGGTCCTCCAGCTATCACTTGCTCCAGAGATAATTCTGCCTTATCTGCATCCTCTTAGGCTCCCTGAGAGAAACGGGTGACGGGAGGTTAAACATGAAAATGAATTCTGTGGTTTTGGAGAGTTCAAGATACTTATCTCTCCCTAAGTGGCTCTCCTGACAAAATGGTTTCAAATGAGTAAAACGCATCTTTTCTGTATCATTTTTCTTTCAAGTGTGAATCATTTCAGCGTTACCCACTTGCTCATGCTCGGCTTAAATCTCTCTAACTAGCGCTTCAGAAAAACAACAGGCAGAGTGAGATGCAGTGGCCCGAGGGGATCAGATAAATCAGGGGAACGGGAAGCCGGGTATCAGAGGGTCTCTGCCTGAAGACCACCACCTTTGGCCAAGGTTTATGGCCGTGACTGGAGGAGACTTGGCTACTGGGAGACTGAAATTAGTGGGCTACGTCCCATCCCCTGCGACGCGATGGATGCAAACTTGCTCGGCTCTGGCTGGCGTGGTTGCATGAAGTCACAGCAAACCCCCCAAATTCAGAGGATGAGGAGGCAGCTGTTCTCTTACTTGGAGTCAAGCAAGGCCATTAATGGGGGAAACTGTGAGCTCCCGTTTTCCCTGCAGTCCTGCTAACAAAACCCGTCTTTATTTTAAACTGGGAACCTGGCACCTTCCGTAAGCGTTAATTAAAATGGAACAAAGATCTCTCCTAATGTTGCAATTTTCTTCCCTTTCTTGCCAAGCTCTTCCATCCCCCCCAGGCACCGCTAAGCACGGTGTCCTTTACTCTCCCCCCCCCTTTTGTGGCGTGCTTCCCTGGCAAACCCTTCCAACCCCTTGTCCTCGTTCCAATCCCATTATGTAGGGCATGACATTCAACCTGAACTTGCACCAGTTCCAGGCACATCGCACCCATGCCGCGGCAGGGCGTTAGCAAAGCACGAGCTCCAGCTCTGCCTAGCGCAAGCAGCCTTACAGGTTATTGCTTTTACTATTGCTGGGAGTTAAGCCTGCGCTGAAGAAAACCCCTTTTCCTCTCCTTTCCCCTGACTTTGCTCTTTTTTTTGGCCACGCAGTGTACAGAGGATTCTGGACGGCATTCATCCTGCTGGCCGTCGCCGCCGGGCTGGTGGGGGGGCTGCTGCTGGTGTGCGGCGTGCCCTTCGTCAGCCCCCGATCCTACAAAGTCGGAGGCGGATTCCTCCTCGCCTCGGGTAAGCGGCGGTAACGGGATACGGCCGGGGCAGGAATGGGATACGGCCGTGCTCTGCTTCATGCGTGCAGGGGAAGGGGAGGCAGCCAGGGATGAGGCACTGGGGGGAGATGGGGGCTCTGGTGGGAGCTGCGCTGGCTTGGGGTAAATGATTTCCCTCTTCCCCCACTGGAAGGAAACCTCTGTGCTCAGTCAAGCTTTAGCAAGACAGTCCTTAGTCCTAGAGAGGCTGGCATTTGGGAAAAATACTTTTTTTTGTTCTACTTTTCTACGCAACCCAGGGGAACAGAGCCCTTTAGTAAAGTCCGTAGCCGCGTTAACCCTGGGCAGCGATCAGCCACGCTCCGTTCCCCTAAGTCAGTCTTTGCGTTTGGGCCTCTCCTGTCTCTGCTGTTAACATCTGGTAGAGCTGGAAACCCACTGAGCCATGAAAGGCATACCCAGCCATTCAAAATGGGAGGGCTGGCTTAATAAAATCTGAAAAGATAAAGCGGTGGCACAGCAGGAAAATGAATTAAAAATAGGCATTTATTCATTATTCCTACTGCCATTACAAATGATTCCACTGAATTATCACTTGGGCTTTTTCCTTTTCTGCATTTGAGAAGGAATAACTGGCTTAACTAGTAGAAATACTTGATTTATAACAGTGACTCGAACTCAGAAAAAAGCTTTTTTGCGACTCAAGCAGCTAAAGGCTGGAGCTCAGCTGAGCCATGCCAAGTGAAGGACTTCATTATGAAGTCAGGACTTTCTCTGAAAAACCACTGCTTAACTATGGATCCTGCACCAGGTCCTGCTTCCTCATACATGGCATGAATCAAACACGAGCCAGGGTCTTTGCTCCCAGTTTGGGCTCTGAATGTGTCCAGTTTTAGGGGGGCTGAAAACATTTATGAAAATATTTTAGAAGAAAGGTCCCAACATTGACCTTGGAGGAACTCCACCTAAACTACTTCCAATCTCACTGTGCCTGCTATCATTACCTTTTATTCTTACCCCCCCCTTATTTAGCTTCCTATCCATTTTACAGCTCCTTTCCCAATTTCTGTCTCCTCCAGATGTAGTAATAATTAACCACGTGACACCAGCTGAGCTGCTTGTTAAAATGAAGCTAGATGACATCTATCTATTTGTCTAAAAAAGTCTGGAAGCCACTAAATCAACTTGGCCCTACCTGCCTCTGCTAATTCGCTTGGCATTTTGTCCAATTTTCCGTTTGTCTCCAGGTCTTCAGTTATTGAAGTGAGGGCGGCAAGCCTGTCGGTATCTGCTTTTCTGTGTCTTAAGTAGTGTAATAGATGTTTAATATTTCTAAGGGCAAATTTCATGTGGTTTTACACACATGATTTTCATTTGGGAATGCAAGACCGCTTGCTATCAGACCTCCATCAGGTACCAATGCCTTCTACTGAGTAGTGTCGGCCACTTGGCATGCGTGTGCATTGAAGTCATCTCTTCTTGTGAGACCAGTGCCGAATATTTGAATCCTCTTAGATGTGACACTCTGGCTACCTCAGTTAAAGCCCTTTCTCTTCAAAACACTCAACTTTCAGCCCAAATGGAAAACCTGAGATCAGTCACCTTGTGATGCTGGCCAGATAAGTAAAATATCACACAGAAAAGGATGTCGAGTAATATTGAATCACCGTATTCATTTTTTTTTCATTGTTTTTGCACTTTATTTGACTACTTCTTGATTAAAAAGCTGGGGCATAGAATGTGACACTTTTTAGAAGAGCTGATTATGCATCACCTAAACCTCTTGGCATTAGACAAAGATGCTGCTATTTAAATTGAAGTTTGTATTAATGCAGTTTCAATCTGAACAGCAATCATTGTTATTAACTGTCATTAGGAGGAACGAGTTCAGCTGGAAGAGACTTCCTGCCATATTTTCAACCTAACTGATAGCTAGGAGAATGCAATAGTATTTCAGCATTTTCAGCAAAGTTTGCTTAGAGTTTCAGCTAATCCTTTTTTTTGGGGGTATCCTGAACTCAGACCCCTGGATCCTGCTTGACACTGGCTTCCTGATGGATTTGGGTTGCATCCTACCACGGTTATTTTCTCGCTATCACTTCTAAAAATATTCTGCATAATTGCACTAAGCAGTAGGAACAATAGATTTAACACAGCTTCAACTCCCTCGCCGTCCCTTTCCTTCAGATAGTGGGATGTGGAGGGACGACACAGCAGAAAGCGCGTCTTGTCTTCTAATCATGGCCTGAGGGTCAGTGTTAATTAACCTCCCTTGCAGAAATGATCTCTCCTTGAGGAAGTGCGAAAACGCTGGCAATTTGTAGAGCGGGAACGTGGTCTGGCAGTCAGATGGGGAGACGGGGCACCATGGCTGCAAGATGCCCCGGCCTCCCAGGGCATCCTTTATATCCAACTTTATTCTGTCCATAAACTCCCTCTGCCCCTTTCGGTAGCAGCCCGCGCTGAGGTCCTGAATCACACAGAGCCGTGGTTAATCATTGCAAAATGATGCAACATTTGCCACTGAAAGGCTCTAAAGGTATTATCGGTGTAAATCCACACCCAAGCGCGTTTATGGATAACCAGCCTGACGCAATCTTGAGGAGTTACCTGTGCCCCTCTGTCGCCGGGGGGAATTCAGCGCCTAAGGGTGAAGATTGTTATCGCTCGATTAGATCCCTTTGGGTTTCCTCTCCAAGATGCCTTTTATTTACTGTACTTCCAAGAGAACAAACCTGACTGCCAGCTACCATAACAAATGTAGTGCTCGGTGGGTGGCATTTCTGAGAGCCCTCTCAAAGGACCGGAGCCATCCCCCTTGATTTCGTCTGCTGGGCAACTCGAGAAATACAGCCCGAGCCCATCTGACATTTGCTGCTGCTTGCATTTGCACATCTACTGCCCCAGCTGAGCAGTTATCCTCACCAGCCTGCTCCCAAACCCCCCAAATTGCATGAGCAAATAGCCAGCGTGCTTTCGTTTGAACATTTGCCATCTCAGACTTAGCTCCAGTGCTTGCGAGGGGGAGGCAGATACTGCCTGGTGACTAATTGTCCCTTTGTTTCAACAGTCAGATGACAATATGATTAATTATCACTACAATGTCACGGAGAGGGCTGGGTGAATGCTGCACTGCAGCTTCTGGAAACTGAATTGCTGGGACAACTTTGCTTGTGCTCCTTGGTTTTCTGTACTTGTGCTCCTTGGTTTTCTGTACTTGTGCTCCTCGGTTTTCCGTCTTTCCTCTGGGCATTTTACAGACCAAGCTTAGAAGTGAGCACATGCTTCATCCAGACACTAGGGCAATTACTGAGCTTGCTGTGCTGCCCTAATACATTTGGACCAGCCTCATAGCTGTAGGCTTAAGGGAAAAAAGCGACCTGAGCTCTACCTGGTGCCTTGCTCAGGGGTGAGGAGGCTGCTCTGGAAGGAACACACAGGCAAAGCGTGAGCGTATGGTGAGTTTTCAAAGCAAGTCATAAGGATGGGTGTCCCAGGTAATGTTAAGCAACCTAAAGAGGAGCTTGTTATCAGCTCACCTTACACTGGAAAGCACAGATACATGATGAAGTATACATGATGAAGAAGTGTACAGGCTACACTTCTTCCAGGCGCTGTGGTCCCGGTGCTGTTTCTCTGGCATCCCCACTTGTGTGGCACGCACGGGTGTGCTCACACTGTCCTGCAGCCGCAGGATCCCTATGGCCGTGGGCCATTTCCAGCCGGCAAAGGCAGCACAAAGCTTCTCCTGTGTGTTCAGAGCCATGTCGTGGTCCTGGGAGAGGAGCACAGCGTGTGCTCAGACCAACCTGGTCTTCAGTGTGAGCTGACTGTGTTAAAAAAGAGGCAGCTTTGCCAGTCCTATGAGTTAAAGTGCTGAATTTTGTGCTCAGATTCCTCTTCCCAAATCAAGCATCTCCATTTTGGCAATCTCAGACTCCTCGCATGCAGTAATGGCTGACGGTTATGGAAGGGCAGCTGAAGGTCACCCCTCCCTTTCCTCATTATTAACATCCTTAAGAGGCAACTAGTGAGAAAGGTGAACGAGTCAAAGTTCATTAGTCTCGTAATTAGCAGATTACACAAAAGTTCAGTAGCTTCCACAGAATAAGAGTTAAAGATTGAGTTCACTCACCTGTCCCCACAATTAGCAGCTGTAAAGGTGTCACAAGGATATAAAGTGAGAGAAAGAAAAAGAATTTACTCACAAGGAAGGTGCAGCCCTCCTGGGAGGGGGAGATGGAGTGCCAGGGTTCATCGTCCTGCAGTTAGCAGCATACGAAGGAGAAAGATTTAATACCCCACTTCAATTTTCTTGCAATTAGCCCCTCCCCAGAAGATGCCGTTGACCTCATCAGCATTGAGATGGAGTTTCGCAGTTAATTTTTTCCATACCATCCTAATGAACAGAGGCAAAGAGGAAAGGGAGAGAAAGGAGGAGATCGCTTGGCTAATTTTCCAGTGGTAGAAACCACAGGGATCTTGAGAAGAGCATGGGGATGGTCTGGTTTGATGAGATCTTCACTTACACTTACCCAAACTCAACACACGTCCTGTGTCTCAAGTGCATGTGCCAACACCAGGCTCATTTCTTGGGCAGAAAACTAAATTTTTTTTCAGTTTTTCATTTTGCTGCTCAAGGCAGGAATAAATCTGTCTCTGTACATAAAAAGCCATTTGGGGCTGGCAGGAAACAAAGATGTCTTTCGACTGTGGCTAACACTAAAAGCCCCAAAAAGGAGGTCGTAAAGTGAGACCTGTTCAAAAGATGAAAAATCCAAAAGAAATTAACATTTTAAAACAAAAATGCAAAACATTTACTTTGGTAATATGGGAGTGAAAGATCCTGATATTCTCATTATGAAAAGTCTACTAATGTCTAAAAGCATGACAAATTTTAGGTAGTTTCATGAATACTTGTGATGCTCGTTCCAAGTAAGCATTTTTTTGCTGAACAGTTTTCAGTGAGCTGCCCTTCCTGCGCTTCCACCGTCCTTCTTTGGCTGCACCTGCCCTTTTGATTTTCTTTTCTCGCTGAGGAGACGGTGTAAATCCCAGGGACTCCTCACCACTCAGCTGTAATTATTCCAGGGAAGAAGGCTGCTTACTTTACATTTTCTTGTCATTTTCCCAGAGTGTGAAAATGTTCTTAATTTAGATGCTGTGGCCGTGCCATCACCTCCAGTACCTGTTTAATAAATCCTTCCATACCGAGACCTGGCGCTTCTCCCGGGGCGAGGGGAAGGACCGTTTTCCCACCCTTAGCTCCCGGCCAGCTCGGGGACGGTGCCACCCGCTCACGGGGCTTCCCCGCACCCTCCTCGGTAAGAACTGGTAGGTTTTAATCTGATTTCTTCACTAAATGAGCCTTAGGCCATCTAAATTGTCCTGGGACAATTCAATGCAAAACCCTTGGTTATTTAAAGAAAAGTAGAAGAATTCAAAAGTACACTAACGTACCCGTGTCCTCTGTCCCGCCGGGGCTACATTTTTTTATTTGCATCTCTTACGGTAGGTATTATAAGTTAATGAGATAGAAATTGATCTTTAAAAGAGCACTTTTCAAGGTTCAGTTGCTATCTAATTAATTTAATTTTAAATTACATCAGTAATAAAGACTTAATTGCCTTCTTATCAATATATTGTATTTTGTAAAGGACATGTGACTATTTAAACATGCAATCGTTTTCTTATAGTAGAATAATTGGTATTTTAAGCATACAACTATCATATTAAGTGTAAAATATTTATTTGTGCACTTAATTTCAAGTGGTATCAAAATCTGAATGAACATGCAAATGTTACAACAGCTGCTGTTTAACTCCTAGCCTGCCTCTCCAGCAAACAGAAGAACTTTCCGATGTAAGGGAGAACAGTTTGAAATAACAGCACGTGGTGATGTAAAGTCTATTCATATGGGTACACCAATTTTTGGTTATTAAGAAAAATTCAATTTGCAGTCTTAGGGTATAGGAGGCAGTTTAATAGACATGACAGCTTAGGATGGGTACCTTCAACTTCTATATAACACATAGCGAAGACTTTGAACCCTCTATACCTTCACATAAGTCTCATTTTTGGCTACAAGATGTGAAGCGGAGGTTTGTAGCAGCAGATGTGCTTATATCCATGATGAGCTGAAACACAGTTAAAAACTGACTTGTTTTCTCTGACCGAGGTTTCAGTAACCACCATTGCTAAGCAGATATATCAATGTCAAGCTTTACCCGCTTCCATGGGAGCTGGATTTTGTAGTGTATAAGCTGCCAGGAAGAATAATTAAATATAGTACAAACTACCTTTGATTTAAAAATTGCAAGGGGATAAATTAAATCCAGCAGAAGGCACAACACATCCACAGAACTGTGTGGTAACTTGTCAACTAAATTAATAGCGAACTCTTCACTTCTACTATAAAAATATTATAATCCGTGATGTATTTCTTTCATATATGTGTGTGTATGTGCATACATCTATATGTTATACAGCACCATTTAAAAATAGCAAGCTTCTAGCTGTGAAGTAGCAAGATCAGATATTACTGAAGTGCTTTCAGATCTGTCATCGCACCGCCACTATTTAATTTTAATACATGTTGACTTGAAAATGCACTGTATATATCCTTTAATGTGACGCAGTAAATAATATTGGGGCCACACTAGTTTTTTGTCAACTGCTTCAGAAGGGGGGGAGGGCTAGACCTCCAGCCTCTGACCACCACCGCTTAGTGAATTATGGGGAAAGGAGGTTCCTATTACGGCACCGAAACCCCCAAACCCGCCAGGGGCTGCGCCAGGTCCGGGAGGTGTCTGTTCGCCACATGCTCTTCAGATGTGACCGAGCTCTTCCCGCAAACGCTGACCTTCGATGGGTACGCATCTGGAAATAGGAGATGGGAAAATCCCACGGGAGATCTGCTATTGGGGTCGCAGGCATCCTGTGAGGCTCGGAGGAGAGCGGACCCTCTCTAAGCGAGACGCTGACCTTGCACTTGCTGCTCAGGCTTGAGCGTGGCCTCAGCCCTCCTCCCGTCTGGCTCCGGGGGAGCGCAAAGGGGGTCTCATTTGCCAATAAAAAGTCTTTCTAGCCTCGTGGTATAAGCTGTTTACTAGTCTTTTTATTATTCTGTTATTTAGTAGCCCAGCTGAGATTACCATCTCATGGCTGCATGCCTTTTCCACTCTATTATGTGTTATTTCTCTGCAAAATAGGATCATCTATAATCCTTGCCATGTGTTTTAATACTCGGTTGCAGAACTCAGTTTAAGGAAGGGTAACACAAGACGTGAAGGGGAACTGCCACAAGCTGCAGCAGCCTCTCGGCGTCTGCATGGGCTCTGCTTGTGCAGATTTTGATGCTGGCTAACGCTTACCATCAGCAGGACTGATCCCTGTATCTTTGCATTTCTGGTGGAAATTGGATCTGACGCTACTTGGAAGGGTAGATAGAAAAAAAGTAAAAACTACGTCGTAGTCTTCCCTTCTCGCTCATCTCAGACAAATTAAAAATAAAAAAGGCAAACCAACCTCATGCCGATCCCTGCTGTGAACATCAGCCGTGGTCGTGATGGCTTCTCCGTGGCCAGCTGTAGGAGAGCCCTGGGTAGTGCCGGCGGTCGCAGCACGAGGTGTCAGCGTGGCTGGGCAGGAGCTGGTCGCGGTGGTGGGGGTCTCTCCCACGGCAAGTGGGCTTGGCTTTCAGGGGAACCTGCAATGTCATGAATAATAATTCTGCAACGCTAAGCTTTGATGCAAAGGACCGGCAAGAATAAATGGAAATCTGTTGCGATCTTTTCTTGGCAAGCTGATGGGACATGTTTCATGTGCGGAGAATAACTCATCTTTGTCTCTCTTTCCAGGAGGCTTATTTCTCCTGCTCATATTTCTCTTCGTGATCTGGAAGGAGTTTGCCGCTGATTTTCAGAAGTACATCCTTCTGGAGAGAAGCGAGAAGTGCCTGGACGACGTACCCGTCCATGTGCATTACGGGTGGTCGTTCATGTTCGCCGCAGCGGGGGTGCCCCTTGTTTTACTTTCTGGACTCCTCTTCTACCTGATCGGCAGAGACATCATGAAGTCCCTGGAGTAAGACAAATTTGGAGAAGGCCTTTGAGAAAATTGGTGATGCTCCTTGTAATGAAACATACACAAGTTTTGAGGACTAGATCATTTTTGTAGCTATAATTGTCAGCATAGGTGCATGATTACACTCACTCTTACATGGAGGCAGGGATGGAGAAATGAGCATCCAACCTCTGTCAGTCCAAACCCAGCCCCAGCTGAACATCCAGCTTCAGCATTTCCACACTTTGGAGAAATTTAGACGCGTCTATGGGTTTTGCATCAGTTTTCTCTGCAGCCCAAGGAAGAGCCTTCGCTGTGAAAAGCAGCTCCCCCGGCTGTCAGCAGAGCCCCGCATCCATATTCAGCAGAGCTGGAGTTTTACGGCGTTCCCAGCATCCTTGTTTCTTGTAAAAGGTAATCGAATCTGGCTGTGATGGTGTACGCTATAATGTCTATTTCTGAAAAGCAATTAAGGATGATTTTTTTTTTTTTTAGCTTGCTCTAATTGACGTCAAAGGACAACCACTTTAATGGGATGTCGGGAAACATGAGAAACTTTTTTTTCATTAAAAGCCCTGATTCTGAACATGCAAATGTACCTGGACTTAACCTAACTTTCAATAAGTGAATAAACCAATTTATGTGGCTGAAATTAATTCTGAATTAATTAGTATTTCTTTACAGCACCACATTACTCTGCATTTAATATTTGCCCCGGACGCAGTGTTGTGGGGATTCTCGAGCCAAAAACTAAAAGATGGTCAGAGTTGGGGGACAGGGAGGGGAACAATAGCGCTATTATTTTTTATTTTGTTTGTTACGGTAGACCATGGGACCCTGTTGTATTCTATACACATAGCACACAAAAAGACAAATTATATACCGTTTAGATACTTTTAAATTCTTGCAATTGCTCAGGTGTATGTTGTCTGACAGATTACAGCGGTCCCACTAAGAGTAATGCATGCTAATTTTATACCAAACTATCAAGGCACAGGAGGTGAAGTAATTTATACCGTATATGCGGAGGTTTGTAAAGACACTTGAGAAATGACAAAGATTTGATCTTGTCATGTTTTTTGGGCTGGATATTGATGCTTTGAAGTAGTTTGTTGGGCCCTTGCTTGCTGAAGTCATTTGCATAGATTTTCAATCAAACTTCCTAAAAATGCACAGTTTTCTCATGAATGTCATAGTTTGTGCTAAACTTATATCTTCCAAGCTTTATGTCATGCTATTGACTCAGTGTAGTTAATTAATAATGTAATGTAAATCTCTTCTAGAAAGCAGTGAAGACTGTTGGCAGTATAAAAATGTTTGTTAATGCTCTTCCTAAAATATTATTGAAGTCTGGCATTTCTTTCCTTTTGGAGCAAGTTCTAATTATTCTTTTACAAGATTCATGGCATACATAGAGTGAGAAATTGTAATTCCCACATGTAAAGATTAGTTCTTTCATACGACTAACAGGCTTGGTCTACAGTTCTTAAGCAAAATTCAGACTCTTTTCCCTTAATAGAAATTTTGTTTGAATAGAATTGGTATATACAGGTAAAAATCATGGGTTTTCCCAGTGAACAGATGTTTCATGACATTTACAAATACAAAGATATTTCAGTATTTTATTTGGCCATTCTAAACTGTTTTTTTTTTTTCCCTGCAATATCTCCTTGGGTTATGCCTGTGTCTCATCAGTTCTTCAAGTGATAATTTCTCACTATAAATTCCCTTTGAATAATTTTTGTCATTTAATTATCTATTCAGTGTAGAGATGAACACTTATGGTCACAAAGAATAAAAGTATATAATCCAGGAGCAGAAGAGGTCAAGATTTACAGTCATTTGCCTTTCACTGATCCCATAAAACAATCCAAGCATGCAGAAATGATGATCCCATAAGAGACACCAGGGCAGAAGAATGAGAATGCAGCAAGAAATCCATCAGACTTATTGATATCTGTGAAGCTGAGGATCCCTGAAGTTGTGAATATAGAAGTGAGTTTTATATTATAGAATGAAATATTTATTAACTTTCTCCATCTGTTCTTTAAAAAATTTAGTTTAATGTCATCAAGGCATTTATGGAATACATTTAGCTTAATCATGCATTCATGCCTTAGGGAGTAAACCATCCCTGGAGACTTGCTCATTCTAGATCAACTCTAGAACAAGCAATAGTTTAAAACTCCATCACTCTTTTGAAAAACACATGACTTTTTGAATCATTCTTGAACGGAGTTTGTTTTTTTTTTAAAAATGTCTCTGGTATTGAGCATACTCTCTCCAATAGTCATCTGGTATTGAGCATACTCTGATAGGCACAACAATAAGGATATTGAGAATGAGATTATAGATGAGCATAACTAAAGTAATTAGCTCCTCTATTAAAATGCAGTGTTTGCAGCCAGCACAAGTGGTAACCAAACACATCATTTTGGGTGGACTAAAGAGTCTAATTCCTTTGCTCTCAAGTTTCTTGTGGCAACTATAACTCAAGGAGACAAAATGTTGTGTGAGAATCATCATTTCTGAAGGAGAAATTTCAAAAACCAAACTAATGGACTCAGTGGTAGGGTTTGAAATTGCGGAAACCACGGTCTCTTTCATCTGTTGAATGTGAAGAAGTTTGATGAAAGGATATTATAGAGTAGTGACAAGGACCTAATTCTGATCCAGGTTTTGTTATTATAAATCATGAGTAATTCCAAAGACTGCAATAGACCCTTATAACTGTTAAACATCTGTAAGTCAGATCAGAACCGGGACTAATAAATACATTCAAAAATGCATAATTAAAACAGTGATTTCACATCACTCTGATGAATTTTAGTCAAGGATTTCTTCAAGGATGCTTTTCTCGCATTAGCATTTGACGTTAGTAAGCAATGAATAATTCCATTTTTTCTTTCCAACATCTGGGACACTTCCTGCTTTATTTGCTACTTACTGAACACTCTGCAGGAAATATTAATGAATCTTGGGTGTTAAAATACAGGCCCTGTGGATCATGCTCAGGAGGCAGTGTTACATAGTAGAGGCTATATGTCTTGAGATTAAGAAGCTTAATTTTGGTGAAGTAAGATATTGGGAGACTCGCCAAACCTGTGGGAGATCGGGGATTTGAGGAGGTTACCCAAAAGCCAAGCCCCTGCAGCTCCTTTGTTCAGCTGTTCCTTCATACCAGGGAGACAACAATTAACGAATTAAAAAGTTCTTCCCCTTGGTCAGATCAACTTTTTTACCGGTGATTCAGAAAACTAGCACCCAAGGATGCCCTGAGGCTGGGAAGGTGCCGGATGATGGGCAGCAACCCCAAGCAGATGAGAGACCAGGAGCCCAGCACGCCGTGAGACCATCGCTGCCGTGCCCAGCTGCTTTCTCACACCCCCAGGAGTCTGGAGGTTTTTCTTTTTCTTGGTAAATTATATGGTAAAATTCCATGTTCGGAGAGGTCTGCTGGCTCTTCAGAGCAACCTGCAGAGGAGAGCTGGGCTGAGCACCAGAGGCAGGAGAGCTTCCCAAGGAAGAAAGAAATGTCCTTCTGTATTAGTGTGAAGTGACCTTGGTGGTCCAACTTCTGACCAGGAAGGCCAAAGCACCCTTTGCTATGGAAAACAGGTTAATTGGAACAACCAAAATTCATTCTGGCTAGGTGTATAACAGCCCCTCTGGGATTGTTTGCTTTGATCCAGCAGGACTTACAAAACTTTCCACTTTTTGTCCGGGAAAATTCATCTTCTCTGGAGTGGCAGTGTTTTCACCTTGGTTAGACACACTTCTACTGCCTTGGAGGGCTCGTATAACAGAATGTAGAAGTCTGCAGAATAAGTATTTCTATCTGAGCTGCTTCCTACATCAACTGGGCATCACCGGTGCTTGGGGACCACTCGTCCTTGCAGCCAGCCCATGCAACGCAATGGAAGAGTGACGCGCTCAGACTTTACATCCCTATGGAAGATAACCAAGGAAGATTCCCATGGCCCCTGTCCTGCAGGCTTCCATCAGGCAGCCCAGCCCTCGTCTTGCTGAGTCAGCACCTTCTGAGTGCCTCTCGTCACTCATCCTGAGCGAACGCTGCCTGGGAGAGGGCACAGATGCGGTGCGGCAAATTAAGACACAAACAAAATTAAAATAAATAAGAAAATATAAGCTAGCTCCGTGCTTTGTGCACTGGGCTGTACATTACCGCAGGATTAAGTCATATCAGCCAGAGTACATTTTACAAGAGTGCAGAGCACCTCAATCCTATAATCAATAAGCTGTACATGCTGCAGCACAAAGAGCTCTTATCTGGAATACCACTTTGAATTTAGTGAATTTATTTAATCCCTGATGCCTGCAGAGCATCAGTCCTGTCTTCTGGGTTAATTTATTTATTCCGGTGATCTATTTTTAGTCTTTCAAGTACTTGACATTTGAGAAGCAGAATTTTCTTCCCCACTTCCTAAAAAACATCTGAATTGGAAAAACTTTATTTACAGAAATGTATTTTTTTCCTAATTCATTCCCCACTCTTTCTCTTGGGAGCCAAAGCCCTGTTATCAATACTAATAACCGTACACTGAATAGATTGGGGAAGGCTCCTTTTCACCCTGCTTGGCAAAGCCTAGTTCTAAATCAATGCTGGACATTCAGCAGTCTTCTCTCTTTCTTCTCAACTTTTTTTCCCCCCTATCAATATTCTCCCCTCCTCTTAAAAAAAGAAAAGGTCCCCTATTTTAGAGGTATATCCAAGATGCTGTGCTGCATTTAGTTTGGGAATCATCATGAGTGCGGGTGATGCTCTTACTTTCTGCAGCTTGATATTTCCAGGTATGATCAGATGAACCCTTGGCTGAAGCCAAAAGACCCAGTGGTTTAAACAGTATGACTACGTAAATGCTTATTGTTAAAAAAGAAATAACAGACAAAAAAAAAAAAATAGTCTACAGCCACTGCTATGACGGTGTAGTAGTGATTATTATCAGAGCTGTAAAGAATGCACTCTAATTAACCCAACCGGTAGGTACTAAACATTTGGTTATGGAAGAGTAGGTTGAAGCTTTATAAGCTTCAGGGTCTGCAAAGAAGAAAAAAGTCTCGTCTGACCTTGGCTGACTAGATTAATGATGGCTTCATAAAAGCTAGAAAAAATAAAAATAAAGTAGCATAAAGGGCAATTGTGTGAAAAACACAGGGTTAATTCTGGTTTTCCCTATCCAGTTTCCAGTATTTCCCTGTGTGGCTTACATTAAAAAAAGGAACAAATGCTGAGCAGAAAGAACCACTCCTAGAATAGGGACATTACCCTGGCAAAATATATTACATGTCCTCAGAAATATTTTTGTAGAGTCACAGAATGTAATTGTTTTTCCATTTCAGATGTTGTAAGAAATCTTTGCTACTTTTCTTCTATTCAAAAACCAGTCCGTGGGAGAAGTTGTTCACCAAGTGATTCAGAAATGCTGCTCAAATAGCATAGGCTGAACTGGTTGCTTTAAAGTCTGAAGCTTTTATTACTGGTTAAACCTTCTCGGTTACAGGCTGAAGTAATTGCAGTGCATGGTGAATAAAATACGGCTCATTCTGAAATTGAGGCATCAATTTTGAATCTGTCCCTGCCAAAAAAGTAGGGAAATGTAACAATTTAGACAAATCAGCCACTGAATGAGTCCTACTGCTTGCTGAGGTGGAGCCTTCCCATCAGATCATTTCATACGCAGGGGGAGATGCTGCCTCTCCATCCACACACCTCGCTTCCAGAATCAAGGTCGTTACGTCACGTGTCAAATAATTAGCTCCAAAATCCAACCATTAATCAAATTTATTGCCTTGCTCTTGCATCACATCCCCAAAATAAATGCAGGGCAGTTATGTCAGCTGCTTTGCAGCTCACAGACAGGGCAGGCATCCACAGCCACTTTGCTCCTGGTGTTTTCATGCTTTCTTGGTGGCGTTATTTGCTCTAAGCTTTGAAAAAGTGAATTCTGATGCTGAGAGAGGGGAGAGCGAGTGAGTCCTGTAGGCACAACTAAATGAACTGTTTCGGTCTCTCTGAAGGTCAGCAGATAGTTTCAACTGGATCTTCAGGACGATGCTGAAGCGACCGAGGCTCGGGCAAAAAGCAGCTTATGGATGCTCTCAGCAAGGCAGACAGCGGTTTTTCCCTGTAATTTTGTTCCACAAGTCAAGAACCCTTCTACATCTTTCCATACACATTGTGAAAATCCATGTTATACTAACACAAACACACGCACGCACACTTCACACATTAAATATCTATAAAATGACTGGCTTTCTCTGCAGAGAGGCTCTGCCTGTGCCACAAACACTTCAAAGGCTTCAAAGCAGAGGTGCCTGCAGCAAGGGCTGAAGCTGAGAGCAGAAGTGCCAGTTTCAGCTGACACCGGAGGTTTCAGGATCTTAGGGCATGAAACATTTTTCACTCATTTTAAATTAATTTAATTGGAAAAAAAATTGAAGGCGAACTAACTTGAGCCATTTTTGAAGGTGTGGCGTTCTTTTTTTTTTTGAACTGGAAAATTCTATTTTGAGATTAAACCTGCCTTTAAGTAGATATTTTTAAAAGCAAATATCTTCAGTGTTTAAGAAGGGACTGCAGAGACCTACTCTTTGCAGCCATTTTGGAGAGGAGTTTTTTTTCTTTCTTTTGCACTGTTACTCCAGCGGCGTTTCAGCTCCAGGGCGGGCAGCGGCTCCAGGCTTTCGTTCTGGTGCCCCTTCTCTGAGTTAATGCATTGGTTCTGCAGGCAAAAAATAGACATTTTTTTAGCATTACACAAGCCAAAAGGCTCTCTGCTGGATGGATGAATTTGTTGTACATCACAGATAGGAGATGAGGGCTGATGTAAATGCAGTTTTATACTAGGATGCAGCACCCTCCTGCACTCCATGCTGCCCATGTAAGGGTGATACGCAGGGAGGAAATTCTGCCTTTTTTTTTTTTTTTTTTTTTTTTTTTTTACACCTTTTTTTTTTCTAATGAAAGTGCTGAAAGAGTAGAAATACCTTTGTTTTGACAGTCATGGCATGGGAATCTTCTTAAATATCTGCCTACTCATCTGCTGACTCAGAGGTAACCCCTACACCATAAACATTTCAGTGAAGAATACACAGGGTTTGGGAGTGCTTTCTTTTGTTTTTTTTTCAGGTTGCTGGACGCCCAGGGGAAGGATGTGAGTGACCTTGGGTGTTGGATGCTTCGTAGTGGGACAGGTAAAGATCTCCCTAGGACACACGGCTGCACGAGGAGCTCAGCCAGGGCAATCCCTGCGAAGGAGAGACCACAGCCGTTTCCCTGGACTAGCCAAAAGTAGCTCTTACAAGAAGGAGATGAGCTATGCAATCTTAAAGCCATCGTTTAAATAAAAATATAGCCATTAATGTAAGAATAAGAAGAATTAAAATGTTGTGAGAACGAGTGTGTGAGCATCATGGGGTGCAGCCCCTCCCTGACCTGGTCCAAGGCTGCATCCCGCGGTGCCCAGCGCAGGGAAATGTGGACCCGGAGCATGACTTTCCTGATTTTCTTAGCCTGACCGGCAGCCACATTATCTGTGATTCCGTATGTCCTCCGTAATGCTGTGTACGCTGCCTTTTAGGCCAAACCCTTGGTTAGGGAAAATCGGTGGAGCTTCACGACTGCATTGATTTAATTGATCGAGAGAGTCGGGCTCTGCCTAGCATCTCATCTCCACTCCCAAGCAATATTAATCGGTGCAAAAGATAACAGTGCATTCTCTAGTTGCAGAAGGAATAAAAAGATTTCTTCCCGAGGACTCCAAAGAGTGCCCTCGGAAAAGAAAATTTATGACAGTGTATTTTCTCTTTCTAGCCCTGGGTTTGCCAGCGGGCGCCAAGCTCAGCCTGTGAAGGTCCCTCTGGACCAGCTCGCCTGCAGCGCTGCGAGGAGGCTGCCGGAGTTCAAGCAGGTACAGCCAGACTGCCACAGGTTTGGGATTTTATCCGCCGACTTTTATTATTTTTATCCAGAAATACTATGGAAAAAAATCACAGATGGGTCTCCAGCCAAGGCAGTAATCGAAATTAGTAGCAAACACATAAAATCTTATAGTTAGTGGATTTTGGGTTTTGCTTTAACAAAACTTACTTGAGTGCTTCCTGGTGTGCCATGATGACATTCTCTATTATAAATGGCTATCCATGATAAATGGACCCATAAAGGCAGGGGAAGGCCTCGTTCGGGCAGGCAGGGCTGCTGCAGCAAGCCTTCCTAAACACCTCGACCTCCTCACCCTCCTGCAGCAGCTCGCCAACCCAGAGCCACAGTCCTCTCCAAACTGTTTTACCAAAGGATCAGTGTTTCCATCTCATTAATGGGTGATGCACAGATGGGTTCGGTCTTCTGAAATCAAATCAGACTAAAGAGTCTTCTCTCGCTCCCTCCTTGCTGAGGTATCAGTGTACTCCTAGTTTATGCTAGCAATAAATCATTATCTTGGAGCTGCCTAATCCTGGCTTATCTGCCTTGGCTTGAGAGAAGCCAGGAGGGCACGTACAGTCTCGGCTCCACCTTTTGCATTCACCCTTTTGAGGGTGAGTAAATATACAAGGAGCTTTCATCTTCCTACGTCTTGAACACACACAACCGAAGCAGTGCTGGGGCTGGTCAAGGGCAATTTGGCCATCGCCCTCCCATGGGGACGGCAGTGATGAGGAGCTGCCTTCGGGATGGAGAGTTTGGGAACAGCCTCGACGGGAACAGGGCTTGTGCTTTTGCCTGAATGTGGCTCTGCCCTAAATTAAATGCAAAAGTAAAACTCAGGGCAAAAGCTGAATCACTCATTTAATTTAGCGGTGAAATCATAAGCGAAGCACTACAGTACCTGGTGAAGGGTGCAGTGATTTCTAATTATGGATTATACAGCTAATCAGTACCAATCAACATTTTATGATCTTGACTTAATATTTAATATAATGTTAATTATAATTGCTTTTGCCACAAACTGTGTCAAATACTAGGTGTGATTTCCAGTCCCGGCATGCCTCGCGGCACTGGGTGGGCTCTGGGATAGCTGCTGTAGGAGGGAGCATCTCTCCCCCAAATCCCACCCAGCAGCACAAGCCCACCTCCCCGCTCGCCCTCCTGCTCGGTCTGCCTTGAGTTGTGACGCTAATTAAGTGGTGGTGAGTCTCAGCATTATTAGAATGGAGTTTTTATCTCACATAAGTACCTTCTAGCTACAAACAAGGGAAGTTCATTTAATTAAAAATAATTTTAGTGTAAGTTAATGTGAGCACAGTTCAATTACTCTGAAATAGGTTTAATTTTTTTTTTCTTTTTTTTCTTTCAAAGTCTAACAAAAGGCTGCAGAAAAAAATCCAGATAATCCAGATGATACATTCAGGCCATTTCTGTGTGTTTAGACCCCGACATTTGCCTGCTCTGATTCCCGCCCCTTTGCCCCCAAAACGCTGGGCATGAAGGTTGGGAGCTCTGGCATCACAGAAGCTGGAAGGTTTCGGTCAATGAAAACATAATATTTTAAAGCTTTTTTTTTTTTTTTTCCCTGCACTGCTTTTTTTCCCATCCTTTTATGACCTAGAAAGATACAGAGCTCCTGCCATCCCCAATGACCATTTACTTCTTTATGAATTTCAGCTTCCCTGGGAGAGTCATCTCAGGAGGGGCACTGCTTGCTCAAAGCGTGTCCAAAATTTTGCAGCAAGGGACTTTTAGGCAAAACACATCACCTCCAGAAATCCCTTCTGACTCTGAACCTTCCACTGCCATGCTGGGTAAATCAGAATTGCTTCTGAAATTCAGTTTCTGATTAAAACAGAACAAGGAAAACTGAGTGGGACATTTTATAGGAGGCAGTGCTCGGGCACAGGGACATTGATTTTAAAAAGAGGGGCTGTTTTTCTTGCATATTACTTAATCAAAGGTTTTAGTGTACTTTAAACTCCTCCTCTTTTGACACGGAGCTCATCGGATATATAAAACTGAAGGTCTGCAAGAGTGAAATCCCCTAACAGCCAAAGCGACCCACCACTAGCATCTCATTACAGAGAAAATTAATGCAGGCGAGCGAAACTCTCCTATATCATTACAGATCTCAGCCCGGGGTACGTACCACAGCTAGGAGGAGATGCTGCTGCGAGCTCAGGCTCTGACATACGCTCTCCTCTCTCCCGTATTATGGTCAACCTTAAAGTCAAGCACCAGGAGATATATTTGGGGCTGAATGCCATGCCTTGCTTTGCCAGAAGGCTGGCGCTCCCAGAGCAGCTGCTGAGCATCGTGAGGGTCATTAGGGGACAGCAAGAGCCAAGGCGACGGGTACGTTTTGATGCAGTCCTTTTTTTCAGCCTCAATGTTTTTTCTTACCCTTCTGTCGTTCTGTTACATACAGTCTGCCATGCCGGTGCAGTCTCCTTCAAGCCTATACTTCACCTCTTTACTAGCAAGGCTGAGTGAATAAGTTGAAGCGAATAATCCCTCTTGTGAATTTCACCTCTTTTTCAGTATACAATTGCCTTTGATGGATTCATTATTCCCAATTATTTGCTGAATAGCTTTAGTAAATAATTCTCTGGCTGTAGATGGATGGCGAGTATTTTGCTGTAATTATTTAATGGTCAAAATTTAAGCTCTGCTGGGTAAGTATAACGGCTCACATGAGCTGTGTTGATGCTTTTTCCTTGCTCTGCTCTCTAAGCAGATGTGTGGCATTGGCTCATGGGGGGACCAAGCTCCAGGCTGGCAGCAGACTCAGGCAGACAGTCCTCTGGTTTGGTTGGGTTTTTTTTTTTTTTTCAGGCTTTTTTCTGGTCGTTTGAGGCTTAAAAACTTCACTTAGGATTTGCTTTCAAGGCAGGACCCAGGGCTGGGTGCTGGCAGCATCCTCCCTCTGCTCAGGAGTGCATCTGCCAGTGGCACAGTGGCCAAAATGTCACTACAAGCAAGTGCAGAATCATGTAACGATAGCAAGGCTAGATTCATGCCACTGTTCCCGTGATTGTTTATTGATCATCCTCAGGGTTTCACCCAGCTCTAGCTGTTACTCGGTAAAAGAGGTTTCTGTCCTTAAGTGCCTTCATGCCTTTTCAAAGTCCTTTTGCCAGCTCTAACCTGAAATCCGTGCATGATAATAGCAAAAGTCCTCAGCTCCGCTGCGCACAGATCACCTAAGACCCTCTTCGCAGGCCTGACAGGTTTTGATCTAATTGAAACTGTATTTTAAAAAAACTAAAACGTAAAACCAAAGCAAATCCAGAATGTTTAATGAAATAATTAACATCAGTTAGGAGATTTTTTAGTACCCTAAATGCTCTGTAAAAATACCAGAAGTACGTTGCTGCTCCAGACACCTAATTTAACTAACCTGCATATTCCCCAAATGCATTTCCAGCTGGGCTTGGGCTCTGGTCCTCCACCTCGTCGTGTCCTGGGGTCTCCCCCAGGGTTGAGTTGAGGTCTCCTCTGGGGATTCCGTCCCTTTGCAATTAATAACGTATCACAGGAGATAGGAGACAAGGTCCTTATAGCCAATATCTAAGCCCATTGACTTTCAAATGCAATCTTGGGGTTTTTTTCTATACAAATCTATTGTGTTGCATCCTTGTTTACTTTCTCACAGCCCCCATTAGCTTAAGTTAATATTACCATAAAGGAAATTAATTCCACACACACACACATGTGGAACCCCCCCCCCCCATCAGAGTAACTTAACATCACTCACGTGCTAATGTAAAGTAATTATACCACCATAATACCTCTGGTACCACTACATCAGGGACTGATAGGTAAAGTCCTTTCATCCATTAAAGATCTTATAACCTCTCATTACATATGTAGTTACATATGAAGTCCTATTCCCAGAAAAGGTTAATTAAAGCCTGTAATTCCGGTATGAGCCGAACGCGGCAGGGGTCAGGCAGGAATTTCTCCTGTGCACAGCCCCTTACACTTTACTTAAATAAAATTAACCTCCCAGAAGGACTCAGAAGCCCAACCGCTCCTTTTGAAAGGGGTTATTTCTCAAACCTCCACCCTCCGTCCTTCTGTTTGTATAGCAGAGACCTAAAATACCCGTGTAAAACCCTGTTCAAGACCCGGAGCCTACCCTGGTGACCTGCAGGGACATGTCACGGAGGGTGACATTTTTGCACTCCTATGTGTAAATAACTCCTGAGGCTGACTGGGCAATTTAGGGAGAGAGGGTCTTTTCTCCCCTAAGGAGTATAAGCTAAGAGTATCCGAATCCGGCCATCCCTTTTTAAAAGCAGATGGGGTGGATGTCCCACCACCCGCCTCTTCAACCCCAGCCGGCGGAGCCCTGCGCAGCCATCGCTGGGCTCTTCAGCTGGCGGTCGGAGTCTATCTGAGCACTTTGGAGGGGCTCACCTATTTGCTGAAAACATGCAATCAGTGCAAAGGGCTAACGAATGTCAGGTGCAAACCGCTGAGCGCCTGCTTTAACGTAGCCTCCCTCAAATAACACTGCTGTGAGGAAGGTGGACTTGTACACCAACCGTAACCCAGACGTGGAAGCCGTTTCGGTGGGAAGGGTGCCACTTTATTTATTTATGCAGCGTGAGAAATGAAGGGGAACGTTCTAATAAACAAGAGAGTCCTCAGAAATATCTATACACAGAGGCACACGTGCACACGTATTTAATAGAAAATAGCGGAGCCGGAGGAGACCACCAACCTTGAAGCTTGGTTTTTGCCATCTCTCCTGCGCGCTGGTGGTGAAGGGAATGTGCAGCGCCTGTGATAGACGCGGCGGTGCGGTATGCCATCAGTGCTACCTAAAAGCAAATGAAACTGGCATAAATAATTGTGCTGTAGAAAGCCTTTCTGTTGCACCTTGCCTATCACTGACAATTTACATATCTTAGGAAAACCTTTGTCAGCTTCTGTCATTTCTGCACTATTATGTGCCTTTCTGGATAATTACCAGTTAATGTGAAAAAGCAGATGGAAAAAACCTTGAAATTTCTGATAGAGAATCCTCAAACCTCTCCCCTTATCTGTGCACAGCAGCTTCCTGATTTCAAAAGAAGTTTGAAAACCTTTGTTAAAAATGTCCCTGATTCCCAGTTTGAATGAACCAAATGACATTCAGCTAAAATTATTCAGCTTTTTCCACAATTAAATTCCATTATCGTGAACTGCCAAAGTAAAATGGAAGGTCTCTTAACTAATGTGTCGGTTGTTTGCTTGTATTTTTCGTGGTGCGTATTGTATAAAGCTGTGTGAAGTAGAAGGAGGATAAACAATAACTGTAATTTTGCATCAATGAGTGGGGCATTTTTAGACCCTTCATTATGGGAACGCACTGGGGTTGGTGGGTTTTCTCTCTTCCTTTTCTTCCCTTTTTTTTTTTTTAATTCCTTTTCCTGCAAAAACCCCACTGAGACTGATTGGATATTTCACCAAACTTAAGGAGCAGTGACGGTTTGGTTTTTAGCACCAGAAATGATTTCTTTATGCAGTCTCTGCATACCATGAACGCTCAGCATCGGGCAAGCACACACGCTTCTCCTCTCCCTCTAATGAAGAGGCAGTGTAGCAGCACACAGGGGAAATAATTTCATTTAAAAAATACCGTTCCCACAAGCGGGGGGGAATTGTCCTCATGTTTTCTCAGTTGCTTTTTCCATCATTCTTCTTGAAGATTTAAAACGAAGCTGCTCACGAGAAAGGCAGCGCAGTTTGCTTGTGTGCAGGGTGGAATAGAGCAGAATTAACCCCTAAAGCCACGGGGCAGCTGAACCTGCTGGGGCAGCCTGACCAAGCAGCTCCCATGCCTGTGGAGAAGTTATTTCTGCGAGCTTCCATTCAAAAAAAAAGGAGGAAACTTTCTGAACACCGATGGCAGGGATTCGTGGTGGCGTTTTCTGTACAAAATGCATTTAACAGGTTGGTGGGCTCGGGCTGAGTTTTGCTCTTTGCAAAGCCTCGTTCAAAGGCTGTAGGTAATATCCCCATGCAGACGCACTCTGCAATCATATGCTACTCTATTTTTCTAAGCACTGCAGACTTCTGGCTTTCGTAGTCCCTTTGGACAAATGCATGTTTGCTGAGCCCTGCCTGCCCCGGCGCTCAAAACTGAGGAGGAGGCGTGCTGGGATTGCGAGGGGACAGACGAAAACAAGGAGATGTCAACCTGGCAGGGCAATGGTGCTGGACGGGGTAAGAGAAGTGGGACAACAAAGAGCCCTAAGGACAGTTGCGTTCCTGGTGGGATACCTGGTCTCCCACGTGTCGGTGGCATTTCACTGGGAACACAGAAGAGCGTATCCCTCTAGCACAGGCAGGTTTGCATTCACACCGATCCCCCAGCAGAGGAATCACTCCTTTGCTATCATGAAAAGAAAACCACATAAATAGTCTAATGTGAACCCCGTTTCTCTTCAGTTATTTAAACACACACCAAAGTCTCTTTCAAAAAAAAGTAACTCCATATTGGGCGATCTGAGCAAAAACTGTTCTCAGACCGAACAGATTTCAGATTTCAGTTTGCCTTTACCTCGTGGTTACTCACCGGAGGCAGAGGTTTGCACAGTTGAAGCTAAGAGTGCTTATGCCAGATGAAGAAAAGACTATCTCCTTTAGAGAGTACAGAGAATGAAAGCAAAGACGTGTTAGTGAGGGTCACTATAATGGGAGATAAAGTAACTCGGTATCAAGATGTTGTATCAGAGCTCTATAGACAAAGGCCATATAGCTGTCTGGCTGTCCTCCTGGTTTATGATGACGGTGCTTCTCTTCCTGACTGGCATTTAGCATTTACGTCCCCATAGAATGACATTTCAGATACTGACTAAAATAATTGTCTTTTATGGTGGAGAAAGTTTGTTCTTCAAAGTAAAAAAGATTAAAAAAAATGCTGTTGCAAACAGTCATGAAAAACAGATGAATAAAAACAACAAAAAAGATTTTAATTCCATTATTTTCAATTAGCTCTTTAATTTGATTTAAGTCATTTGCACTTGTTGCTTGTTTTACATCTCTTATTGTCCAGCATTTTATTTCACACATCTAACAGTATTAAATCAAACTGTTTTCTAGTCTTTGCCTTCTTTGAAGCCTCTTGAAAGTCTAAAGCAGACTTAAAAACCCAGATATTAAAAGCGAACTTTCATCTCTCTGCAGGTTATTTGTAATCAGACCTTTCTCATCAAGGGCTTGTTTCATATGTGTTTGGGATCTGGGAATTACTAAAACTGCCAATCCATCTTGTTAAAAATATAGCCCTGGCTTGAGTGTTTTGAAACTTCACGCTTGAATTAATCAGCTGGCATAGGAGACCTGGTGCTCCTGGTTGTAGGTACTTACACATAGTGACAATGCAGTAAGTCTACATGGGCTTTTATTTACATGATATCATACTTCATGTTGTAAACTCCTATTTATTCACTGCTTGGTTCTGAATGGCTGGTGGCTCGTGCTGCGGACTGGGATATAACATGATCTATTATTAAAGGGGCAATATTGCTTCCCCGTTGCAAATTAACGAATCTCGCTGTGTATTTTTGAGAAAGCAATCACAGTTCCACAGCTGAGCTACTTTCTCATCTCAACTGGAAGGTAACTAGCATGTTGTGCCAAGGAAGAGCTTTTATAAATCTCCAGGTTAGCATCTCAGTGGCTTCTTTAAAAAAAGGTACAGTCCGGTCTGATGCCAGTTATCACTTAGACCTTTTATTTTCTTCAGGTCTTCTTTTGCCATTCATTTTCGCCATCTTTCACCATATATCCTACTCACTTTTCTCAGCTACGTGTTTATTATCTTGTTCGTATTTGCATATTCTCACCTACTGCTCACAACGGCATGACTTTTTTTCAGAGATGGTGTTTATTGAGATTTTGACTGATTAATGCTTTCCTTAAACCTCTGATCCTCACAGTAATGCCAACCCTTGTCTCTTAACCTCTCGTTGTCCCTTAAAGACTTCTAAAAGTTTTGGGTTTTTTTACCAGTGTTCCCATTTCTCGTCCCAACATACTCAGCGAAGGATGAAAAAGTTCATCCTCCCATTTTCAGTTTCTGTGCGGTTTTGTGGTACGTTATTTTATCTGTAGCACAAAGCAGACCTGACAATAAGTGTCGCCTCTGGCCTCAAATAGCTCTTATGCGTTTTCCTTGCTGTGACATTGCCCGTTCACCACCCTGAGCACCACAGCCTGCCCACTGATCTGGTCAGGATCGGTGCAGTCCCTTACCTGCCCATCACCTGCGGCTCGGGGGCTGCCGAGCATCAGCCCCGAGCGGGAAGGGCAGCTCTCGCCGAGCACTGGGGCTTGGCTGAGCTCTCCAGCAAACAGAGCATTAAGTATTTTTCAACTTGAGCTATTTTGTGTCCTAAATTCACACCTAAACTATTATTTGAGCATCATGATAAATGACTCGGGAGTTTTTGTAACTGAAAAGAAAGGAGTGGGAGGGAAAAGAGACCACATTTTACAATGGTTGATCTTGAAATTTCTGCTGGATGCTGGTGGCAAAAGCTGCTATACCCATTTCCCACTATTTTACCCAGATATATTATGACAGCAGGTGTTTGTGCACCGTAGTGCCTGGCCCACAACCCTACGTGATGCTGGGTGTGACTGATTTCTGCACGTGCAGCAGCAGTTTGCCTGAGATCGTTCTTTTTCTTCCTGGCCCTACAGTGGCATGTGATTTAGAGGGAAAAAAAGCAAAAGTATTTAGGACTTGCTGAGAAGGGAAGTCTTATCTTTTTAAGCTCAATTGTTCCTTGCAAATTATGCATCTGGATTTTTTGCACCTGCAGCTGAAAAACTCAGAGGTGCAGGTACTCACTATTTGATCATTGTTTTTCTAATAAAACCACACATTTTGTAGGTTGTAGAAAGGAAGTTAATTCTAAAAAAGTGAATATAGGAGAGTTAAGCAAAGCTGAGAATTTTCTGAAAGAAAGTTTGTCATTGCGAGTGCCTGCATGTTCCCACTCAAATAACACATGCTGAGATTTACCTTAAATAACTATCGATAATAATGCTTTTACTCTGAGTCAGGTCAGGAGCCGGAACTTTGGGAAGAAGAAGCAGCAGCAAAGCTTCAACAGTATCAGTGACAAGCTCAGAAAGTGCTGAGTTACTTTTTCTCTTTCAGAATTAAAAGGCTTCTCAGAAGACTCTTCATTCACATACAGATTAGAGGTCTCTCCGACGCGGCTGTTTTAAATATACTCAGTCATGTAAGAGGGATTTAAAATAACAGCTTTAATGAAGTTGATTGGCTTCATCATTACAATTTTCTGTTTGAATCTTCTGCTCTCAAATGCAATTCCCTTTGCCGCTTATAGATCCCACCAAAACACCCTCTGCCATTTACGTGCCGCTCCCACTCAGCGGTTACGTTCATCTGTGCACTTAAGATACCACCAAATACATTCTCTAGCTCAAGCATGCTAATGAGACTCTCTGAAAGACTACATTAAAAAACCCCACCTCATCACAGTCTTCCTTTTGGCTTAGGGATGTTGTAAACGTAGGGTTAGGGTAACTCCAGGAGTTCTGAAGTCCTGCATGGCCATCATGATTTAAAACAAATAAATAAATAAATGGATAGATAGAAATCAAGATGCCAAAGTCTCTGTATCCGCTGATTCAAGCCAGACAAGCTGTAGTCTGTTGGATCCCAGTTCCCTAATAAGCTTTTGCTTATTTGTAAATATTTGTAAATATCTTGCTTGTTTGTAAATATTTGGAGCCCATCCTATGACACGCAGCTCTCACTGCAAAGCACAGCCCCAGGGAAAAATCACCTGAGCTTGAAGCGGTCTGATATTGCCACAATGACCAAACCATTGGTCTTGGAGAACGCTGACCCCATTTTGAATATACAAGTCAATGATAAAAACCTCTTTGCCTGTAGCTGCTCCTTACCTTTTCTCTCTGCTCCATTTTACACTGAAAAATCTCTCTGACACCTGGAGAGTCAGCGTCTGCAAGTCGGGATGCTTTCAGAGCAGGAACCCTTCCAGGCTCTCAGCAATGCCCGTGGCGCTGGGGATACTGCGGTTTCCAGATTATTACGCCAGTCTTTACCAACCATAAAAACTGAAGTAAATTTGCATGCAAACACAAATGAAGACAGAATGTGCAGTCTTATTAGTCTTCAGCATAAACTGATTCTGTTATCCTTCTCTGGGAAGCCTCAGCAGCTTAACGATGTTCATGTAGGGTGTCTCACACTGCATGCCAGGGCATTATCACTACTATTAGGACTGATTTTTGAAAGTACCTAGAAATGTGGATGGAAAGCGCTGATAGTAGCATCTGCAAGAGCCAGTCCGCCTCTTGTATCATCAAATTTTACCAAAATGCCCACAAAAGTATTTAAATACTTTAAGTTTTCACCACTTTGATGCATCAGTACTGGAAGGTAGAGTGAGGCAAAGCGCCCAGCCCCTGGACAAGCATGGCAAATTGCTAGGCTGAAAATGACAATTAATCTTCCTTAGCAAATCGGCATTGGGATTTACATTTGCGAGTGCCTGCAAATAAGAATGTTTTCAGTGGGGTTTTAACATTTTTCAATTTTAAATGATGCAGGTTTGAGTCTAAATATCTGTCAAGAAGGTCAAGGCACTTTGCAGACACAGTCGTGCTGCCCTGCTCACATCTGGCCGTGAAGCCAGAGCACATCTGGAGAAGGTCAGGCAGAAAGTCTCACTTTGAGGGAAACATCCTAAAATTTGCCTTCGCCCCCAAGGTTAAGCTCACTGGGAGCAGGCAGAGTAGGTACTTTTCTTCTCCTGTGTCCCTCTTAGGAGGAGGTGTCCCACCCAGAGAGATGTTGCCTGGTGGGTGGACATCCCACCGCAGCACTCCTGCACAAAGGAGAAACCTTTCAAAGCAAAGACATCTTTATCTCAAAGGCAGCATTCCCTCTTTGATCTCCCGATGAATCAGGCCGGCTTTGCTCTCCTCAATGCCTCCTTAAATAGCACCTCTCTCCAAATAGGAAAAGCCCGAATAGATGCAAGACTCGGGCCTTTTAACAAACACTTTTCCCTGGCAAGAGCAAAACTGGGTATTTTAACACCGTGGGGAGAAACCCTCACGTGCCCACCTCCAGACCCTTTAATTCTCCCAGATCATGCCATTGAATTTTTTAAATTTTTTTTTTTTCCATGATGGGAGGAACAGTTTAGCAACCACAGAAACCATCACGCTGCTGCGGAGGACGGGGAAACTGTGTGCTGTCGCAGTGGGTTCACCAAAGTTAATTCCACCACAAGCAACGCATAGATGTTACCTTCTCCCGAGACATCCCTGGTCCTTCTGTTTCATTACTGCTCCATCCATAAAAGGGCCCCAATTAAAACTGTGGCCTGTTGTTTGATGAACCAGGAATCCATACATCCTGTAATTTTCCTTCCTTCATCCTCTTTCCCTGTGTTTATATGTCATATTCAGTAAAGTCTCTCTTTTATTGAACATCTGTTTGGTACACAGCAAGCTTATTCAAACTCGGCAGGAAAGCACCTTTACTCCAAAATAAATTAAAACAATGTATGTGCCTCTGGCCAATAGATCATTGGATGGGAGTCATGAATGTACATTTGTGGATATTTGATGGGAAGTTTATCATTTAAATGATGAAAATACAGTACTTCAACATATGGATCATTCAGAGCTACTCTCTTTCCTTTCCAGTTGAAGAATCATTGTGCATTTAGAGGAATTAGACAAAATTAAGAATTTAAACTGGGCTGCTAGTAAAAGCTATTATCAAAGAGTAGAAATGCAAAAGCAAGATGCAGGGGTGCAGTATGACTTTGAGATCTGTGTAGATTAAACTGGTTCAGTTTTAGGTGGTGCAAACAAGGAGCAAAGTGGTGTAATAAATGAGCAAAGAGGGAATTAAAAAGAGAATTAAAGAATTAAAATAGAAATTAAAGTACAGAGAACCCCTCTGCAAGGTACACTAGTGACCACATAAAGTTGGGATCTTAACATTTTCTGTCGTCTCTGCTGTTTTATTCTGCTTATCAAGATGGGGCCAAGTGGCCTCCTTGGTGATCTGGAGCGGACCATTGCCATAGCCCTAAAACTACTTTTTTTTGCCCTCTTCACACACCATCTATGATAATTTCCATAATGAGAGATGTTTTCTGCTCTGGAGAGGTGTGCTAGCAGGGGAGTCCTTCCACTGCTCTCAAAAGCATATCCTAATTCCTGAGGCAATTTAGCAGCAGAAACTCTTAGCACAATTATCAGGAAATAAACACAAGTATGTTGAACTCCAAAAAGTGGCTTAGAGTAATCAAGGAATTCAAGATCATGCTGCTGCTTGATTTCCAGTTATTAAGACACCTTTCGGCATTTGACAGTGTGAAAAAGATCTGCCACTCCGTATCTGTTCAGTTCATACCACTGTCAGCATCATGGCGTTGAAACATAAAACATATACTACAATATGAGTTTTAAAGCAGACATAATTAAAGTTTCCCCGAGACTAAAAGATATTCTCTGGCCTGGATTTTCTGCTGCCCACACTGTACAGACTTCGAATCTAGACTGGTTGAAACTATTCAATAAAACATATCTTCTTCTCAGAATTAGTTCCCCAAAATTTCTCACAAAACCCCTGTAATGTGAGATTTCTGAACTACATTTTGCAGCTACATCTAAAGAATAAATTACCTTGTGTTCCTTTAGTGAACTTACTCCATTAAAGAAGCAAGATCACTGCAGAGGATGTCTAGTAAGTATAAATATATACTTATACATGTAAGTATAAATTAAACTGCTACCATGGAAAGAGAGGTAATGGTACAATGGGTTCATAAAATCTCACATCTGTGCCAGAAACAAAGCTGCTAATGACAGAAAACAATATCAGAGACAGAAGTGGAAAATACATGTTGTATTACATTTCTCTCCTTAATGTGCTACAATTTCTAAAAGACAGTATGTCAAGTAAGGTTTTTGCTTTTTTTTTTACAAGTACATCAGCCTAGTCACCCCCTCCATGAATCTTCCTCCCTGTGGGACCCCAGCCCAGTAGGACGGGATGCCAGTGGGTGTGGGGAGACGAGCCGGGGGGACCCAGCAACTCCATCCTGCTCCCAGGCTGCAGTTTCAATGACTCCCATCGTGTTGTTGCAAAGGAACAAGAGTTTTTACTGGCAAAGTACTGCAATTTCAGGCCACGTTTCATTAACGCTCCACCATAAATTTGTGTTTGTCCCTTGAATACAGTTCAGCTGCAGCTGAGACCGTGGAAAGATGCCTCTCTGGCACGGCTTTCGCATCAGATTTATTGTCAGAGGCATGCAAAACTCCTACCAGGCTTTTAAAGAAGACCTTGTCTGATAGTCATCCCTGCTGTAATCACTTGCCTGAGAGCAATCACACCTCTGTGGGGCAGACACTTAACAATCTACTATATCATAATTAAGTTTGGCCATGTTTACACTGCTTGATGATGATGTATAAAGATTAATTTACCTTTCCAGCCCTGTTGCAAGAATGTACTGCCATAGTACCCCATTAAAAATGGAAATAGCAATAAAGTCTCCAATTATTTTATATTGCCTTAAGTCTATCAGAATTCATCATTTTATGCACCGTTACTTTAATTTATTGGTTTATCATCTGTTGATGTAGTAGCAGTTATCACAAGTCATTCTATATATGTTTTTAAGTATGGTGATAGCACCTTCTATGGAGAAACAAGCCACGATAACACCTTATTTACAGTTTGTCAATTTAAGATGGCCAAAGAAAGCTAAAGAATTGCTTCCGACTAAAAAGAATCTTGCAGAGTGGCAAATAAAATTGGGTTCCTCTGGCTGTCACGGGAGCTTAAAATTAAACAAGCCTGAGCTCTACAGTGTGACCCCAATGAAAAGAAGTGCAATCAGGACAAAGAAACACGAACGCACAAGTTGGTCTCTACACTTTGATTTTCTTGAAATATCGATTGGACATTTGAATATTAATTAAAGATCTTGGCTCTGTTTCAGCAAGAGACTGAAATTTGTAACCAGGTTTTGAGCATGTTCATGTTCTCATCGATTTTAGTGGGTTTGCGGTTTGCAAGCTGTGCATGGGTCACTTGCTCGACCAAGTGCCGTGGCCAGAAAAGGCGACGGTCGCATCTGCTGTCGGGGGCTCCTGAAGGAAGTGCCGTTCCAGATGAGTCCTTCAGCCTGGAACGAAAAAAGTTCACCTTGACGCAATTACACTGCTGGGAAGATCTTATTTATGTTTGAGTTTTCTGAAAAGTGAAAGAACCTGCTCCTGGCAGAGGCTCTCTTCCTTCCCACCCGTGGGGTCTTGAGGGTCTTGAAGGTCTTGAACTCTTCTCATTTCTGGTCTGGAACATCTCAGCAGGGTCTAGCAGGGCTTAGCTTGGGAGCCCCAGGAGCCAGGGGAGGATGGATGCTGAGGACCTTTTTCACTGTTCCAACAGGGGTAGGATTTGGCCCCTTAAGTACAGATGCATAAGGTTGCCCGAGGCACCTTCAAAATACCTTGGGGTAAAGGGGTACTGCCAAGTCCTGTACCACGGTCCTGTCTATCTGACAGTGATGAACGTACCCATGGTCACCACAGCTGTGCCAAACCTTTAGAGGGTTTAAACCTTCTGTGTTTGACAGAAAGGACAAAATCCTTAGAGAAAGGAGCATCATCAGCTCATACATTTTGATTCTCAGTGGTCATTCCTCTCCTGCTCTCATCTCCCACGTGACAGCACTTGTGCTTCTTCCTCCTGTGATTTTGTACCCATCATTTGCTGGGGTAGCTCAGAGAAATGGTTCAAAAATTGTCATTTTTGAGTTCTTGAGTTGGTCTCCCATAGAGCCGACATTCACTCCACACCATTTTGTGCGCTTTCTGAGGGAGAGAGCTTGCCAGCTTCATCCCACTTCTAAAAAATCTGATTAACAATTGTGTTGAGTGGCATAATGGTGATTGGCAAAGTCTCAAAGAAAGGAGAAAAATACGTGCTGCACAATGCAGGCTGATTATGAAGCAACATTGACACCACGCACCCAAACTTCATTATCCAGCCACCGTCTTGCTACCCGCGCCCATCCAGGTTCAAGGACTCCTATTACTACAGTTTGGGAAACTGTGACTGATTGTACTGAAATATGATTAAGCTTTGTAAAGACATAGAAGTTGTTTCTGTGTTCACGTTCCCCTCCTTGAGTGGAAATCTGGTTCGGAGGAGCCTGTCTCCTTTGCGTTGGAGGGAAACAAATGGTGGCTACACTGGCATTAACACTCTTGCAGGAACAGGTTTCCTCTCCTGTCCATCACCATTTACCTTGTGCTTATATGCACAGTTCTCCTGCTGGAAAAGCAAGGGGAAAGCTTAAGGTTTAGTGGCCCTCCAAGGCTGAAACAAACATGGTGAACAGCCCGGGGCTGGCCGGGCAGAGGAGGCAGACACAGCAGGCACGGCTGCCGTGACAGGGAAACGGAGAAAGGGAGATGTCCTCAGTTCAAGGAGGATGTTAGCAGGAAGATCTCCTATGTACAGAACAGGCCATTATCTTGACTTCAACCTCTACTATTTACCTCTACGAAAAATGGGAGTTGAAGTCAGTGTTTCCATGGGACTGAGGATATATTATTTATATATCCTATTGAGCAGGCACAAGGGATGCTCTACTTATTTTTAGTGGGCTGCTCCCTACAACCACCCCTTTTTTTGCCCAGGGATGCCAGCACGAGATTTCAGAGCAGGTCAGGTTATTTAACAAGAAAACACCCTAACAAACAGCCCGTGTTTCCACGCACGTTATTCTTGGTGGTTTATGGGGTCATAAGCAGCAGTACATGGGCAATAAACTTTTTGACCATTTGTCACAGGTTTTATGAGCTGGTGCTGCTGAGCGCTCGGTCGGCTCAGGCGTCCCCACGGGGCGCACCTAACTGGGGCCAGTGGCTCTGCAGAGCCATCGGCACCCGGCACCTCACTGCAACCTGGAGACTGTGGACAACACCTCTTTTTAATCCAGTCCATTGCTTTTTTTTCCCCAATAAGACAGTGTCTTGGCTGCTCATTGAGTGCAAGAAGGCTCAGAGCTTTGGGGCCACAGGATGGAAACCTGCCTGATCCCACAGGTCCCATAGCATCACTGGGTAAATACTGGTTGGGATCACCCCAGCGTTTCTCTGCTCGCACCCGTCTGCAAGGGGTGGGCGATGGTTTGGCAGCACATTGTAACTGGGACCTGCCGTTATATAATAAGCGGGGCGATGGATGAAATATAAAACGCCATCCACGGCATGCACAGTGGGGTAATAAATCCAAGGTGAACTAGTAAATCTCCAAGGAGTTACAGAAATCCAGATAGATACCCTGGTGGAGGTGCATTTATTGTGGAGCGCTACAAGGTTTTTCTCTTATCTCTAATTTTATAGATCTGTGCAGCTGCAGCAGTCCTTGGATAGGGCACATATTTGAAAATACTATAAATTTCACCTCCTGTTTATTTGAGATTCATTGGTGCTCTCTGTCTTTACTATCTCCTGATATTTTATGCCTCAGTACTTGGAGAAAAAATGCTTTGTTTGCACTAGATCTAATATGAAAACTCTCTCTGACATTTAAACTTTAGTATCAGTTTGCCTACAGTGTTAATATCACTGAAACTGCTTATATGGATTAAATTGCCTACAGTATATAATGCCAAAATATGAACATAGCACATTTACTGATTCAAGCCCTTGAAAGAATTATTACCATTAAAATATTTAAGGTCACCTTTACAAATGCAATATATCAGGAGGATGTCAAACAGAGAGCATTTAAAGCTCCTGGACTGGAGTAGCCCACTGGGAAAACGACGGTTGATTCATTGTCACGTGGAGAGAGGGGCTTGGGGACAACCTTGGGGGTCACAGCCCGCTGGGTACGTGGGACCATGGGGACATGACCACTCTGCAAGGTGCTTCTTACCCAAACTCTGCTGCTGTTGCGCAAATTCCCAGCCCAGTTCCACCAGCTCCGAAGGTCTCGCAGGAGGGAGGAGCAGCAAAACTTCATTTTTGTCATTAAAGTCAGATGCAGCAGCTCAGTGTGCCCTCGGGAAGCAGAATTGATGAGTAAGAAGATGCCGTTTTCATGCAGTCACTTTTCTGCGCAGAACAGCCTATTCATGTTACGGGTCCAGTTTGCAAAAATGCTTATTGAGGTCAACACAATTTACTGATAATTGAAGTCAGTGGAAAGTTTTACTTCAGTGAGAACTGGCAAATCAAACCTATCAGACAATTCTTTAAAAAAAAATCATCCTTTATTATGCTTTCATCTTAAATATTAGGATTCAGCAAATTTCCTGAGAACAACCACTGTGTAAAACTTTAATCTTTTGAGAATGGATTGGGACTGTAATTGCAAAACCCAACATCCTCCTCCTGCACTACATTCCCTCTCTCTGAATGTCAGCATTTACTAGCATGTTATAAATGGGGGATAAATTTGCATTTGGTTATCACTCATACTTTTATTTGTTTCCAGGTGACTGTTTTTAATGTTTAGGACAACACCCATATCTACAGTGGCCCATCATAATTTACAGCATGAGGAGACAGACTAATGCTCATCATCACCTCCTGAGGCAGACTAGTAATGCTTAAAGGTACCACTTTCTTTTTAAATTCCACACAAACAATTCCATGTAGTAATTGATCAATGCCTCATCTATAAAAAGCTTGCCAACGTGAACTGGTGGGAGGTGTCTCAGAGCTTCCTAGACCAATGGCCAGTGCTCATTTAACCAGCTCTGCAGGCACCTGATTTTAGGAGGGCTCGTATATAGTCATACCAAAAAAAAAAGCTGCAGGAATTTTTGAAGAGAGGCCTTATAGCTTAAATGCATAATTCCTTACTTGTGCCGGTTGGCAGTTTCATTATACATTCAGCAGAGCGCAGCAGTCCGCTCTGCTGACTCTCCTGGCGTTCCTGCTCCACTTGACAGGCGATTCCTTTCTTCTTCCTGCTGCTGATAACATCTGTAATGGGGGCAATTAAACTAACAGTGCTTATTAAGGACAGGCCCTCCTGTTAGTAGGTATTTCCAAGCCACCTTGCTACTGCAGCTCCACGAGCAGAGGTGCTGGAGGCTGTTACCACTTACCTTTTTCATTTTGTGCTGTAATGCTAGAAGGGATTCCCTCCGTTATTGCCAGTAAAATATTCTTAAAATTCGTATTTGGGGGGGGGGAGAAGGGGCAACCCACCTTTACTGCATTGCGGATTTCTCTCCGACCTCTAATGCCTGTTCCCTATCTCTGAGGGATGCAGGTAGTCACTGGTGGCCCCTTCCCTGTGGTGGTCCCATCTCCGTCCCCTCCTGCTAACCCGCACTCCCACAGCTCTCCTGGATGCACCGTTGGCTTCTGCTTTTCCCCAGACAGCCAAATTTTCTGGCCTGCTCATATAACCTTTGGGGAAATCTGATGGTCAGCTCGCCGCGCTCTCTGCCATCTCCCAGACTGATTTAGGTCCAAATCACAGCACCGGGTGCCGTAAAAGTGGGCAGTAAGAGACGTCGCTGCCATGGCTGCTCATAGACCAGAGGGGAAAAAATACAGGAGGACAGATAAAATCGCAGTGAAGTGGGACGGTTTTCCCAAAGGGTCTTTCAGATGAAGGTGAGCTTTTTGCACTGGCTATTAGGAGACACCTTAACACCTGCTTTACTAGTTATAAAATACTCTTCGGTGACAGTAACCTGGCTTTTCCTCCCAAACTTGGGGACTTCGTTTAGGCACATAATCTGCTTTCTGCTTCTTCCAAGAGACTGATTTTTGGGAGCACTGAGCACACTCCGTTCCCATTGACCGTGAGCAGAAACTCAGACTGCACCAGGGGAGATTGAGCAACAACATTTGTGCTCTTCTTTCCATTTTTCGCATAAAAAGAGCCAGAATTTCCTAAAAAATACTGTAAACCCTGAAGAAACTCTGCTGTCACAGGTCACCAACAAGCAGCTCCTGAGCTCCAGCAGATGCCTTTCAGCAGGAATGGAAGCTGGGTCTGACCGAGCCTTTGTGTCTCCGGACTTTCGACTGCTCTATCCGTTAAATTTAACAGTTGGCTAACACATTTGATAATTGAGCATGTTAATATTTTGCAAGAGTGACTGACGAGCAGATTGTTGTCAAATCAAGGATCCATCAGGCTGAGAATATTGAAGTTGGCAGAGCCCAATAATTTACAGCTTTCTCCTTCAGCTTCTCATAATTTACGTTCCAGCCACTGAAGGGAAACCTGCAGCCAAAGAAAATTGATGGACTCATCATCCAGACATGACACTTCTGAAACTTCAAATTGCTATTTTATACACATGTTACAAAGAGAAATGATCAATGGGAACTTGTAAACTCCTCATTTACGGGAACCCTGGTGAAGCTGCACCTAACGTGTCCGCTCCCATACTTTACTGGGACTTACTGGTGTACTCTGAATAGTTTCCATTTAACATTTTCTCTAACCCAGTGACCTAATGATAGTGCAACTACTGAATCTGAACTATTAGTTTACATTGCTACAAGGTCTTAGTCCCTTACCATTTTTGGTAAAAACAAAGTGACTCCAGTTCAGCCCATCTCTTGTTGGCTATATGGTCTCATCGAATGGAACAACCCAGATGCTTATGTTCAGGCTCAGGCTTATGTTTCTTACTGAAGTTGTGCCTTCACAAACTGTTTGGAAGTTTCTCTGTTGCACATCATGACCCCTGGATGGTCTCCATCAACCAAATATAAGTGGAAGTCATTTCCTTTCAAATGCCATAATACATACCTGTAATCATGGAAACACAATATTTTAAAAAATCCTCCTTTCCTTCTTGAGAAAATCAAGAGTTGTTTCTATATATGGAAAAAAACAACAAACTTCCAGATATAAAATGTGATTACTGGGTCATAACAACAGTTTACTAAAGGCAAGGCAGGGCAGGGGGTGATGGCTCCCAACTGAGTAAATTTTTAAAGGCATTATGTACACACTGTTTTTAGAATCTGTGTGCCCAAATTCATCGTTATGGTCTGCAGATTTATCTGAGTTCTGGGTAGAAACCTATCTCAAGCTCCAAAGTGAAACTTGGTGTTGGCACCAGGAAAGAATTGAAGCTGGTGTAAATGCAGGCAGGCTCTACCCAAAGCCTCCGTCAGCTGCTTGGAGAGAGGCTCAGGTAGCACTGCCACGGGGAAGGAGGAGGGAACTCAGTGCTGTTGCAAAAACACGTCCAGAACCTAAAGAAAAATACCACTGAAAATATTTTCCTAAGAAAGGAAGTCCAGAGAGAGGCAGAAAAATCACTCATTTGCTTCAGCAGTAAAATACAGAGAAGGGAATAAAGGCTCTGCTTTGCTTGCCAGCCCTCAGCTTGGCAAAGCGTTTTAGTACACACATCACTGTGCATGGATGTAAACATATTTATTGACGCTAATAGGACTACACGCACATTTAAATAACCTCAGGCTGAAGTACCTTGCTGAACTGAGCTTTAATATGTATTTAGGTTTGTTCATGCTGCTTGGGGCTTGCGTCAAGGTATTCGTGTTCATGCTCGCCGCATACAACTGAATGAACCTGTTGAAATGGTGTGTTTTACAAGTTTGCCATATTTTAGCTGTGCTATTCACTCATTGGCTCTGTGGTAAAATTATCATCTATTTCTTGGGGCTTTTCAGTGCTAGTAAAGATGATGTAGGATAGAAAGCCTAGCTCATCACATGGAAGAGGAGAAAGATTCTTACTGTCCAAACACATAAGTCAGCAGAAATAATACAGCAAAAACCATTTCTCTGAAAAGGCAGAATTACTCCCAGTCTGACCTTACAACCTCGTACTCATATGGGCACAGTATATTATGAAAACAAAAGGACAAGTTTGGAAATAATGTGAATACTTGGAAATAATAGATACTTAACCCTTATTTCACCAAGCAGTTTCCATTTTACTGTTCTGGTCTACACCAACACCCAGATTGAATCTGGCTGACCTCAAACTTACAATGCTGCACATTTAACACATATTTTTAATAAACACTACCCCACATTTTCACCATACTTCAAAAGGAATAAAATATATATCTTTTTTTTAATTTTTAGAGAGCAACCGAGGTGAACCTGCTTCAAAAACATGGTAAGCTTCAAATCAAATACTGCAGTTCTAAGAAATCCATTAACCGTTCACATCTAAAACTCATCCTTCAATGCTTCGCCCTATAATGCACATTGTTGTCAATTTTTGTCTTATTTACCCCCTGCTAATAGCTGGGCTCAGTTCCAAGAAACTTAAGACAATTGTGGAGAGATGCAGATCTAACATTTTTCAAGTTGACAGCCAATATTTCTGAGCATTTAATTCCTGAGACGGAAGAATCTCCAAATCCTGCTTTTGTAATTCACCCAGGAAAACACATCAGAGCCAACTGTGTCTGTGCAGCCTGAGTAAAAATGTTATTGTTTGATCCAAGTTGTATCTTTCTTGGCAGATTTGTAGGGATTGATCCTGGCTGACACTGGTATTTTAATACGAAGCTGAGTACTCAACAGTTCTTGATAAATTAGCATCCCTATTGTAACCATAGGCATTCTGTCCTCAGCAGTATATCTTAGGTAAAGGTTCATTTAATTTACCCCTTGTTAAAGTTTAAAAAGCTATGCCAAATTCCACCAGACTTGGCATGTGTGACATGACTAATGACTCTGCTAAACTTTGAGTCAAAAGCTTCGATTTTGAAATGCATCATCTTTATGTATTTGCCCCGAGCAGCAGTGCAGAGCGAAAAATAAATAATTAAAATTATTCCATTTACTCAGGTTTGAAATCTAAGCAGCTAAACACAACTTTAAAAGTTGTACAATATTTATGCATGAATTTGATAAGGGGCTTATGCTCAAAGCAGAAAGCACGAAGGGTCAAGG
Organism: Haliaeetus albicilla; assembly: GCF_947461875.1. Lineage (NCBI taxonomy): Eukaryota > Metazoa > Chordata > Aves > Accipitriformes > Accipitridae > Haliaeetus > Haliaeetus albicilla. The sequence goes on along the minus strand of NC_091505.1, from coordinate 23,899,990 downwards.
ATACAGACGGCACTAGGAATCTTCTTCCTCCCTTTAAGAAGATAACACCGATGCAATAGCCCCAAAAATGTTTGCTCATATGCTCCCTGCCACGGTGCAAAGCACGTACCTTGGGGCTGAGCTTCAGCCAGCGTGGATCAGGATGGGTTTGCTTGAACCTCACACCGTCCTCCTGCTCGTCTTGCTTCTCTCCTTGTCTTTCTAGTCCTCGCGTAGATCTTGAGCCACCTGTTCTGGTTCAATATGATTTAAATGGAATTATTCATCTTTCTTCCCAAGCCTGATCAGACGTATGAGTACCTAACCATTGTGGAAAACACTGCCACGCTATCTGCCTTTTGATCCTTTAGCTTGTATTTATATAATACTGACTTTATATTCACTTGCAAATCTTCCTGTATGTAAGCCTCCAGGCTATGCTTAAGTCTCAGATTTTTTTTCCCTGCATGATACGACTAATACATGGCCTTCTCTGTTCATCCATACAGCAAACCGGTAGCATTTCGTGTCTTCATAGGGCCCCTATGGACCTCCCGAAGCCACCCAGGCCAGTCTTCTGCTCGCAGCAGGTCCAGCCAGAGCAGGATGCTGAGGACCTGGTCCAGTCAAGCTGTGAATTTTTCCACCTCACCCAGTTCAATGTACATTCATCCAAACAACCCTACATGTGTGGGAAGAGCGACTGGATTCTTCATTAAATCATTCTGTAGAATTTTCCTTTCTGGCAACAGCTACGGAAAAAATCGTCACAGGTCAGATTTATGATGTGCAGGCAATTAATATTTTCCTCATTATTTTCTTGTACAATGCTAATTGCATCCCTGTATTTCATCCCATGTTGAAGTTTGCTTTCATGCATCACTAACATAGATCTGTCCCGGGCCATAGCTAGAGTATCCACATGTGGTAATACTGAAAAATAACTAATCACACCATTTTGCAAGCCAGTCATTAACTGCTGACATAGGTTTCAGTCTAAATCCTGTGTCTCTGGGACATTTCATATCATAGCATATCATAGGCAGTTGGAGACTTTGATTGGTATTTTCCTTATTTCAGTATCATGAGCTGTATTAATTTTGCATGCTTTACTCCTTGTACAATTTAGCATCTAGAGAGATTGGACAGGTTTTTTTCTGTGTTTATGCAGGTCCATGCTTGTCTGAAACATCTGTGCAGTGCTGTTATCGTGTTTGCAAACACAGGGGTTTAGTGTCTCCTGGAGGAGCATCGAACTCTAGCTTCCATTTCTATCATATAGTAAAAATAAACTATTTTGAAAATTTGCCTAAATTAGGAAAGATTTTATAATGGAATATTTAGGCGCCTACAAAATGTTTTGCTTCGACTGGAAACAAATGGTTTGCTTTGCCTTGCAATGAAATCAAACCTTTGGTTTGGGGGAAAAAGAAAATCAGGATAAATCCTTTCTAGAGCAGAATATGGCTCATCGTGTTTATGTATGAGAAACTTGCCCTTATTCCTAGCCTTTGCAGAAGACCCTGTCTTCAACAGCTACCAACTCTTGCTGACTGCACAGCTTGGAAAAGAGCGTACAAAAATTAATATATTATTGAAAACCAGCCAGCTGGATGCCTAGCCCACCTCTGGGACTTCCTTCCTTTGATGAAAAATAAATATTTACAGTTAAATAAAACCTTAAATGATTTTTGAATAATTCTTTTGAACAGCAGTGCTACTGTACAGTGTGAAAGGACTCCAAAAAACTAACTGGTTCATTTTTTAACTTCAAAGTATGATGGATATACTCTAAGTCCAAGATAAAGTACATTTAGGCCAAAAGGTTTGAAAGGTGATCTCTGATCTTAGCGTAGTTCTCCATCATCAGTTAATAAAAATACTTGGCAAGGTATTAGGTATCTGTTCGTCTGTTCCTTTCCAGATAACTGCTTTTATGGGGCTGATGCAGTTCCTAGTAAAATCATAAGGGAATTTGGTGCCGCCTTACTGCAAATTTCATGTATGAAGTAGGAGAGAAAGGGCTGAAAATTTCAACCGGTGCAAATCAACATCATTCTGTTAAAGTCAGCATTTGGAATCTGTTCCTGGGTATTTGGGGTTTATCAAATAAACTCTTCATTTCCTCAAGAAATGCCAGGACTTCAGAACTGAATGAAAATAAATCTGGTTTCTGCTTAAAGCCAGCATTTGTCAAAACTGTTCTTAAAATCCAGTATTGCAAGGTGCAAAGATATTTAAGTACCATCAGTTATACCTTGACTTACATTATACCACAGAAAATATAAGCAATCCAATTGATATTAATATCTTGATTTAACCAAATATACTGCTGAAAGAGTGGTTAAATTTGCCCTTCAGCTCTAGGTATGTTGGCATAAAAATCAAGAAGATTAACTTCTCTATAAACATCTCATTTAAGATCTTAAAATCCTTAATAAATCTAACAATACTGAATAGCTTTCTGTGGTCTTCAGTAAATCACGAGCCAAAAGAGCCGATATAATGGGTCCCGAGCTCACGGTGCTGAGTGAATGAGAAGGATGCCCCATGGCATTGGTGATAAACAGTAGAAAAGACTTTCTACCACCGCAGTGAGATGGCTCAAGGAATCAGGTGCCAGATAAGAACTGCAATGCCTACTATTTTCCCCTGAAGCAGTTCTATCAGGGTTTTTTTTATGGCTTTTGCTGACCACAGCATGTTCATGGTGGTTGGGCACCTGTTCCCGTTAAACAACCTTTGGTCCTATCAGGTCTTTACTAAAACTAAGATAGGTTTTCTCTCTAGGAACATGAATGCTAAACTTGGAAATATTTCTTGCTATTATAGACAGGCTCCCTATCCTTATCTCACAGTAGTGTATTCTCATAGCGGAATCATCATTAAATGAAGCTTGAAGATGAATCACGAAGAAAAGGTCAAATTTCACTTCCTGGAGATTTGGAGGACTTATATATTTCTTACTGTTGGGTTAAATGATCGAGATTTTATACAGGTTGTTTCAAAACAGCATTTATGGATCTCTGAAAGGTCATCGGACTCGCAGCTTGCTGGGCATATAGATTGTTTGTGAAATAATGGCCAGTTTGAAGAATTTACGGAGCTCCTGCCCAAGAATGGGATCAGCTTGTGGGTGGTGATGGTTAGATACGCTGTAGGGAACCATCAGCAGAACTGGATCTAACAGGGAAGCTGACCAAAGGGATGGAGCTCCTGCTTTGCATCTCGCTCCCCTCCCAGCAGGAGGGATTTTGTAGTTTTCTGTTGGACGCTGGAGAGTGTATCATCCCAAAGACAATATTCGTCATCGCAGAGACACTGCCCAGACCTAGCTCCTATCACCGTGGCCAAAGGCTTGGAATATCTCCTTATTTAATTACATTTATTAAATACTTGCCATAAAATGTGAAAACAATATGACGACAACACGTTATCTAGGATGAGAACAGCACGGCAATCTTAGATCAACTCTGATGTCCTAACTCATAAATGTTTATAGCCGTGGCTTGAGCCCATGGCAGGTAGGTAATGGGGTGAGCATGGCTTTGGTACTCATCATCACATCAGTCACACCGCGGCATCACTCTCAATCTGCACTAGGTACAAAGAGATCGAGACACACCAGCAACAACACCCTGGCAGCAAAATAACAAATATTAAGCCATTTCAAATGTTATTTTTCAGCGAAAGGAATGGAAGGAGATAGCTGACCACTGACTTGTTATGTCAACATGTCACACGCAGCAGTGTCTCTCCAGGGCATAGCAGCGCTGCTGACAAACACCTTTGCTGGTAAATGCCAGCTGAGAATCCGTTCCTCAGCGCTCATGGTTTAGGTTTCTTTACATCCATCCCTAGATGCTGGCCATTTAACCCCTTGGGGTTTTGCCGTAGTTTTTTCCCCTCAGGTTCAAGCAACCGCATTGAACACTTGTAAACTAATTTAAAATTCATATTCAGATTAGTATATATTGCTTGCATATGTATGCATATATGTACAGGCAGACAATTTATAGTATGAATGTATGTGTGTGTGTAGCAGAGACAAAAGGCACTTGCAAAATACATGTAGAGTTCAATGCTCTCTTGCACAAAAAAGAAATTTCCTGAAACAACACATCTGAAATACCCTTACAGATGTTTCTCTGCATTACCAAAAAAACCGTCCCCTGAGCTAAAATGAAAATTGATTTTGAAAAAAAGCTGAAGGATATGAGTGGATCATCATAATTGGATCAACATGCTCCAAAAGCTTCAGGCTACTTCAACTTCATTTCTTAGCTGACAGCTTTCTTTTGGAATTCTTCAAACCAAACACAAATGGTTTGATTGCAATATGTGAAACATTTGACCATCATATCCTTGACAGTCAGTCCGCTGCAGGGGAGATTTGATAACTGTTGTCAAATTCATAACAGCCAGTCTAATCCAAAGAACCAACAAAAAAACACAGGAGCTGCTTCAACAAAAACAGAGACGATATTAATGTAAAATGACACCATTTACAGGGAAAATAGAGAAAAAGGCTGTACTGGGTCTTTTCCAAACAGTGTTGCAACCACATGAATGGATCTTATTGGTTCTTAATTGTTAAAAGCAAATTAGGGATGTTAAAAATCCACTTGGTTTTCCATTCAATAGTCATGTGAGAAATCAAAGCAGCAACAACGGCAAGTCACTCAAACCGCGCATGTGCTAATTTATGGGCAGTACCGTCTGGGTAGATTAGGGCTAAATTATTCCTCCCAAAAAAAGAGGTGTTGCAGGGTGTATGTGATTGGCAAATTTCCACATCTCAGTACCGCTTCCAGTATTAAATGGATGAAAAAGAAAGGGGAAATCATGTAAAAAGAAGTAATAGAATAAAATCTAATGGTATCTTCTCTGTTTATTTCTATGACAGGCAAAAGTGAATACTGCAGCACTAATTGGCAGAAAGGAATTGAAGGCTATCATGGATAAACTAATTACTGGATGTCAATATTGTATTAAACATCTAGTAAGAGGAATTTTAATAAGTGCACGCTTTGTAAAGTTGAAGCTTCAAGATCTTTAAGAAAATTTTATGGAGGATTTAATTCATGGTCCTGAAAACAGCATTTTTGGAGAAAATACCCTTGATTCTCACTTAGGGTTAGGAAGGACTGCAACTCAGGAGCTTGTTCTTCAGCAAGTAAAAATTAATTTTAAAAGCAAAACCCTGTTTGCTGACAGATCTCAATCTTGCAGTCTCAATTAGAGCCAGCTATAGGGAAAGTGATAACTATTAAACAAATCTCTCTGCAGGGATGTTTCCAACACTTGGCTTTACCAACACTGAGCTTCTGCAAGACGCGTGATTCATCTCGGTCTTTAGTGCAATGATTGTACTCCCAGGCCTTCCTCTTGCACCTTCTCTCCTTTTCTCTTTGGCCATACCCACAATAAACGTATTTAGTCCAGAGTCCTCCCTTGCACAATTATTGCTTAGCAGTGGTATGGTTTGGATTCCCTCCCGCCCCCCATTCTTTTATCTGTTTCTCTCTCTAAAAACTTGGGAAGCAAAAGGGATAAAGTTTAACAACTGTTCACAGTTCAGTGTCCTGCAAAATTAGAGAAACATCTGGAAGTTATTTTTGCTTCAGAATCATTTTTAACTGACTAAATGATCTCATCTGTGGTGCTGTGTAGGCTTATCGATGACAGAGAGCTAGCAGTATTTACCCCTCCTACCTGAAACGCACCACAAATCAGATTCCAAGGGTTTTTCTAGCTCCTTAAATCCTCTGCATTTTTTTCTTCCATTTAGGAACAGCATTCATTAAACTGCTATAAAACTAAATTAAGAGAAAGCAATAACATCAGATTAGAGCCAAGAAAAAAAATCAATAGCTCAGCATGAACAACTAAGTAATAGAAAAATATTCCAGACACTTCCAAAAGAGGAGTTTTAGCATAAAAGTCTTAGCTCATGGGAAAAGAGATGTTATCTGAGCTGGAATTCGGTTTGAACAACTGGGATTAATAAATCTGCATTCTTTAATTCCTTCTCTAGCTCTAACTGCCAAGCATTTTTCATTTCTAGCACTAAACTGCTGTGCAGTATAGTGGTGCAACGTTACCCAGTTTGCTTCTCCGCGCCCCGCTTTGGCTGCATGTCACTGCTGAGGAAAGGATGCTTTTTTTGTCAGCTTTTTTTGTCAGCCTTTTTTTGTCAGCCTGCCCTGCAGACCCAGCTGGATGGGCTCCTCTCTGCTGCCGCCAGCAGCACACACCTGCGGGGGATCCAGCGTCATAGCTGGACTCTTGCAGATTGAAGATTAGGACTGTCAAATGTAAATGCAATTAAATTTTGACATTTCTTGGGAGTTTCGATCAAGACCACCACACAGGATGAAGGATGGTAAAGAAACAGAGCTATACAAATTGATTTTCTTGAGAAGGCTCTCTATACTTTATTTAAAAGTGTGTAGCCAAAAATTTGGGACTGCAATGTTAAGCATTTGGGGATAGGATTATGACACAACTATTTCTGATGTGATAATACTGTGAAATAATTTTATTTGGGGACTAAAAAGAGATTTGTGGGAGGAGCTGATTTTTTTTCTTATACCACTGAGCCACGAGGCTGGAAAGCTGTGCATACAGATTCAAGTCTAGTATTTTCATAATCTATCTTGATCTGCTCTACTGGATATATTTTCCCTCTTTTCCAATACTCACGTTGTTAGCAAGATCATCTTCCCTCTTTGTCGGATTCCCTTACTCTTTGCTCAACTTACCGTGGAATCAAAATAACACTTGCTGGCTTGTCTGCACGTGTTGGAAATCTATTTGATGGCCATTACAGGAGACATGTTTTCAGGTGCAATGAGACGGGAACTTCTGCCTGGATGTATAGGGACAATAGATTTACTCTGCTATAGCGTTTATTCTTACCAGATGGCACAGGAAAGGACGATGTTGTGTTTCTGCTCTGGAAAGGAACTTTCTTCCTAAGCAAATGTGATGGCTGTGTGAAAAGCCCCAATTTAGACCATGTGCAGAACACATTGCCACACCACCTGAAAACTGTTAGCGTTTGAGAGCACGTTGTCGTATGAGACTTCAGGGAGCAGATACAGCACATGACTGGGATTGCCCTGTGAAAACATATATCGATTTCATGATAAACGGAGACCAGCAAAGGGTACCTGGAGGAAACCTGAAACTTCAGAAGGAGAAAAAATGAAAAGCAGAGGTTGTTTTCCATTGGAAGTCCCAAAGCAAAATGCCGTATCTCAGTGAGCTTGGCTTGCCAGCGGTAATGAAACCGTCTGAACAAGAAAATGGTACATTTTGGTAGATGCAGTCTACTGCACGCTTTGGCTGGTAGATGAGGAAGCTTATTTGCATTTCAAAGCTGGCCTATATTTTGCTGATAGTAAATAATGCAACATACATATATATTTGTTGCTCGGAGGTAACAGAAGATCAGATCAAGATATGCCATTCTGCGATGGCTTCGACTCCATTGGGTGGTTTTCCCCTGGTCTGTCGGAAGATGTCCCAGTGTCCGGCGAGGTGTGACATTACCTGGAGCTGGAGCAGCCGGAGGTGTGTAAGGTGGCAGTGGGGATAACTGCTGGGTACCAACGCCTCCATCTAACAAGACTGGATGCAGGAAGACTCCCAAAGCCCAACTTAGGGCTGTTGTCTCAACAATGGCATAGATGGATGATTATTTATCCAGAACAATTTATCACTTGCATTCTGACAAGAATTAATGAATTTGATGATAAACTCTGCTATGAAATTAATTATGCTAAATCCCAGATATTAAATGTAGACCTTGAGAACCCATGATTAAAAAGCTGAGAGATATCTTTATTTTTGTGGTCTAACAAAGATACATAGTTATCTATATTTCTCCTAGCTTCAGTTAGTTTTCCTCCTACTCAAAATGTAAAATTGATTTGTTGCATTGGGAAATAAACAACAAAAAACGATGCTTATCTTAGTTTGGTTATATGGCCATGATAAAAATTAATTGGTCACCAAAAATTAGTATTTAAAACACGTTACACTCAGTATGAAAAAAAAAGACTGCTAAAACATCTACCAAAAATGTACATTTGGAAATCTTATTCTAGAAAGCACCAGGTTCACTAACATATTATTAAGGTACTCGATGGAGATGGGTATGAGGTCAGGTACCACGGGAGCCTGAGCAAACACTGAGTGGAAATTCAACAAAAGGACTTTAGGTATGAACTCAGCACACTTCTTTTTTGGCTTAATCTGTTTGTACCACCTCAGAAAGGGCTTTGATTCATTATGATATTTCAGATCCAGGATCTGACACGCACGGCACAGACTCCTCCTCCTTCTCTCTTCTGTTCTCCAAATCTCTGAAGCAATTTCGTCTCTGCAGCTCCCTCACTCAGTGTACATATAACATCAAGAAGAGAAAGCCAGACAACCCATCATGATAAAAGGAGATAATTTAAGGCAAATAAAATAATTCCTCTGGAATATTAATATACCTGCTTAGACTTTTTTTTTTCCCCAAACTAAACCAATATTTAAATCTTATATAGAATGTCCACATTTTAGGATTTTAGGAACTAAAAGCAGACATCATTGGCGGGGGAGGAAGGAAAAAGGCAAATAACCAGAGATTGGTCAAAGTGTACACCAGTCAAGCAGCCCTTAGTAGAAATTATTGCAATGGATATCAACGATAGCTCACTCCAGTTATACTTAAGACAGTATGTTAAAACTGTATTCTGTATACATAGTGGGAACATCCTACGAACTTGAATAACAAACAGGATTTTGAAGCCAAGGAAATTTAGAGATCTCCAGAGAAAGCCTTGGTGGCTCCAGAGGTCATCTCAGCAATCACTACGAGAGTCTGTTTCTCCATCCATAAATGCTGGTATTTTTCTTTAAAGTCGGGGGAAGTTAGAAACAACAAACTTCAGGGGAAAAAAACCCTGTAACTCATGAACCCCCTCTGCATTTTCTCTGTCTTAAGCTGATAAAATCATTATTCTTCCTTATGCCTATGGCTCTCGCTCATCAGTACTGCGCCCACCTCTTCCATCCTACCCGTCACCATAAGCATTCAAACAGGGAGACATCAGGGTTTCATTCCGCTGTAGGAGGGACGTTATTCATAAAGGAAGAAGTACATGAGGGTGTTAAAGCAGTGCAGCAGAAGTTAAGACACCTGCATCTGTCAGCGAGGAAGGCTGGAGGAGCTAGAAGCTTTTATCCAAATGGGAATAGTTGAAAGAGTTGATGCATCTGAATAGATTTGCCTATAGGAGCAACCATGAATAAATTGGGCTGAATTCAAACACGCGTCAATCTTTGTGAGCCTAATGAGGTGGTTGGGGTTGATAGTCACCGCTCGCCACTAACCCAAGACCCTCTGGCTGAATTTCAGACCTTTGCAATGAATTCAGTGCTGGACTTTAAACACTTTTATTTGAAATAATAGTATCAGAATCCAGCCCGTTGTTGCCCTTCAGTAGCAGCTTTCTGCTGCTCAAGAACTTGAGTTATATTTATTAACCTTTCGTGATTGCTAATTTTGCATGCTTGTGGCAACATAGTTGGTATTATAATTACTCTTCTAGGGTATTAAGGAAAGATGATCCAGAGTCTGGTCTCATTCCTGAATTTGTCCATTTAAAAATTAATATAAGAGAACATTATTTAATAAGTATTACTTAATACAAAGCAAAGAAGTTAATCCTTTCGCCTTGAACCTGACTTTCAGACACACGTACAGTCGTAAGTATCTATTTTGTCATTTAAATCGTCACCCCTGTTGCTGATCCATGAACCACACAGCAAAAGATTGCTGAGGGTTGCAATGACCCAGCATGAGGGACAGCAGATACTTGGTCCATGAGCACTGTAAAAACCACACACAAACATGTATACACACACACAAAACAAACAAGAAAATGATGCAAAAAAGAGGAAAGAAAAAGAAGAAAAATTATGGATTAGAACAAAGCCACCAATGCTGGGACCCATCAGAGCTCACTGCCTCTGCTTTGTGCCATCCCACGATGCTCCCTGCTGCTCCTTCTGCCACATGGCTGGGAAAAATTTTTTTGACCGAGAGATATTTTTTAAATGCTGAGAAGGGTTATAGTGAGAATGCAATTCAGAAATCTGTGAGTGTGGAACATACAGAGTTTCTTATCAAATGTTTCTGTTTTCCCCACCACTTTCCTCTCCATACAGGAGACATTATAGGATGAGAAGATCCATTCTGATTGCAAAGATACAGACACATATACGCACATATATATACACACATATATGTACACATGATATATATATACACACACACATGATATACGTTATAGTTTTATAGATGTGATCTCTCTTGATGCTTATTTTACTAAGAATTTCCAAATCTATTTTAACTCAAATTAAGAATTGCCTAATCCAGATTAACACTGAAAAGCAAAAGCAAACGTAACCTCAAGTTGTAATTTAAAAGGTAATTTGCCAAAGTAAAGGCCCCATTGCGCTGAGAGCAAAGTAAAGGGCTTCACTGTAAATGAGAAAGGATTAGGCCCACAGAAAAGTATTGCTATAGCAACAAAATAATTTATGAGACTATGTATAACAAAGCCAGAGCCGCAGAAATGTGATGGGAAGAGGCTCGTACATGCTTTAACAACATCACGCTTCTTTTTGTAATAACTAACACACTGAAAGAAATGAACGCGCTTTCATTTTACAATTTTGTTTTTAAACTCCCTTTATCAACACTGTTCGGCAGCTCTCAGTTACTGAAAAAATATCACGCCCGTCCCCGCCAAAAAGAAGAGGCAGTGTCATTAACAGACACAGTCCCATGCTAAAAGGCATCTCCCCTCTGATGGATAACCGGGCCTTGACGAAGTTTGTGTGGACAATTTGCAAACAGCCCTGTGCAGAAACGTGAGCGATAGCGGGGGGTGCACAGCGATTTATCATGGCCATCAGAAACCCTCCCATCCTGGTAGGCAGCCTCTTTTAATGTATGTTTTGCTAATTAGAAGTTACAACGGTGGTCTGAAGTCCCAGCTGAACAGCTCTTCCAGCTCTACAACTGTGCAGGAAAAGCTCTCTGCATCTTCCTTTGTAAGACTGGTTTAAAAGTTAGAAAAATTTATTATCATCACCATTTATCCTTTAAGGCTATAAAAATCTGCCAGTGAAAACCCCCCAAAAGGCTTAATGCATTACCAAAGCGCTAATTTTATTCTTCATTATTCCCCCAAACCTACGTTCAAAACCGAAGCTCCTGCTCTACAGAGAGCTGTTGTTTAATGTATTTCTGTATGTAGATCCTTGACAGAGACCATTTTTCTTGCCTCTCAGGTGGCTCGTATAGCGAGATTTATGTCCGTTATGCATAAATTCCTTGCAATATTGCTCTAGCATAATCAGCAGAAAATCTGAGAAAGCACCCACAGCAGCCACAAAACACCGCCAGAGACACTTGGACTCGAGCCACCTTCTTGAAGTCACAGGGACTCTGTTCCCATTGAAATCAGAGGCTTATTTTTGGACCCGATCGGTCAGAAGGACCACGAGGGTCCCCTCGCCCTGCTGAGCCCCAGCCTTGTCCTTGCCTGGCCTGAACGCAAACGTCACCGCTGAGCCGGACAGCCCAGTTTAGATACTGACCCCAGTTTAGATACTGACCTCAGTTTAGATACTAAGACTTTTATTAGATCTGGCCCTGAATTTCTGTAAATAAAAAGAAAAAAAATTTTACAAATCGCTTTTCAATCCCTAACGCAACGTCAGCATCGTTCTCTCTGGCTTATATTTATGACCTCTTATTTACACACCCCCAAATCCGACCACGTGAACGCCTGGTTCCTTCCTGCTCAGTGCTAGAGACGTGCCCAGGCTTTTCTTAATTCTCTGGTGGAGCCTTGCCTCTCGCTGCTTGCTGCTTGTCGGGGTTGGTTTCAAGGCACATTCATCTGCCCGTGCCCTGTTTGGAGCACGCCGCTGCTAACCCAGCGAGCCTTCCCCCTGTACGGACCGCCTGCCCACCGTTCTGTGTCGTTAGATATTTTCATCTCCTTCAAATAAGTTCTCTAGCTGATATATAAGGAGAATAAAATTAATTCTAATAGTCAGGGTGCATTCAGGAGCCATGGGGGACCTCCAGGTTGAGACCTCGCAGCCAGGGTTGGTCCCACCACCCCAGAGAGGGGGCCTCAGCCAAAACATCCACAGGCAGAAGAGTCAAAATGAAAGAAAGCAAAATTTAAGAGTTAAACTCACCCTCAGCTCTTCTCCCTGGGACAAGCAGAGGAGAGACAAGCGACTGGGTAAAACATCTCCAGCATCTACGCTTTGCTTCCCTGGCATGGATCTGCTGAAGGTGGCACCTGGGGTGGGACGAGGACGATTCCCCCAGCACCTTCATCACAAGCCCTGCCCCACCGTCCGCAGACCTCTGCTCTCCTGGGGTCGATTACCTAAACACGGCGCTTCGGGGCAAAGCCAGAGCATCTTGGAGGGCTCATGGGAATGGGAGATTGCTTTTATAGCAGTAACGCATTTTCAGCAAAAACACCAAATAAGGATTGAGTTCCTGGTAGTCGTGGAGTATTTTTTCCTTATTCTAGCCACAGTACAAGGCTTTTAGTCAGTTGTCTGTCTTTCCCACTAGGCTGCGAGAACTCATATTGGAGCAAAGCCTTTCATTTTGCAGCACAGACATGTACATAATATCCTCAGGCCCCCAAATCATCAAAATCCTTCAGCTTCATTTTGAGCCTAACTATATTCTTCAGTTAGGGTTTATATAAACAAGCAAACAGTAATTATTATGTAGGGGTTACATCTATCTGACGTATCCTGGTTTCATAACACCAGTGAAGTTATCCTGCAAGACGCAAAGGCTCGTAAGCGTTATATGACCTGCATGCAAAGTCCTTGGTATGCAAGCTGGGTGTTCAGGAGCTGTCCCTGATTTACACTGCAGTCGATGAAAAAATAATTGTACCCAAATTGTTTTTGGCTTTTTCAAAAATTTGTTAGATTATTTATCAGCAACACTGCCACTCCATCTTTATAGAGATCCTTAGTTTTGCTGACTGAACAACCATAATTTAAAAAAGATGAATTACTTTCAGGCAATGGGAAATCATCTCAATGTAAATAATTGCTGTGGTAAACAGGATTCTTTGCTGCTCCTCAGGGAGTGGCTGTAAAGGTCTACGAAGCAATTGTCAAGAGGGATGAGATGAACTGCACCGAACTTTGGCCGTCTAAAAATTAGGCACCTACTGCCCGGACGATCATGCACCACAGCTAATGAACACACTCCTCCAGAAGATGACTCATCCCATCTCTCAGCTGACTGTTGAGGAAGCCTTAGTCTAAATTTTAGATGATTAACGTTGGTGAAATGAATCTCTCTACGTCCTAATTAAAGCAAGGTCTTTGAGAGCTGTGCTTGATTTCTCACACAAGACCAGCAGAGTCATTCAAACTGCATGGGCTGCCTTTCAATTTCTGCAATTCCCACTTGAGCCTCTAGGAAGACTGTCCTTTATATTTTGATAGAATTTATTGATCTATATTTATTTATTAGACCTTTTTTCTTCCCAGAGTTTCAGATCAATATCAGGTCAATGGTGGCACAGAACAATTATCACGGCTGGCTGGCCACTAAACAGGGGAAAATTCCCACTGCTCTTGTTACTGTAAAAACAGAAAATACAAACTATCCAGAAAGTTCACAAAGGTGTCAAGTTAAACTGCAAATTCAAAATTCAGCTTGATGAATTCTCTTTAAATACTGTATCATAGCGATTAGATGCTTCTGGTTTTCCGTTTCAACAAAACATTGAAATAAAAGCCTGATGTTCCACCCGGTTTTCTTCTCCGTTCTCTGCTCTGGGGGACCATGTCTGTGTTCCCATCCTCTCCCTGTTCCTGCACTAAGACTGCATCACTGATCAGCAAAGCACCCAGCAGCACCCTCTGGAAGAGCATCTCTCCCCAACAGCCAGCAGCATCCACCTCCAAAACGCCTCAGGGTGCTGCAGAGGAGGGTGATGGGCATCCAAGCATGTGTCTGGGGTGCAAGGTAGGGTCAGCACCCCCCCCCCCTTCCCTGCCCGGGGGTGCAGGAGCAGCGTCCCAGTGTCCCCACTGCCCAGGCTGGGGACATGGCACAGGGCAAAGCCAAGACTGCTTGGACCTTCATCCATACAGCAAAACCGCGTCGGCCTATAGTTCGGCCTCCTCCTAGCCCAGATAGGAGGCAGGAATTTCATTTCTGCCAGCAAACTTTATTAACATAAAACGTTTAACCTGTCTTTTCCACGGGTACACGCTCTGTATTACATTAGAGCCTCTACAAGCCGAAACACCTTTTTTCCCTCCGATGCGCGCTCGCTGCTGAAAGGAGCCTGGCAGCTCGTTTCAAAGCTCCTCTGCCAGGGGAAGGTGGGTTTCATCCTCCTTGTGAGCCCCTAGAGGGAGACATGACCCAGATTTTAGGAGAAGGCATGCACGGGAGCCAGGCAGCCGCTCCCGAGCTCCCAGCTCCCAGGCGTGCCCGAGTGGGTGAGCCACGGCGGAGGGATGCTCCTCGCCGTGCGATGGATGCTGGCACTCGATGACCTCCTGGAGGAGCGATGCTGGCCTGATCTACGAGTAGGCACGAAGGATGCAGGAGGAGCCCACGCATAGCGCGTCCCACAGTGTACCAGAGCAAGCGCACGGGGAAGCACACGTGGGAACGGGAGGGGACGGATGGTGGGAAGAGCGGTGACCGGCCAACCTGGAGACGTGGCAGCTCCAACTTCTCCCTCCAGGAAAACTATGGCTATAGTAGCCCACGACGCCTTTTTTTTTTTTTTTTTTTAAACTAAGTGCATGTTGGTCCCCTTTATCTCTTTGTTCGCGATGATAGTAATATCAACGTTTAAATAAAGAAAAACGTTTTGAAAATGCCACAAAAAGAACAAGACTGGATTATCAGTGTATTTGCATGGACAATAAAATATCACCAATTCATGAAGATAAACTACATGGAAGATTAGTCTGAACTGCCAATTTCTTAAAATGTTTCTCATTTCTTGGTTATGGCTATTTTTGCAAATTTCCCTTTCAGAAATCACATTTCTTTCAAATCAGATCGTTGCCCTAGGGTTGTTGACCTTTATTTCGCCCATCTGGAAAACAAATGAAGCAGGAAGGATAACAATATGAGATACTAATCAGAAGTGCTGTTTGTTTTTTTGGAAGCTTGATTTCCAACTTATGTATTTCCCCCTAAAGGCACCGCCAGCAATACACTGGATAACCGCTCTGCAAGGAAAACCAGCAGCTTGGCCAAAAGTCTCTTTGTGGCATCATTGTCAGCGGTGAAAAGAAGAAGGAAAAAAAAACCAAAACCAAATGAATAGTAAAAATGAATGCAGATGTAACTGCAACAGTGTGGCTCAAGGGCCAGGTGGGGTACCTTGATATTGCTACTAGAGCCTTGTCATTCCAGATTTGACCTAAGAAGTTTAATGAGAGGTTAACTAGAGTGACAGGCAAGGACAAAACAACCTACTATCATTAATTTTGGTCAAAGAGATGGAACATAAAAATGTTTGTAAATAGAGCTACGAAAATAAGCATACATGGGGAAGCGTTCATTAAGATGGCTGAGCCAGAGGGAAAAAGAAGAGCAGCCAAACATGGAACAAGGCAAACCAGTTTTAGTTTGTTTTTCTCACTAAGCAATGACGACTCCCATGATGCAGGTGCAGATGAACGGCACGTTTTGCTAGACTTGAAGAAGTATTTGTTAATTTGGAGAATCTGAGTCCCATAGTTCTAACTGGTCAATTTATGAGTTCAGTCATGCTGGAAATAAATCTGGTTTGGGGGAAATGATAGTAAGGTTTTAAATTTTTTATTCTTAGAAATCTGGGGGTAGTGAAATCAAGTTTTTAGGCAGCTCTCAAAAAGGGAATAATACATTTTAGTGTTCCTTAAATGCTCTTTTCTCAACAATCTCATTGTTTTTCTCACCACTACGTCACCCAGGTATTGAACTAGCCTTAAAAGACTGGGCAGGTCTTTGTGGAAAAACCTTGCCGAAACCCCACGCAGCAGACCCACGAAGCAGCCGTGGCTGAGCGAGCGCTACCTGACTACGGGTGGAGAAAGGTGGCTTAACTAAAGAGAATAAGATTGGACCAAGGAAAAGAATTTGGGGAGTCCTTCACTCAGCTGCTTGCTAACAGGGGCAGAGCCAAAAGGACCAGCGGCGGTTTGCAAGCACCGAGGGAGATCCGCACCGAGTTAAACCCACGCAGCTCTCGGGCTGCAGCACCAAACAGCAGAGCCATTATGTATGCAGCTCCTGTGCCCGCACACAACCTTGAATATCAGAATCTTCTTTGATGATAAATAGTATAAATGGTGGCTAGGACACTGAACTACCAGGGGATCGTTAGCGTCCCCCCGTACACGCCACTGAAGATGAGCAGAAGGGCTATTGGTGCAGAGTCTCCTCTGAAGGACAGACTGCTCGTATCCCATAATAGTAGATTCCATTTAAAAATAGCAAATGATAGTCAGAGGAATAATAAAACCTAGAAAATCATACCAAAACCCAGCAATACATCAAAGCCATTTTAATAGCTCTTAATACAGTCACTGACATAGCTACTGTACTTGCAAGGCTGGATGATGGAACAGGCAGAGGTTTCGGGTTTTACATTCACTTCATCCTAAAAGTTTCTGTTGCTTCTTGCATGTAAATTATAGATAATGATTGTGCTGACAAGAGGTTGCACTTAGCTGACTCTGCTATGAAGAAAAATTGGAAGAAAATACCTGGTTAAAAGAACTTTTCTCATTTTTCCCCTTGGGGAAAAAAAAAAAAAAAAAAAAAAGACAAGATGCAAGAAGTTAATTGCACAGGGCTTCTTATATCTCTTGGTGGGCTACTGAACCAGTGCCATAACTTAGTGCTTCTGGATACTAAGAGAGGAAAAATTATTTGATGTAGTAGGGGCAATCCCATGTTTATCAAATCATCTTGCTTGCCTGTAAAGCTAAGCTCCAATTTATGATGTTTTATGAAGCCACAGATTGAGCTAAGGCTATAAAAATTGGGACTTAATATTCAGGAATAAAAATGCATAGAGTACCACTGAAGTGACTTTTTTTTTAAAGGACTTGTATCCTCCTTGCATTAAATATAACCAGAGAGGGTGACAATAATGGCATGCTGTCCACTGGAGAGAACACAAGACAAACAGCACAGGTTTGAGATCTCTAAGACACGAGTACTTGCTGCTATGCATGTGTTAAAGCAGAATGACGGGTCATATAACAGAACAATGGCCAATAAAGCACCATGCATCGTATGGCCCTTAGCGAGTTTATTTTCATTTTTAAACATTTTCCCTCTGAGAAAGCACAGAGAAGTCTCTCAAAGCACATCTGCCTGCCAGACAGGTTTTTTTTTTCTTCAAGTGACCAAACACACAGAATGAAATTGAAAATTTACATGCAGCTGTTTTGAAAGCAGTCCTTTCATTTACTCACCTGAAGAAAAGGGTGAGATTCCTTTTTTATGTGCTTGAAAAATGAAAGTAAGAGAGATGGAAAATTTTCTAATCCATTCCTTCAGCCTCCAGAACCACCACTGCATCTGACACACTTTCCTACCACCTTCCCTCACTGATCTTTTATTATAGTCATTAGGAGAAGACACCCATCTACTTAAATTATATCTTTAAGGCCCTGGTGGAGCAAAGCACATAAATACCTGTTTAATGTTAGACATCTATTGAGCAAAACATTTAAGCATTCACCTAACTTCCAAAGGTGTTCATACGACTTAACGACTGCTTAAATTATTGCTGTGGAGAGATGAGGTTATTTACATGCTTAACGTTAAGTGCACAACTGATGTAATCTTCTAAATCAAGGTTGAAAATCCTTAGGAAAAATTAACTAAGATAGCAATTATACAAGAATTGTTTAAAACATCACTTGATTTTTACTTTGAGATTTTGGGATCTAATTAAGAAGCAGGACTGGTGTGCTCAAATCTGTCCTGCTGGCTACCCAAGGGATTTGAGTGCTAACTTGCTTAAGCTCGTTTGAACAGTCCAGCCTTGATCATTAAAGGGATGTGCTAATGGCAGATGTGGGCACCATACAGTCTTAAGGAATCAAATGACTTAAAGCAGCGCAACACCTGAAGTCACTTTTACTATGATTTAAAGATATGAAAATGTTCAGTCTCTTAAAATGTCTTAAGGATATGCACAGATAGCCTCTTTAGGAGCAGCCTGTGCCAGGAAGAAGTTACTCCCCCAGCTGCTCATTAAAACCCACTTGCTGGAGGTTTTGAACAGATCTGTTGGCAAAGAAGTTCAAATGAGCACTTCAATTCTCTTCAGGGAAGAAAAAAAAAAAAGAAAAAAAAAATCAGCTGGGATAGCTGAGACTAGTAATTCAAACAGTTTAAACCAACCTGGCTGAGAGGAATTAGGAGCATGAGCACACGCTACCCGATGGGCAGGCTATCTAACAGAGGCAGCCGCTGGCAGGGAGGATGACATCCACTAGCCTGAGCGGGTATCACCTCCACTGGCACGCATCCCGTGTCCCTGTTTCACGAGTCAACCATTTGTATACTTCAATTAAAAGTATTTCCTACAATGTAGGCCCAAAACCACTTAATATATTATTTGAAATATTTTTTCCTCATTAAATTACGATGATAGAAATTGCACAGGTCCAGGGCACAGGGCTCAGGAGACTGGATCCTTTAGATCCGGCACCACTGCCCGCGACTTGTTACGCGACCCCAGCAAAATTGAATAGATTCCTTAAACCATCACTATGAATCTGCAAAACAAATTCCCAGGTAAAACTCCTGGGTACAAATCCTGGCTGGGGCTGCCATTCCCCGGATGAAGCCCTGGCTCTGCCATGCAAGTTCGTTTGCACCAGGTTGAAACTCCGCCTGCAGATGCAGAATCTGTGCACCGCGACAGAGGTGTTTGGGGCCAGAGGGTTATTTCTCTCTAACAGACAGAGGGTTACTGAGCAGGTGTCATGTGTATATTATTTCAGGTAATATCTTTTGTTTCCTACATTTTAAAATTTGTGATACAGCTGTGTACTCAGCATTTACAATCCATGATTTCCTTCACGCTCTCTCCATGTGCTTCCCTGGATCTGACAGGGCTAGTAAAAAACAAACGAAAAACTCTAATCCATGCTGAGGCAGAAAAACAACTCACTAAAACACTATCTAAAACAGGAGGTTTGAACTCATTGAAACTCTATTATAAGCTTGAGTAACTCCTGGAACAATAGAAAGCTATGCATGATTATGTAGGCAAGTAGAAATATGCAAGGCAGATGTTGTCCTCACTGCCACACATTGAAGTCTCATCACTGGCCTGGATACCATCTTCTCTGGGATCGTCCATTTGAGGTGGTCACGCCAGGGCAAGACGGCAATGATGCATCTTTAGGTCAGGTACTCCTGCTGATTGGGTGTTCAATTCGACTAAATATAAACTTGGTATAAAGGCAAAAATACCAGTGATGGAGTATCCCTGCAGAAAGGGAAACTAAAGCTCTAGGGTTATCTCAGCTCTGCAGAGCGAGTGCAACATTTAAGAGGAGAAAACGGGCTGTTGCTATTAGACTGATCTACAGTCAAAGGACATCTTATCTCATTTCCATTGGATATAGTTTGTTCTAGGTCACCAGAAGCCTAGTGATACAATAAGCACTTTCACTCCATTTCACCATTTCGGTTTTGTTCTTTTTTTATTCCTCTTCAGACTTTTCCTGTAGTGAGAGAAGCCTCTGGCAAGATGAATTCCAATAACAAAACCCCACCACTGCTCTCTTATTTTGAGCAGATTCTCAGCTCATGTAAACTAGCATAGCATTATTAGATATCAGTGGACAAATACCAGTTAATAGCAGCTTTGGGCCTCAGCTTAGATAAGAAATTTCGGTAACAAGTAGTAAATATGGTTCTATTTGACACACCTGGAACAAGAGTCAGTTGTGGTTCTTCGAACTGATGTTAATGAATTCAGCAAGTAGCAACACCTCACCGTAAGAGTGAGATCTCATATTAACCATCAGATGAAAGAAATATTTTTAAAAACCCCACAAAACCAAACAACAAAACCCTTGAGAATGGAGTGTAAAATATTGAAAAAGGTTGGAGTCCTAAGCGATGGGAACTGAAGAGACATTTAAGCCCACAGGTGTACACTAATCACGCTGAAAGAGGTTGATCCCTGAAGCAGCTCCTCTCTTTTCCTTTTTTTCCTTTTTCACCCAGTGTACAAAACCAAGAGCAGTACCAGCTCCTGGCAGGGGATGGTTGTGATCCAGACACACTGAACTGGTGCCCAGCTGGCATGACTGGAGAAGACCACCCAGCCAAGGGCTCATGTCTGCAGCCCACCCCAGCAGCACCGTTGGTCCATGGTGGCCGTAGCTGGCCAGGAGGAACAACCGCAGTTGTGCTGTTACTGCCCACCTTCCTCTGGCTTCTCTCAAATTTTGTTCCCACTCTTTTCTGGCAATTACCAGTTCCTTTGTCTGCTGCTAAAGCAGATAGAGAAGGCAAAGGTGAAATGCAACAAAAAAAGGTAGAGCTAGAACAAATCCGGAGAGAGAAGGGAAAGGGCTTGTGCTGGTTTTAGCTGGGATAGAGTTCATTTTCTTCAGAGTAGCTAGTATGGGGCTACGCTTTGGATTTGTGCTGAAAACAGTGCTGATAACGCAGAGATGTTTTGGTTACTGCTGAGCAGGGCTTGCACAGAGTCAAGGGCTGTTCTGGTTCTCACCCCACCCCACCAGCGAGCAGGCTGGGGGGGCACAAGGAGTTGGAGGGGACACAGCCGGGACAGCTGACCCCGACTGAACCAAGGGATATCCCAGACTGTACGACATCATGCTCAGTGTATAAACCTGGGGGAAGAAGAAGGAAGGGGGGACGTTCAGAGCGATAGCAGTTGTCATCCCAAGTAACCATTACACGTGCTGGAGCCCTGCTTTCCTGGGGATGGCTGAACACTTGCCTGCCCTTGGGAAGTGGTGAATGAATTCCTTGGTTTGTTCCGCTTGTGTGCACGGCTTTTGCTTTACCTATTAAACTGTCTTTATCTCAGCCCACGAGTTTTCTCATTTTTACCCTTCCAATTCTCTCCCCCATCCCACTGCGAGGGAGGTGAGTGAGCAGCTGCGTGGGGCTGAGTTGTCAGCGGGGTTAAATCACAACAGGGCTGGAAGAACGAGTGGAAGAGATTTGGGGTTAAAATGTGGTCTCTTGCATCTGCCATTTTCAAAAAGCCTTATAATTTACACTTTACCATTTTCTAGCAAGCACACTGGATTGTCAGACTTGATAATTTTATCAGAAAGTTGTGATCGTTAGTATTTTTCTTAAAGTCTCAGGTCTCTTGATACAATGGATTTATGTTATCTGTATGATCTCCATTAATCTCAGCTCTCTTGCTTTTTAAAAAAATAAATAAATATGGCCCTCAGGTTTTCAGAGAAAAGTTTTAAAGTATGAACCTTAAGGACATGGAAAAAGAGAAAGCAAGTAGCTGACTTTTTAAGCCAGTGTCCTAATCTGGGGGAGACCTGACTAATCATTTCTAAGCACATGATGATGGGGATTTCTTACTGGCTGTCAGCAAGTGTAACATTGGAAAGGCAAATGGGTAAAGGGAAAACCATCGGTAGTAATAATGTCTGTAAATTCCCAAACAAATTTGCAGGGCTGTACTGGGGGAGGTTGCAACCCTTTTGTAAAATTCGCTATACATGTAGATCACACATTTTAAGGTTTTCAAACTCTATGTTGTCTCCTATTACCTTGTAAAAAGGACAACTGATGGTCACACCAGCACTGTCACCAGTGGAGTGACTGGCGTGGAGGCAGAGCTCTGTCCCGGGTGCTTTCATCCTATGGAAAGAGCCATATGGAAACCCTGAGCACGGCAGAATGCCTGTGCCACCTCGCTGTGATTGCAGCCATCTAAGAAAAAAATCCAGCATCTGTAATTAGCCAAGAGCAATGCTGAGCGCAGAATTTGCACAGGCTCTTTCTTCGTGTCGTTCAGATGTAGCTCACGTTATTCTTCTCTTAGGTAGAAAACTCTGATCAGGGAGGAGGTCCTGGCATGTTTTTGTTTTTAGTCACTCTCACGTCTTTTATTTCAACTAAGGAATGAAGTGCAACTGCTCATCAGCACGGTGTACATAAATATACGTATCACCTAGTTATGCAAACGCCTGCCTGCAACCATTCAATAAACCAGAAAAGCACTACCTTCATTCAGGTAGTCCATCATTTTAGAAACCCAAAGAGTTTATAGAAACAGTTTATAGAAACGATTGTCAAAGACCCCATCATTTTGCAGTTAGTATAATTAATAAGGTGTGCACAAAATCTAAGAGTGTTTTAACACATGTTTTCAGTTGAATTGCATTATTGTTATGTTATAATAAAAGAGAGCCACATGTTAACAGAACACCAGGGACCCAATCTGATGCAACTGTTCAACATCAATAGGAAAATCAGAGGGGAAATATCAAGTTTCCTTCAAAATCATTTTGGTTTTCAAGAGCTGTGACTTTTATGTAGTAGATTTTGTGAAAGAGCCTCTGTTTATAAAAATTATTGGGTAGTGTTGGCTGTCAGAAAACATAAACAGGCAATTAGTGCAATAAGTAGAACGATACAATGAACTCCTCCTGGCAGTCTTCTATCTGGAGCCAAGCAAGGCCCCTTTCAGCGAACAGTTAGGCCTGCGTTTAAGTCTGCAGGATCATCCTAGGAGCCTACGCGAACTACTCACACCTTAAAGTGTGTGCAAGTGGTTTGTAAAAGCTCAGAAATGTCTTGGGGAAACGGGATTGCAAGGGTGGTCAATGATTTTGTTGTGATGTGGCACCACCTAAAAGCCATTTCAGAAAGCCTCCCTAGAAGTGTAAAAAAGTCCTGCGTGCAGTTTGGATTAACTTTAATGGATATAGCCCATTTGGTGGCCTCGGAAAGACTGTTTACTTCTGCGCCTCCCTACTCTCCACCTGGATTCCACACTGCATTTTCCTACTGAGTCTTGTTGGTGGAGATAGCTGGCTCTGCCATGAAATAATAATGAGTTTCAGCCTTTGTAGTGAATGTGGGCTTATGGTCTGTGGAAATATATGAAGGACAAAACAGCCCTCACGAGAAATGCGATTAACTGCACAATGTCACCCAGTTATCTTCATTTCTTCCACTCTATAAAAATCAATGGACGTAATTTCTTGCATGAAAACCTGACCATCAGAGTGTTCTGAAACTTCTCTCATTATCTTTGCTCCAGACCTGCGCATCATCTCCTGCACGTGTTCAATCCTTAAAAGTTACTCCGATGGACGCAAAGCCAGCAAAAAAACCCTGCTAAAATTAGCTCCCTCAGTGATGCTTTAACACGTTTTGGGAATTAGTTTGGGAACAACTGGGCAGAACCAACACATGGTGCTCTGGACACCTGCCCCAGGATTGCTCCCAAAGGACAGTTCTCCTGAGCTTGTTCCCAGAAACAGGGATTGTCGTGGGAGGCACACGTGAGGGATGCTGAAACAGAGATTTGTGGGTGGGTTATTCTGAAGCTGAATTGTTCCTAAGGAGTTCTCACAACAGAGGAAGATTCTGGAGAAAACTTCTCATCTATTGATGAAAAAGTGGACCAAATTCATCAACAGAGGTATAAATGCTGTCAAGAAGGATGCCCTTTCTTCCTCTCTCTCCAAATAATGCATACAACTAAATCTTCTCCTAACACAAGGCCACCAAAGCCAGGGCAGTTATTCCTACTGGCACCTCATGTGTGCCAACATAGGTCTCGGTTTTTGTGCCAGTAGAAGGGAAGCACCGACAGTTAGATCCGACAATAATAACAACAGTAACAGCAGACTCCCCGCTTCAGTGACTTCTCACTAATTTGAAGCACCAAAGAACCATCTTCTCAAGCCTATTTGATCAGACAGCTATACCTCCCAGAGAGGTAAATGCAGGAGCAGGACTCTGCATGACCTTCATTAGCTGGGAAGCAGAAGGTGGGCTGACTTTTGCCACCATGCTCCTTCCCATCCCTCTGTTTTGAACATACTGGAATTTGACCCAACCGGTTCATCCCGATTCTAATTGGAGCCTTTATGTTAAATGCAAAAGTACTTATAACCTACACTTAAAAAGGATGCGAGTCAGGCAATGAGGCACAACACTTAAACTCTGCTCGTCTATAATATATATTCCTATGTACAGAAAGCATGGACAGTGTCAAATGAAACACGCAATTAGTCCTCCTCTAACAGTGAGCAGTTCAAACTGTAACATCATGCCAACCGTGATTAAGAGTGATACAGCACATCATCATTGTCAACACTATTCAACCAATGTAAACCTTAGTTAGAAATGTACTTGTCAGAGAAAAATGCGCCTTTGATTTCTATTACACTTTCCCCAGTAATTGCTGTCATCAGTGGCAGGTTATTATTACAGTTGAATAGAGTTTCAGTAATTACTTTTGCACAGATTCTAACAGCTTTTAGATTGAATGATATTCTGACAGTTTGAATACTCTTGACAACAATTACCTTTTTCCTGGTTAACACTGATTCAGGAAAATTAAAAATTAAATCTGTTCAGAGGAAACACTTATGTATGGCACTAGTAAGTGGGTTGATACAAAAATGTGTAAATTACAGAATGACTTAGAATAAAAAGTTCTTTTGCTCTTCCTCTTATGCTTTTAAAAAAATCAGCACTTAGGGTACATGCAGTACATGCTGGTTAGATTACCAGTAAATGATGTGAAATAATTTAAAGCACTTCTAAATCCACTTCCTACTGATCAGCTTGAAATGGAGAAAACACTATTGTGGAGGAAGGCTTATTGCTCCCACCCTAATTTTTGTCTTTGGTAGCAGTTGGATAATGGCTTTTGGCTTTCAAACCATTATTCTTAATCTCACATCACCAGATTATTTAAAAAAAACCAACCAAACCAAAAAAAACCCACAACAAGCAAGCAAACTGTCTTACAGTGGTAGCCTAGAAAAAAACAGCATATTTGTTATTTCTGAAAAATTTATCTAATATTGCAGGGGTCATAACTCAAATGGCTTGATTTAAAAAAAAAAAAAAGTCTCATGCACAGAGCTCTCCAACTTGATTTCCCTCTTTGACAGGGTAACTGGCTTTGCGGATAAGGGAGATGCAGTCAGTGTGATACATCTCGTTATTAGTAAGCTTTCTGACACTGTTTCACATGACGGTCTTATAATAAAACTAAGAAAATACAGTCTAGAACTAGATAAAATTACCATAAGGTGGAGGGAACAATTGGCTGAAAAACTGCTCTCAAGGAGTAGTTATCAATGGTTCACTGTCAAACCGGGAGGAAATTTCAGGTGAGATTCCTCAGGGATCTGTCCTTGCTCCAGCTGTGTTCAATATTTTCATAATGACTCAGTTAAAAGGAAAAGAGATTACATTTATAAAATTTGCAGTGTTGAGGAGCTGGGATGGTGGGAACCCTTGGGAGGTCTGGATCAAAATCCAAGAAGATATTAACGGTTTGGAGTGATGGTCTGAAATTAAGATGAAATTCAATAAAGCCAAGTGTAAAGCGTTACACTTACAGACGAAAAATCAAATGTAAATGGGAAACTGCCAGTAAGGGAGCTGTATTACAGAGAAGAGTTTCAAAGTTATGGTGTCCTACGAGCTCAGTATCAAACAAAGGAATGAAACTGCTCCAGAAAAGGCAGTTTCGGGGATTTGTTAACAAGAGCATCATACATAAGACCGCTGTGGTAATTATCCTACACTGTTTAAGATGGGGCCTCAGCTAGAATGCTGTCTTGAGCTCATGTTTTTAAAAAAGGTGCAAAGAAACTGGAAAGAACTACACAAAGTCCAGCTGAGAACAGCAAGAATGGTCAGGGCTGAAGAAGTATGACTCATGGGAATAGGATTATGCTCTTTAGTTTAATAAAGAGAAAATTAGGGAGAGATATAATTAACAGTCCAGTTGGTGAAAGGCTACTGGTACAAGCACGCTGATGAACTGCCTTCAACGTCCTCCAGAGAAAAACCCGGAGACTTTTTTTTTCTTTTTTTTTTTTGTAAAGAAGTTTAGCATATTTGTTTTGAGATTTGAAGACAGTTTCCACGTCATGAAAACATACAGGAGATGACTTGCACAAGCTTCTTTCCCTCCAGAGAAAGGAAGGCAGGATCAGCACAGCCCCGACGCTGGGGCTACCAGAGCTTCGCTTGCTCCACGTCAGTGGGAAGAGCGGTAAATTCGGAGATGGGAACTACCAAAGGAGAATTACTAATGATGAAGACAAAACAAACCCCCATAGTCCCCCTGGAGCAAAAGATGAATGGTAAATTCAACTCATCCAGCTACCACGCTGGCTAAAACACACATTAAAAAAAAAAATCTAGAAATATTGCCAACACACATTTAGAAAGGGTGGGTCAGAGCATACAGAACAATGAGACTTCTCTGCAACTCGTGACATCTTTTAAGATTTTCCTTTCAGATTTGATTTTCCTTCTATTTTCTGAGTTTTTCATCCTCAAATCACATTTTCAATATTTTTTCTGCTTCCATATTAAAAAGTACCAAGATCCTGTAATATGCCTTTTCACGATACCAACTTTAAGAAAAACAAACAAATCATACAAGACTTAAATTGGATCATAACAGGTGGTGACACTGAACTAATTGGAGAACATTTATTGTTCATTATCTTAGTTTAATTGGCTTGATTAAAAGAAAGCAATATATTATGGAAGAAAAAGAGTCCTAATAAATAAACCCCACACTGCTCCATCTCTTCTTGGACCAGGCAGCATTCTTGCCCAACCTGCTGCAACACTGGGTAGAGGCTCATTGGTTTCTGGTCACTGGATGTCATTTATTCCCACTGGAATGGAGGCAAAAGGGCAAGGAGTGGATGAAGGCTCAGCTCCTCCTCCGCACCCATCCCAGCCAACATGCATCATTCATGGCATAGGAGAAGTGCTGCTCTACGTATGGAGTCTGTTGCAAAGCTGCGATTGAGCCTTTAGCTTTTGATGCTACTACCTCACTCTGACCTACGTGTGTATTAAAATATCATCATCTTTTTTTCTGCTCATTAGAATTATAGATTTAGTTTATTGTTATACTTTCCATAGAGCCTTCTCTTTTTATTAGCATTGTACAATCTGTACAAAAGCAAAATTTAGTCCTTTCAGGGAGCTGAAAGGAAGCAATCTTTTACATGACAAATCCAACATTATCATATGTAAACCTCATTTACTATGTAATGTCTTCCTGTTTCCAGTTCATTAATTGAATGAAACCTATTTTCATATTCTGGTAGGCAGCAGTATTCTCCAACTAACATAAATGGTGCTTTTAGGAAAAAAAAAGTAATGCTAGAAAATATTTAACATAATGATTGGTCCAAAAATATATGGCTTTCTGAAAAAAAAAAAAAAAAAAATTCAGCACACTTCTCAAAAATAAGAAAATGGTAGCTGAAGTCTGCAGCTAATATAAAATTTGTTTTATCAGATTAGCAACTACAACATAACTGTTTAACCTTTCATAAAGCGAGCAATGACTTGAGTAAACTGTATTGCATCGCTTTCATCAGCCCAAGGAGCGGGCTGTGGCTCGAGGCAGAGCCCATCCCCATACACGGGGGGACCACCCTGCCTCATGTCACGGCTAAAGATGTCCCCAAAATGACAAACCCACTGAATCTGACACAACACAGCTGTGAATTACTGAAAATAGAGATAGTGTATATATAGTCCCCTGTTCAGGGACAGAGTACTGATATCTTGTTTATCATCTTAAAGCTTTCACCACAATGCTCCTCCTTTTAGAAGAATATTTTTCTGTCCCATAAAGTCATACCAGTGAGAATATCTTAATACACTTCCTGGGGTATTCCAAGAAAATACCCCTGACCTTTAAGTCTCCTTCATATATACAGAAAATTTTAAAAGTTCACAATAAAAATAGCTTCTCCCCAGCATGAGGGTAAGCCACAAGTCTGCTTCTGCATTACAGATGTAACATAGGCGATCCTTTAGAAGTGATATGACACAAGTGTCTTAGCTGTGTTAATTAAGACCAGACTACCTAGCTATTAAAAAAATATTTTATAAACTTTTGTAAAGGTAATTTCTTCTATGCAGCTGCCTATGGTTTTGCCTGCCTCACTTCAGAAAAACCACAAAACTACACCAAAGCTTGGTTTAAAATCTACCTCAAATTATGCTACAATCACCCGTTGTTTCCTTATAGAAGACGTTATCCCCCCATCTCAGCTGGTTTACCCAAACCAAAGTTGTGCGGCGTATTTGGATAGAAACTTGCCTGGTAAACTACCACTGTTTAATTTTAATTGTGTATTAAAATGACACTTGTAATGTCCAGCTATGCCACTCTAAATATTCATAGACAAACACAACCAAGGAGAGGACAAATTATTTTGTCCAAAGCTTAATTTATAATACACACCACTTTTGGAGACTCAAGACTAATGTTTGCAATTGAAAGACACTGACAATTATTTTGTTGGGTTTTCTCGCAAGAAAAATCTATAGCCCTGAAAGAGCAATAGCAATAAAGCTCTTCACGGGTTCCAGACATGTTCCTTTAGAAAAAATAACTATTTTTTTTAAGTTCCATTTAGGTCCAAGGAAAAAAGATTAAAAAAATACCCGCCTGGAAGGGGACTCACTAAAAACTACTCTTGTTTGGTATTTGCATTAATGTGGCATGACAAGTAAGAAAACACTGATGCCACTTGTCTGCGGCACAAAATAAAGCAGCATCACCATCACACAGGAGATCATGCTTTCGTGGGCAAACCAGAGTGATGGAAAAGGAATGAAATGGTGAAAAACAAACTTCAAGCTCTTGCCCTCAGCCTGCAAGAGAAATTTCTGGGCTGGATATTGGGATCTCAGCAGCCCAAAGCGGTGTGTGGACACCTCAGGGCTTTAGGCTCTGGTACCACAGCTTCGTTTGCATAATCCAAACAAGCCAAAAACCCCTGATATTGAAAAGAGAAAAAATAGCAATTTAAAATGGCCTACTACATCCCTTTTCTTTTTGACCTCAATCCAAAGCCTTTATAAGCCAAAGAAAAGACAAGCTCACAATGAGTGAATATGACCAGTTAATGGGTCTATTCTGAACAAGATTTTAAATAAAACAATAAGCAAGCCTGAGAAAAAGCAATGTACTGGACTATCTGAGGCCAATTGCTTTTAAACACAGGTCATGTTATTTTAAAATAAATTCCTCTTAGCAATTGTTTCATCAGGACTACGTCATTCCAGATGGAATGGACCCAAAACCTCTTATTGCTAAATAACTTAACCTTGGTGCATCTGGAACTGTATTTTCTTCAAATAAAACTAATTGATAATATGGGTGGATTTGTTGTTTTTCTTAACAAAAATGTTCCCTGACAACTTCAAAACCAAATTACATATAGGAAAAAAAAGTTCAGTTACAAAGCTTTTTAAAAAAAATTCACAGAGTCATAACAGTACAGAATGGCTTGTTAAGAAAAATAACACTGCAGCTGACTGGAAGGAAAAGAAAACAGAAATAGACAACTCCAAAGTGTTTCTGAATAGCCAGGTTGCCAAATGCTGGCAATTATTAGAGCAGGCAACACAAAAAACCTGTAAAACATTCCCAAAACCTCACTCCTTTTCCCCTTCTTGGTATCTCACAGCCTCACCAGAATTCAAATCACAGTTGCAATCCAATACCATCATAAGTATTTTTATAATCTGATACTATAATAAGAATTTTTTAATCCCATTCAGGTGCCAAACAAAATTCCAAGATGAGGAATGGGGATGGCAGGAGCATCCCTATTAGCTAGGTGTTGTCAGATAGCATCGAGCACCCACAGCCTTCCTGCCCTTCCCAACCCCCAGGTAAGGACCAGTACAGCCCAGTGACCCCACACTCACCCAGGCGGTGCTCAGCATAACTCCCCAAATCCCGCTCCTCTTGCTCCCCAGCAGCAGACATTTTCCTCTCCCCATTCCCACAGCTGAAACAAGGACTCTCCCAGGTGTTTGCCGTGAGATTGAATAAGCAAGTTGCATCTGTAACCTTTTAACACGCATTATAAATAAGTAGTGAGAATTATAATAACCACTAGTTATCCTTCAGGATTCCATGGTTATAAAATCACCACCTTGCCTATGGCATAGTTTAAGTGAAGGCACTAAGTGTGCTGATCATCTTGTTTTAGCACCTAGTGTGCCAGGAGTGTCTGATTAACAGCTTTCCATCCCTATTCAAGTATCTTTGTTAAGAGCAAGTCTTTGCTCTTTTAGATCCTGATCCAAAGCCTTTCAAAGTAATTGAAAAGTCTCCTATTGATGGGAAGGGGTGGGCGCCCTTGCTAATTGTTCCTTTCACATTAGAGTGAAAACAAATTCTTCAGCTTTCATTTTAAATCCATGAAGTTCAATCCCTTGATATATTGGACCCTTATTTTAAGTACACCGAGGAGGGGAAGAGGAGGATGAAGCCCAGGACAGAGGGCTGTAAGTGTGTCTGTTGAACAAACCATGCAGTAAGGCTTGGTACATCCCACGGCTTGGATTTTACTATCTAGAAAGGCTCCAAATGTTGCAGCGTTCAGAAGTTCACAGTATGCTACATTTAAAATACTCATTGCTGGCCAGCAGACCCGAGCTCTGAAAGCCACTCCGATGCTCCCCAATAGCTGCTTTCCTGTGAATAATGTTACTCCCCAGGAAACTAATTTTTTAGTTTGCTATTCTCCCAGATTGAGGTGTCATCTCCATTCAAGGCAGAGGTGCGGATGGAGAAAGGTGGGAGGTCTAGAGAGCATGCAAGCTTTGGGTTGGGGTATCTTAGTGCCAAAAAAGGTTTGGAGAAATCAAAAGATGCTTATTCAACACCAAGAAACGTGGAAACAGTGAATTCTGATGGAAATTAAAAGTTAAGCACACGTGTGTTGCAGTGATAATGGAATTTTGCAAACACCTTAAACAAAAAACCCCACAATTAATGCAATTTTTTAGAAAGCTGAGTTTTAGGTGGGTACATATCACCACAGCTTTGCAGCACCATCTCCCAGCAAGGCAAACCTGAGAAAAGCTCCGTGATGGGGGATAACTAACGGCTGCCTTTAAAACAGCTCATGCCTTTGCCCTGTGAAGGACGTGAACTGGCTGGAACCAATAGATGTTTCCACCTATAGGTTAAAAAAGCCTGTGTAAACATAATGGTACAAATAAATACGGATCTATAAGAGGGGGGAAAGCAGCAGTAGCACATGGCTGATGTTGTGGGAAGCCAGGACAGAGCATGGTCAGCTGGAGGAGTCCCCAGCCTGGGCATTTGAGGACGGCAGACTGCTCTGGACAAACCATCCATCCCACCATGACATAAACACTCCTATTTTGGCGGAAGAAGGAGAACTCGTAAAGAAAGAAATATATAAAGTGCAACAATAACCTGGAAACATACCTTAAAAAAACGCCTTCTTACAATGAAATCATTTTTCTTCCCTCCACAAAGAGGGATTTCACCCCGGAGTTCTTTCTAAAAGATGGTAAAACATAACAGATGAATGTTGCCTTGCATAAGGAACACACACATGCATTTAAATCACTTATATTTTACTTTTTTATGATGCAATTGTGAATTGTGTTATTTTGCATTTGTAATTAGAGGTTGAAACAGATGGTAAAGGCTTGGTTTAAAGTGATGTACTGGAGTATGCAGCTCTGGTGTATCAGGTCTCCAGCTCCAGCGAGCGTTGAGGATGGAAACCCTACCAGGAGGTGGTCAAATAGCAAAGCGTTTGCTGCACATCAAAGCATGCTGAAAAATACCAGAACAGAGTTTCTAGAAGGTCAACAATCATTTGTGAAAATCTATTCTTTCTTTTCCAAAAAAGCACTCTTACAACATTCTCACTACCGTGCTCTAATTTTGGCATTTGGGGTATTTACATTTCAAGAGATCTAACACTGTATAATTAATATAGCGGGAAGAGAAAAAAGACAAATAATGTTTATAAAATGGCATAAGTAGGTTTAAAAATCATATTGCTTGCTGTCTTGGAAGCTGAGGACTTAGAGACTGAAGTACGCAGAGGTGTCACAGCAGCTTGTCCTTTTACTGAAGTCAATGAAATTGCACCAGCCAAAACCCTAGACCAGGGCTGCTGCTTCGGTTCAAGGCCTGTTGCAAAAGAAATAAAAACCTATTATTTTCTGAAGGCTGTTCTTTATGGAACTATTTGGTGATTTTGCTTCGTTTTAGCATACCGTTGTCCCAGTCACAGAGGATCTGCTGCAGATTATTTGATGGAGTATAATGAACTTTCCAAAGGTCTGACGAGACATCTTACAGAATTCTGCTGCAGCAATATATCAGACCTATTCCAAAGCCCCATAAAGTCAATGAAACGACCCAAATTTACTTTTGTGGCTTTTCTATCAGATTCTTAAATTTCTATTTTGTGTTACTCTATAGGTCAAGAGAAGCATTGCTCGGGACAGTGTTAAGACGCAGTAGCATTATTAAGACAAAACCGCCCCCTGAAAGCAAACCACAAAAATAAAAGCGTAGGATATCTCAGCAGCACGAGGGGAAGCAGCCAAGTTTTTTATGCATGCATCAGATTTTGCTCTGAATAAGTCAGTTTTATACAGTTTGGTTAAGCCTAGCCAACGTCAGCAGGGGATCAATAATAGCACAAATCTGGTGTCTCTACTTGTATTTGCAAACTTATGAAACAGTCTCTAGATTAAGAGAAGGCAGACTCAGGTCAGAAAGCTCACAGCATCGTAACGTTATTCCTTGACAGTAGCAGCAGCATAACTGCAAACCTTGTCAATAATTTGTTTTTCACAGAACACTGCTTAAAGAGCTTCACACCTCAAGAAATGTGAATTCACGTCACTGCTATGAGACCGAAAATATAACCTGTCCTTTAAGAAACCTGAAGATACCTTTCTGTGAGTGTTGAAAGCTGAGCATCAAAGCTGGAAGCAACCCCAGTAGTCTTATTTTCTAGCCTGTGGGCAGCCACAGCATTCTCTGGTGGCTCAACACTTTTTAAATACAGTGAGCTAGATCCAGATTTATTACGTTAAAATCAAGAAATGCCAGTCCTCCTCCACCACCAAGAGCTCAGCAATTTTTGGAGTAGCTGAGATCAGGTCTGCAATTTCTTTGGGCTTCCTGGAAACTCTGCTGCTAAACTGATTTTTCTAAGCCACCAGGTGACTTAGAAGAGATTTTGTTGTTTGCAGTACAGAGCATTTGTGGTTCTTGGGTGATTTCTGCCATCGTTACCAGCATCACTGTAGGGTTTAGACAGCTGTGGGAGCAAAACCAGAAATGGTATAAGGGTCGGGGTATATCCATGGAGCCTGTAAGTTCAATGTGAGTGTGCAGCTTTTCCAACTCTGTCCTAGCATCCCACCACCCTTTAAAGGGGATATTATTTTTCTCTTATTTAAAGTACTTATGTACTTTGTTTCTGGGGTTTTTCTGAAAGCAAGTTTCTTGTAGGTAAAGCTATATCATTCACAAATGACACAATCTTTAAACAATCTCACAAAACAGAGGAACTATATAACTGGAAAAGCATAAACTCCTAAACTACAAAGTGGTCATCTTGGTACTGCTTTTGGTGGCAAGGATGGCATGTGTGTTTTACCAGAATCCTAATAACGGGACTGTGAGCCAGCAATCCTTCCAACCCTAACCAGGAAAATCCCTCCAGGACTACCCAAGTTCATTATTAAGTCGCCCAGATGAGATCTCATAATAATGAGCTCCTTTAAGTTTTACCCTTTTGCTACTTTAATCTGATAACAAGATTTTACAATGAAATACCAATGAGGACATACAAATCTCTTTTGAAAACCACGACATCCGTTACTCACTGAGGGCTAAATGTTAGCTAGCACGTGTATCTTTTTTAACTTGAATATTCAGATTCTGTGAGTTCCCACAAAGAACAATTACAAAGATCCTTTTCTGTTTAAAAGAGGATGTGAAGAGTTTCTCTGACTTTGCTGTAGTACTTGTGTTTAAGAACCTCTCTTACAAACGCAGCCCACTGCCCGCTCTAAAGGGTTAAAGTTTCTTTGAATCTTCCAAAATGGACTTTTTCATCAAAAATCTCACTCAGGTTTTTTACAATTCTTTTGTTGTACAGATACTGATAGTTCTTAAAATTGACTGTTTAAAGGATGCTATGAGGCCAATGCTTGAGGCTTTTAAAATCAGAGCTTAGAGGCTCTGACTCATATCGGAAGGTTGATTTAAGTTAACTTTCACTGAGATTTTCTTCTTTAACTTGTGAGTTGGTCTGCCAGTACCTTTTGTTTTGCTACAGGATGTGTTAAGTTGTTGAATATAAGAGAATATTTAAGTACACTTCTGGCACTTCTCAGAATGGAATATTTAATGAGTAAAACTTCTTAAAAACTGTGTCTGCAGCCTTGGAAGTCAGCAGGTCCTATGAGAAAGAAGAAAAAAATCAACCTAATTTTTGAATGTAATCACACTTTTTTTTTTTTAATGAATTAATATTGAAGGTTGTGGGTTTTTTAATTATTCTGCACTTTCACATATGGCTAAACTGGCCTGCCCTGGCTGCTGCGCTGAAGCAGGGGGACCTCGCGCACACCCCCACCGGTTCTGCTGAGCGCGTTGTGCTGTGCGCTTGTGTTACGCAGCCTGGAAGAACAGCTCCCGAGCTCGAAAGGCCACTAGAAGAGTCCCTCAGATGTGTCACAAGCGGTGGCACAGGACACGCAGGGCAGCCCCTGAGCACCCGCGCCTCTGCCCTCAGCACCTCTTCCTTCACAGTGATCACCCACAGCCTGGGACCGTGCGGGCATCCACGCATCACTGATGCTAGAGGGGGAGAGTGTTCATGAACTACTTGTATAACTATATATAAATAAAATATGGCATCTACTCAGCTAACAAGTCTCTCAGGTACAGATCATATTTTGCTACCATAACTAATAATCAACAGGACTGGTCAAGGAGTAAAATATAAGTGATTGCACTAAACCACCAATGGCTGCCTCTCTAATTAAAAAAAAAAAAAAAAAAAAGTAAGAAAAATGGTCAAGAGGAGAGGAAATATGAACAAGGAAATTAAGAGCTAAGAACCAAAGCAGGCTTGAAAGAAGGATACAGGAGGCAAGGAGACAGTAATAGATAACAGTTTTAACAGAGCAAGGTAAGAGCAGGTTTGCTCTTGCTGCAGCCCGAGTGACAGATCTTAACCGAAGGCAGGATCCCAGGGAGAAGAGCCAGGAATCCAAGAGGACAAGGTAATGAGGGAGATGGGAGGGACAGGAGCTGCCAGCTGGGATGGATTAGGATGGGTCTCCAAACCCCTTCAGCATGACAAGGGGCAGCCCCGTAACCCTTCTGGCATCACAAGGAGCATCCCATACCCCTTCGACACTGATGCTGGTTGCAGACATTTCCATAACTGTTACAAAACAACCGCGTGTTTTTTCATGCACACTGATTAAGCTGACCAAACTTTGAGCATTTTAGCTATTTCTATATCGCTAATTGCGATGAGGTACTATTGATAAACTGCTTCAGCACTAGGACACGTTCTGCCAAAGAGCAAGTAGCTGTCACTCAGAAAGCTCCAAGCTCTTTCTTACTTCTAGTAGGTCATTTCCTACAAAAAAATGGAGCAAACCCTTTAAATGCATGTATATCCCATCAAAAATATATCCTACATACTTTTGAAGCATCTGACAGAGTAGTCATAATCCAGCCCGAAGTGGTATGTGTAGCTACTACCTTTGAAGTTCAAATGATCATACTGTAAACCACAGAGCAAGGATGGAGTCTGCCATCACTCACCCACAAGAATCCAAATCCATAAGCTCAAAATCAGTCTTAAACCACTATAGGATCCAGATCACTGGGTGGGTGTGACAAAGAGTCATGCTGATAATATATGGTTTATATTTGTTGTTAGAAACATTCATTAAAACAGCTTTTACAATAACTACTATTATCTACCCTACTAGGCTGTTAGGAGAATGATTTTTAATATTTTTCAATCTTTTTTTTCTTGCTAGCAGTGCAATATTTACTGAACACTCAGAATTAAAATGGCATTCTAGCTGCAGTCTTAAATACAAAAAAAATGTGAAATAAACATCATAAAATCTTCCTATAAATAGGATCTGTTTACTATCTTTTAGGATTGGTATGGACAAAGAAATTGAACCAGAATGCCATAAGAACAAATTTTCTTTAGGGAATTCATTCACATCTGTTTCTGTATGACAACAGGAGGAACAGAAATTAAAAAAAAAAAAAAAAAGAGAGAGAGAGAAAAGAGAGGAAGTTTAATTTTCAAAAGGAAAAAAGGCTTCCTCTGATCTTTAGCTGAAGGTTCTGATGAGTTTTTATTCTACCTGACCTGATTAGCCCAGTTCTAATAAAGACCTAATGAAGGAAGGAAAGACTCATCCTGAAAGTTAACTGCTTTCTGGAAAGGAGCTAGATGGGTGTCTGAAGATAGGCATACCTGGAAAACACACTTGCCTGATTCTTTGTTTGCAAATCTTAATGCACCCTCTTTCAATGTTTGTTGATGCACTGCGTGCAGCACTTGGCAAAAGAGCTTCTAGTCGCCATATTTAGTAAAATTTTAATGCGTGACGTGTTGTTGACTTGCTATCATTGTTAATGGGCGAGTCATGTACCAAATGAAAAGAAATACCCCTTCTGTCTCTGGCAAGCGGGGATCTGGCATTGACCTTGCTGTTTTGGGGGGCTGCGGGTGCCTGGGAGCAGGACCCCATCCCAGCAATTCCTGCAGCCCTGACACGAGATAACTCGCTTACCGAGTCATCAAATGTACAAGCTGGGCTCATCATCTCACGTGGGAATCGGCTTTGGAGAAGAATGAGAAGGTGTGGATTATTCTGTTTACAGAACCTCTTTGCACCCCAAGTACGGTTTAAATTTTCCCTTTGAAATTTAGATCAAACAATGCTGTCAACATTGATTCCTTCCTCCCAGATCGTGGACATAAGCTGGAATCTGCAGACAGCTTGTGGGACGTGGTTTTCGATAGCGCTGCGGCCAAATTACCGCTTTGCTTTTGAGGTCTATACACCTTCAACACAATGCATAAGTACAATATATTAGTAGTAAAAAAATCAATGTAGAATCATTGGATTGATAACTAAACAGCACCAAGCTATGAAATGCAAATTAATACCATCATGCTTTTTATAATTTATAATTAATCTACCCTGCATTGGCCTACATGTTTTTCCTATTTTTGCAAGGACAGGCCTGATCCAGAACCAAAGGAAACACCTGGGGGTTCTTTGTGACCAGTATTGACAGAACATACAGCAGGTTTCTCAGGAATGCACTGTGCAACCCTAGTCTTTAGTAAAAATATATAAAAATATATATATATGGATAAAAGCAGTCAGAAAGCATATAAGGCTTTCTGCAATACAATGATGTTGTTAACTTCTCTGATTTTTCTATTTGTGGTCTTTACAGAATGGAAAATGGTGATGTAATTCTGTGATGCAAACACCCTCTATTAAATAGATTAATATCATCAAGCCTGTTTTGCTTGAATTTTTATAGCTTCAACACGCACCAACTAGAAGGCCTGGCAAGTATTGAGTTCTTTCAAGAACTATTTATTTCAAAGTTACAGGGCTGATGAAGGTTTTAAAGTTACAAATTCCTGTTTTTCTTGGAGCAACATCTTTAAAGATATGCAAAGAGGGATTTCTCAGCACTATTCAGAAACGAGTCTCAAGTGATTTGCCACTTTTGAGTACAGAGATTGTTTTCTAATTCAAACAAACATTTTGAAAAAAAAAAAAGGATGTGAAAAAATGCTCGTTAGGAAAACAACACTAAGAATCTCAGTAGAAATATTCCACCAACTTACCTGATTTCATAGTTGTGATTTTAGATCCTGGAGCATGAGCAATGTACAGCATTTTTAATATAAGGACAAATGGAGAAGTCATCGATGAAAAAATGAGTATTTAAAGGGTTTGAAATAAGTTTGGAATAAACCCCTAATCAAAGGCCCACTAAGACTGTATTCCCAAAGATGAAGTCATTACTGCCGTTTCTCAGATTGCTATACGTTCATTTTTTTGGAGATACTATTTTGGGTCCAGTAGGCTATGGAAATACATATCTTATTCTCACTTAGACAAACAGATATTTAGAAAACCAGATCTATTTACATAGTAGGTGGACATATTCACAGGAAATATTTGATAGATGAACACAGAGATAAAATAGGTAGAACTGCTATGTGCTATGCATAGAAAATTACCTCTGTGTAGATAATGTATATTTGACTTCACCTTTTGCATATTGATCGCTCTCCGAGTTGCAAATACTTAACCATGTGGAAGTGTATATAATATGAATAACTTTATTTCAAACTTGCATGTCTTAAGCCATATGTTCACTGATATCTGAGCATAAATCTACCAAAATTTACTATCATATACTGCAGATCACTAAACCCTACAGTATTTCAGAAGTGCTGAATGTATATTATGTTTGATAGCTTCAGAGTTGCATATTTAGGGATATAATTATTTACATATAGGGTCCAAGACCAGGAGATAACCTTAAGATTTGGTAACATTAGCACTTGCAAATAATCATCACTACTGTATCACTCTCACACTCCATAATCTGCTAACATATGTCTACATTTTATACGTGTTTATGTAGTACTTTATATGGAAATGTTTCATTACTGCCCGCAGCAACATGTGGCATTTCTTCAAGAACATTTCAGCACCTTTTAACATGGTTTCTTCAAATGTCTTTCTAATTGTGAGGATTTCATTCTACAAATGTTATCACTGCTCAAGCAGATTAATTTTCTTAACTGCTTAACATGCACGCTCTAGGCATTTCTACAAAATGTAAAATATACAGTACAGAATTAATATAAATAAACTACTACCAGGCTATTATAGATCAGATTCAAAGCAGCGTGGTTGGAGATAACTCCATTTTAAGACTTAAAAGTCTTCTTACTGTGGCATGACTTCATCTAAAATTTTTGTTTGGCATATAAGGCAATTTTTTCAATTAATTATTATCATACCACCTTCTCTAAACCCAATCAGTATGTTCTTAGTTACCAAAACAGTGACCGCTTGCACGGAGAGTGTTTACGGCGGAAAGCTTTGTCACAATTCTAGTTTTGCTGAATCTCAGTCGATTGCACTCACTTTTTTTTTTTTGCTAGTTTCTGTCTGATCAGACATCTTCTAAAACTGCACAAAAGCCAGTCGGGTGGGGAGACCTCCAGGCAGGTACAGATGCGGAGAAGAAAGCAGCAGCTCGCTAATACAAAGGCTCCTGAGCCAGTTCACCATGGTCTCATTCAAAGAGACTTAGACTAGTGACTGCCATTGATGCTTTTGTTAGATTGCATTCAGATAGCACTTCAGCCTTCTAAAAATAAGGGATCTGAAGCCAGCTGGGATGAACGGCTTTCAGACCAAACTCACTTCTCTCTGTCAAACTCAGAGCAAGCCTAGACCACCTTTTTAAAGAACAAAAAGCAGGTGAGATGGATCCAAGCCCCAAGGTTTATCTGTTATCTGGTTGGAGACATCATGAATCTCAGGAAATCATCATCCGAATGTACCTTTCCAGCATCCCATTCACCACCCATCCAGGTCTAAATAGTCTGGTCTTTAGGGAGACACAGTGTCAGCCCAAGAAGAGTTCTGGTTTAAGCTTTGAAGGACAGATACAGGAGTAGGAGATACGGACACCATCACTGCCCTCACCCTTGATGCACACAGGTTCCACCATTTGCTGACATTCATGTGGGTGATGTAAAGATTAATCCAATTACATAAAGATCGTCAAGACAGCTGGAAGAAAAACCTGGTAGACGAGGACAGCACTGTCCTCCTGACCCCAGAGCTGAACTGTCCCTCTCAGCCCTTTCTTGCTGCACTATCTACTCTTGCCCTCAATGCATTCATCCCCGCACTTGGCAAACTCCGTAGAAATTTCCTCTTTGAATAAGGAAATAGTACACAGCAATCCTTCTGATAGGAACAAGCTGATTTCTTCTGTAAGGTCCATAGAAATTTTTTTTTGTTTTTAAGCTAGAAGAAATGCAATTTCCCCGCTGCGAAGTTTGGTACCGCTACTGTTGGAGAGATGAGTCATTGTTTCTTTCGTATATATCATCTGAGTATCTATAACTGTCTCTCATCTAAATGTTAATTGTATCCAACAGAAAGACTTTAAATGAATACTCTGTCAATAACACTGTTATTAATGTTTCTTGATAGGCATGGTTGGAATATTTTGTAAGATCAGAGTCTAATATTTCCTACAGAATCTGCTTCGTGTGTTGTGTTACTGCGTCTACTTTTGATCAAAACCTGCTTGTAAAGTCTGGGTTGGCTTTTTTTTTTTTTTTTTTAATCTTCTCTCAAGAATTCCCTTATTGCTAACTTTTGATGAACTACGGTTACTGTATGTGTAATAGTAATCCACATTCATTTGGACCACAAGCCTAAGTTTAGCTGTTAAATTTATATTTTCAAGCTGCTCAGCAGCACATTTTACTGCCTTCCCCAGTGCAGCTGGTATCGTAAGACCTGATGGTATTAGGGGGTGACATGGTGTTAGGCTTGGTTTGGTCGTCTGAAGATTTTGATTTATGCCAAAGCCACCTCTGTCTTTCTAAACGACTATGACATGAATCGGTTGGCAGCAATTCCTCGTTCTTGGCCGCTCACCTACCTGAGACAAAGGGAGGCAGGAAGGAGAACCCATGTGTTTGACTAGAAAAAGAGACAGAACAGCTTTTCCGTGATGCCCCATGTGTATAAGTGATTGAATTTATGGAGCGAGAGGAGCAGCAGCAGCGTGCCAGTGCAGAGGTGGGTGCCAGGAACACCTAACCAACAGGTGGTGGGAGCCTCCTTTGATGGAGCCGGCTTTGCGAGGCTGCCTGGAAACATTGGGAAAGTTTAAAGCACACACAGCCCACTTTGTTTGAAAAGAGCAAATAACCTATCCAAAGGCTGAAAGCCTCCTTCCCCCCCTACCCCCATCTCCTTTTTCTCTTCCCCCGCTGTTTCTTCAGATTTAGTCCTTTTGTTTCTTCTCCTTCAGACATCTGTCCTCTGCCTGGACTGCTGTTCAGAGCAGCTAAAGTACATATATCCCACCTTACGTACAGCACACTTTGATAGTTCACAATGAGACACCAAAGCTGAAATAAACACATAGCTGGAGAAGAAGAAGAAAAAAAAAAGTTAAATCCCTACTTGAAAACCTGTTTTGTGTTTTCTTATTTCTTAAAGTTATTTTTAAGTGTTTAAACCAGACCAATTATAGTCAGAAACTACTTCACTTAATCCATTCCTTTATCTCCTGGGAAAAATCACCAAAGCAATTCTCAAAATGTTTAAATCCCACAGTGTGCATAAAAGCAGCAAGTAAATCTGCTCCTTCCCAGGCAAACCTTAAGGATTTTACTGACATCTTTAATTAAACTAGCAAATAGGTCGGTTTCTCTTGTATTCTGACCAATACACTGTCAACAAGAAAGAAAAAAAAAAACTGAAAAGAAGGATTTGTAC
This sequence comes from Haliaeetus albicilla, assembly GCF_947461875.1. Classification (NCBI taxonomy): domain Eukaryota; kingdom Metazoa; phylum Chordata; class Aves; order Accipitriformes; family Accipitridae; genus Haliaeetus; species Haliaeetus albicilla. Next base: position 23,858,223 of record NC_091505.1, on the reverse strand, counting down.
TGAAAAATAGCACCAGAAACATTTGTATAATCATGATCATGGACTGGAACAGGAATGTAGTCAGGAATTATTAAACATTATCAACTACTTCCTGGCAACATATTGCTCAGACAATACTCCTGTAACTACAGCAAAGTTAGTTATGAAATAATTAAACCCCAAAGTTGGAAATAGAACAAAAACCAACCCCAAAACGCACGAAGCTGTGCAAAAGAAAAGCGTGTTTATCTCTGTGAATTTATAAGGGTGGATTTAATTCCAAAAGGGAGAATTGTGCAGTTGTTATTAGATCAGTAATAAGCACAGATGGCTGCAAAGGAACCATCCTCCAACCCATCCTACCATCTCTACCCTGCAGCACTTGCGAAGGAGAAAGCAATACAAAAGTAGAGAGCAGCAGAACTGGGAATGCAATGTTTTTTAAACATAGAAGACTAAGTCTACATCCTCATATGTTATTCATTATCAATAACATTACTGGCAAATTTACCCAACACAGATTTTAACACATGGTTGTATAAGCTCATTTCAGAAGTTATATCCAACGCCACTGGGCAACTTGTCACAATCCTCTGTAGATATCATCCCCTGATGTATCCTCTTTTTTTTTCTTCCTGCATGAGGAAACTGATGTTCCCAGGGATGAAAAGGTTTTCATTGCATGAAAAAGCATGATCCAAAAATCCTGCTCTCAGCTCTGTGGAAGAAGGATTTATGATGCTCAACTAGCAAAGATAGCAATTAGCTAGAATACTCAAGAGCAGAGAGCTTGACAATCTGATGAGTTATTCTTTTGAACTGGGGCAGCAACTCATGCATAAATTTCCTTGTAAACAATTATTACAGGAATGCACTGTAAACACAATTAATCATCTCAAGGTGTTATCTCTAGGTATTTTCCCCACAGATTATGTGCCACTTGCTCAATAAATCAAATTTTAACATAAAGACATCAATAGCTGGTATTATTAATATTCCCATTCAACCCAACGTGGTTGGGTAGAAGCTAACAAGCTTTGATTACATTTCGAAAACACAGAAAATACTACATAAAATAGGAAAAAGAAGATGTGAATTGTGAAACTTTGAATGAAAATAGGATTAAAGAGGAGGCGTATGAATCAGAACACTGGCTCAGATAAAATATGAGTACTTTGTAATTTAAAATGCATTTTCACTGATATGAATTGGAAACAGTATAGTACATCTTGTTAATAGGAATATTAAGTTTTACATCATCTTAGATAGGTTCTTCTTACAAAACAGTATTTACAAGAGCCTTACAATAATAGGCTGCCTAATGTTTCCATAAGATTTCTTCTTATGATATATACCAAACACATTTTCATCTATTGTTCGTAATTATCAGCTGGGGATTTGAGTAGCGGGCAAAAGGAACAAAAGCATCTAACTCTGTTTCATCTCTTACAGTTCACAGTGCATTAAACAACGTGCACTCCAGATTTATTTGAAAACCACCCTTGCAGGAGCCAAGCTCTGAGATCCCTTTGGAGATCATCATACGGACTTTGGCAGGAGCTGAGAGAAAAACTGGTTCAGAAAAGTGGGGCAGCCAGGGCCAGGGGAAAGTCAGATGGGGCAAGGGGGGAAGAAAAGAGGAGTTTTTGGAGTGGAGGAGAGGGGAGGAGGAACACAGGAGGTCAGAGAGGACCAAGGAGCATCTCTCTGGCCTGTCAGCTTTGAAAGAGTTTGCAACATGAGGAAGATATGGGAGGCACAAAAACATACACTAGAGCGGCTCACAAAAACTGCCCATAAGGACTTTGCCTTCGGGAGAGGGGACGAGAGCAGCGCAGAGGAGCAACCAAAGTGGTTTGAAAGGCAGAGGGAAGAGAAAGCATCAACATCTGCGGTTTCTGCTCAGTTATTCCTACTTACCTTCCAGTCAACATCATTATTCCTGTTTACAAACGAAAGATGTGTTTGCTTAGGCTTCTGCTACTCTGCCCAATGCCTTGTACAGCTGATGACAGACACGTCAGCCGAGTGAAACAGGTGACACTGGGAGAAGGGGACTTGGTCTTCGGCATTTCCATGGATTGGAATGAGCTCTCAACTGACCCCTGCGGGAAGGCTACGGGGAAAACAGATCCCCTGGGAGATAAGACCAGAGTCTGTGCCCTTGATCTTGTCTTCGTGTGTGAAACCAGAGACAGTGTGGGAAGAGGGATACCAGAATTTGCATCTTCTCGAGTTCCTCTGTTGATGTTCCTTTGTTGATCCCCAGTCATCTGCGGCTCTGCAACAAGCAGATTATTCAACAGGGGGGAGTTGGGGCGGTAGGGAGTTGGGGTAGTCACTCCCTTTTCCAGACACTTTTCAGAGGCTAACCCAATGTAGTCTTTCCTCAGATCTCCATATATTTGGAATCGAGACCACAGGAGATGAATGCAGATGTTTCAAAGCCTTTTCATACCAGTCTGCTTTATTTCATAGAGCTCATTCATGTAATTTGGTGGTGTCCTGCACATCAGGGGCCACGGTCTTCAAGATTTTAACAAATCTGTACACCTCTTCTAATCAAGAAGCTGACCATTTTATGACCCAATGCAAGGTATTCCTTTTTTTATTCATTCCCTGAAGCAAGATGATGGAAACCGGCCAACAGACAAATCACACTAAAGTATTGGCCTAATGGTCCCAGAGATTTTTAAACTGATACTATTCAAGAACAGTAGGAGTACCGAATGAATTGCACTGTAGAGAGATTTATTGATTGATACAGACAGCAAAATAGCACTGCTCGGTTATTATTTAAAAGATCAGAAGTCACCTTAATATATTTTTTCTGGGGTGTTGCCAATTTTTACTACTGTCCACTCCTGGTGTACTATATAGCCCTTAAGATAATTTGGTGTCTGTAAAGCTATCGCTTGCAAATGCAACTGAAAATCGATTAAACGCATAAGCACGTCTGTGCGTGCACAGAAAAGGGAAGTATTTGGAGACATTTGTCCCTTTTTGTTGACGGTAGTCCTTGCACAGCAAGCTTTATCTAACCCGACACTGGCAAATGCAAGGGAGGCAGCTGAGAGAGTCCATAAAATGCGAACAAAGGCGACCAAATACACTTGACGAGCTACCTCAATTCACCTTAATAAGTTCTCATCGTGGCACTATCTGGCATTACTAATGTGCTGCACACCCATCAGCACGGAGCAGTTGAGATGAGTTTTCTGCTTATCAATGGCTTCTTTTTCTTTTCGTGTCTGGCAAATTTCTAATAGTGGATGATTTCCTGTATGCATATCCCATTTATGGTTTGTAGCACTGTATTATGATGAATTTACACTATCAATGAACATTGCTGAAGGGCCTCATTAACTTGTGCAGGCGGTGAATTTGTATTTTTCAAAATGCCACTCTTTCTCTAAAGAAATCTCGCTGACAGTGGCAGTCAAGTACTTGACTGGTTAATAAGGCAGCTCAAAGGAAACAGCTTCACTTCAGTGCGAGTTTTTGTCCTTGTTTAATTTCTCCTCCTTTCTCGACAGGTTTTGAGGATGTGCAAAGATAATACATTTCGGTTTTTAATCTCTCAGTCCCGCTGACTATGATGATATAAACAAAAGCAGAAACACAGAAAATTATAGAGATACACTTAAAACAGAACCAGTAATAAAAAACCTGGGGTTCTGGCTGAGATTTTACTCAGGCAGCTCTCTGCTTGGCATAATTAGGAAGTTTCTTCAAATCCTGCTAAATCCCAGCTCCATTTTTCTATGCCTGCAAAGTGAACAAGATAATCATGCCCATAATGCAGGGCCTAAAAACCTGAAGGCATCAGCACCCAGCCCTCCAGACAGACTGCAACCTGCAAACAGTTCAAAAGAAAGCTTGTCAGACTAGCTGCGACATATGGAGCTACAACGAGAATATTTCCAGATATAGGAAATACCAAGCATTCTGTAAACAGAGTCGTTGGGAGTATTTTTTGCAGAGATATTTTTACGACTGGTAAGTTGCAAGAATCTGTTCGCAATATCTGTGCTCTCGGTTACCACCTGTGTTTTTCTCAGCGGAACATGGTTAACATGCCGGCTTCCGATAACATTTTTTTTTTTTTTATCCCACACTGTGTCTTCCAGTACCTCCTAAAAGCTTTGTGGAAGCTGCAGAGACTACGTGGAAATCTCGTTCCTTGAATACAACAATATTTAGCTATCGGAGAGCTTTAAACATACCTAAACGTTGACGAAAGGCGTTGCGGGGAGGGCGTCCCCGGGGCTCAGGCTGTGCTGATGCGTTAGGAAGAGTTTTTGGCACCCAGGTTGGCAGAGCTTGGCCAGAGCAGTTTGGGGGAAGCCTCGCTCCCGCAGGGTCACGACGGCTCAGGACCACTTCTGCATCAGCCTGCTCATCTCAGAAGGGTCAGCCTGCTGTGGTCTGTGCTGGGATGACAGCAGGAGGATGGAAACGGGATATACCAAATATTTTATATATGACTAGTAGGGCTGGGCTAGGTCAAAAAGACGTGCAGGAATCGGGGCTGACGCTGCAGAAGAGACGTACTCAGTGTTGCGTGTGCCATATGGGCAGCAGTAACCACAAACTGTGAGGTCAAGCCTGGGAAATGGCAGCAACAGGCAAGACAAAATGTATTTTCATTCAGTCTTGAAAACCAAATCTTAACACGAAGTTAGTATTTTCACTCTCTCTGCTTAAACATATATGAACACATATATAACAAATATGTCTCTCTACATACACACATTCCCATATAGATGTAGGTGAAATAAATCTGTAAAACATGAGAAATGACATCCACAAAGGTACATTTTTAGTAACATAGAAGAGAAATGATTGACAGAACAAAGCATATGGAAACGAAGAAGAATCTAACCCACATTTAGATCTAAGAAAAAAATATTTGCCTGAAGGGAAAATATTAATTAGTTTGTCTACATGCAAGATAAAAGTCTGGAAGACATATCCATCAAAAGGCAGCAGAATAAACAGCAAAATGGAAATTATTTGTAAATTGACAGTAAACTTGGCAAACATTGAGGGGGTAAACAAGTTATTTGGCATGCAAAGCACTCAGAAATCACAGCCTCTGTCAGGAGGCATCTGTGCATATATTCACTTATTTGACAGAAATTAACATTTTGCAGAAATCTTTGTTGCATGCTAAAGATTTCTTCGCCCTCCTTAATTATTTTAATTGCTGCTTCAAAATGTTCCATATAAACATGAAAAAAGACATTAAAATCCACCAAGTCCAGTTCCATGTTATCAATAACACACAGTAACTCTGTACGGGAGTTTAACACAAAACCTATGGAGACATAAAATATTGACGTAAAAGAGCCACATTTGTTTTTTCTTGGCTGAAATTTATGAAACATGGGAAGACATTCTCAGTGTCCTTTCAGTATTGTGAAAGGCTCTAAAACCAAAACACTGTTTCACATACAAATACAATTAATCCAACTGCTCAGAGGCCCAGTGTTATGGAGACCCTTGTTTTTCCATTATTTTTGGAAAACAGTGAGAAAAACTAGCTGGCGCGAGCTGTGTTTGTGCACCCATAATACAAGTGGAAATTGGAAGTGACCACGTCATAACAAACTCTAACGATAGACTTTTTTTCCCAAGAGTAATCCAAATTAATCTACACTTTAGCTATTCCCTTTCTCGCCCAAGGGCAGGGATGCACGCCCTCCCATCCACGTCTTCTACCTGCTGCATGGGTGACGCTGAAGACACTGTCAGCCCAACCAACAACCCGATTCTGGCTGTCTGGGGAAAAGATGGATAATCTGAAGGTGTCGAGCTCAGAGGAGTCCTGGCACTACCCTTAGGTCAACAGAGCCGCAGGACACAACTAGTCACACCAAGAAAACATCAAGAAAAACAACAAAATGTTACTTGAATTGAAGTTGTCCTACAGGAATAGGGACTTTAGCGGAAACCCATCTGTCTCCTGCAACAAGAGCGGCTGCTGCAGGCACTGCTGTGGATGCACAGGCTTTGCCATGGATGGTTTCGTGGCAGGACAAGGGTTTTTACCTTTTTTTGTACTGAAAAAAGTGCTGATTCTCCAAATTACACCATACTCTGTAAAGATGGCAGTGGTACTTCACTGTTATTTATAGCCGTGGATTTATGTAAGAAGTTACATTACAAAGTCAATGTAAAAATGGGTTTTTAAAATAGAATCTGAATAATATTTCTGCAAAATGTAGACCCATGTATTGCACCTGACCCTCACTGAGTGTAAATTCACATAGCTCAAGCAACCATTTGATATCAGATGAAGATCTAACTCTTTACACCTACACACCGTTTCTCTTTATTGCACTGGAACCATAACACATATCCACCAAGAGTTTGCAAAAATGAAGTAGTCCAGAGAAAAATCATAGCTAGATAGCGTGAGCTGGCCCTCAATGCACTACCTCAAACAGATCCAAGCACTGAAGGAAATCTCACCCAGATTAAAATACAACAACAACAAAAAAAGTGCTAAACTTAGCCAAATCTGAGAGAGTTTACTCTGAAAAGCAAGTCAAATACTCCATTTCCTCCAGCAATCCATTTCCAGGTCAGGTTCCAAAGCCAAAATGTCTTGTTTTCTGCATTATTTTTATGTATTGTAACATCAAAGTAATTTGAGTCATTGCCAGGCTGGATGCCTGCGAGTCAGGTCATTCACAACTATGCGAGGGCTATAGTTTCTGCAACTGTAACAATAGCAAAACCTTGGAAAACTTTCAAAAATGCCAACACAACTTTTGCTACCTATTTGTGACATTTAGTAAAGAATTTGGAAACGCAACGTTTTTAGGAAAAAGTCCAGAAATACAATATAACAAAATAAAATCAACAGAAAATAAATAATAAGCCAAAAATTATTTGTACTTCCACGATGCTTCTATAAATACTGAATTGTAATAAGTTTCTGCGTAGTCTCTGCTTTGCATAAAAGACATTTCTGCAGGTTCAGCGACTTTGACAGGCAGAACTTTATAATGGCACTTTCTGAAGGACTTTAGCAGGTATTGTGGGTACAAGCGTGCACACGGCTGTATGACACTCCATACAACTCTTGTGAAGTGCAAATGACAGCAAACACTCGCCCCTGATATTCTTTGCTCAAAAGCCAAGTGAAGGGTTCCTCTGTTTTATCCAAGAGCGTCCTTTCTCTGCTCCTAGACCATAAGCTACTGCCACTTTCAGAAGGAAACCACACAATTTTCTTACCTTCCAGACAGAGGCTTGAATTATAGATTAGAAATATTCCTGGCGAGTCCTTAGCAAGTGCAATCTTACAACAGTGCCTTCAGATCCTCTGGGAGTTGAGCAAAGCAGGAGCAATTCCCTGTGTGGCTTTCCTAAAACAAAACAGTATTTACTACGTTTTTTAAATGGCTGAAAACAACAAAAGGACTATAGACAAGCCAAGCCCTGTCCCCCAGGCATGATGCCCGTGACACACAGCTCCCCAAAACCTGAACGTGTCCTCAGCTGTCCAAGACCATCAGGTTCCCAGCAGCAGCCAGTTGCCTTCCAGTAAGGCTCCTGCCCCATCCGACGGAGCGTGTGCCTGAATATCCCTAGTCTTCCAGGACTGGGTCTCCTTTTAACTCTTTGTAATTCTCTCATCTGCTGAGTCCCAGCATCCACAGAACAATCATTTCAGCTTTGCAGGAGGTGGATTTAGAACCTTCTGCACTTTCCTGGGACTAGCTGTCTTCTGTTGCTGCTGCTGCCTCTTGAGCTACAGCAATGCTGCCCTGCAGCAGCAAGTCTATTTCATCTATTAAAGCACTACTAATACGCCTGGCCCACGGCAGATCTGCATCCCCTACGGCCGTGTGAAAGACGCAATGTTCAAAACAGCGAGAATCCATACGTCCTGCCTTTTCCACTGACCTTATAGGGCTTTACACCAACTGTGTCAACACCTGCTGGCTGACAGGTACAGGCTTTGTGGATTTGAGCAGCGAGGTTTCACACCACCACAAAGCAAAGCCTAGAGATGTCACCAGGCCTATGAATTATTTAGAGCGTTTTTCGCTAATAAATTTCAACACATAGGTGTAATGAAAGCTATGCGGGGTTTTGCCGCATGTGAAAGAAAAAGGATTTAAAGCGTTCTCCAGACTTTCCCGTGCATACTCAGGAAAGATTATGGAAGAAGTCTGAAAAATGAAATTTAAAAAAACCAAAAAAAGGCAAGAATATATTTTACCCTACAAATTTTGCCTGGGCTCCTCGCTGTTAGCTGGCCCTGTGCTGTGACCTGGGGACATTGCTGCTCTCCCAGCACCGCGTGGTTGTGGCTCTACATACCCAATTCCAACCACAGCAGAGGAAAGAATGAACTTTTATTATCTCTTGCAAGACTAGCAGTTACCACTTTTCCAGGAAATTCAGAGTTGATAGCTCTTTGCCCCAGATGTTTAACTCTAGAAAATACATAGCATTACCGTTAATCCATCTCCTACTGTAAATGGAAAGCAGGAGACTCTACACATAAGACAGTTAAATCCCATACTATAGCTAGATGTCATAAAATACACTCTTTCCAAACCTTTGTTTAAAGTAAACGTTATAGCCGTGCTCTTCTTTCTGACATGGTCTGAAGACAGAAGAGCGGTAAGGTTTGCAGGGAGTGGTTGTGTCTTTTGTAAGCTCAAGCAGCCTAAGCAGAAAGAGGCGGACAAGCTTGCAGGCACACAAGGGCACACATGCTCTAAATAATTTATAAGTCTGTTGACAACTCCAAGTCGTGCCATGTGTTATTTTGATACTTTACTGTTCAAATCTATAAAGCTCGTATCTGTCAACTATCAAGTTCTTGTGCGCCCCAAAGCTTGTTCATTTTTTCCATCTATATCAGCCAGTCTAATAAAAGATCTTGCCTCACCCTACTGATTTGGCCTCTTGGAAACAATATGGGCTTCTTAATGTCATCTGTCCCGGTCACGTTTACACCGCCAGTCCGAGTTGTAAAGAATATCCACTGCTAAGGGGCTTCTATAACCTGCTACGTATATAAAATATGTACATAAAATACATGAATACTATCAAACATATAATGACTTAAAACAGATTATGGTTTTCTTTTCCCTAGCAAAAATATCTTAAATTCATAAGGGAAATATTTATATTAGTGTTTATCCTTTAAACATGGGAAAGGAAAATATTTGGAGAGAAAAATCTCTTGAAGATACCACAGTTCTTTTGTATCTTTAGTTTTCAGACCGTCACTCACATTGTTTCTCCTCAGTCAGCTCAACAGACTAATTCTATTTAATCCTTTTCTTTTTATATGTAAAATGATACAGTTTAATGCTCCACAGTTTAATATCTGTGAAGTTTTATCTTTATTTGTTTGGGAAATTTGAGTCAGATACTCACCTACTGTAATTTCCAAAGAACAAACAAATGAAAAAGGGCAGTCCATTTTCATGCAAATCCAGCCAGCTGTTTAGCTCAGGCTGCCCTTGCCTTCTGATGTGAGGATCTGCATAAAAACCAAAGTGGAGATATGATAAAATATAAAAGGCTGACAATAACATGCAAATCGAAATCAGTCATTGGAAAACTGTGGACTCATTGTCATCAAAAGAATTAGGTGGCAGAACAAAACAAAAGAACCCTACTGATAAAAGTAACTATGGCATGATGGCTTTAAAATCTACAGATTTCTTATACCACAAAGAAAATTGAAATTAAACACCTCTCTAGACTGTCTGCTTTTAATCTTTTCCTTCTGAGCTGCTTCCTGACATATTCTCTGTTAACTTTTTATCAAAGGTCATTTATAATCATATTTCAGAGATAAAATAAAAATAAAAAAAATACATTTATTTCCTAAGTTTTAATCAAGTCCCCAGAAAAAAAAAATTATACTAAAATAAGCAACTGAACACTAAGCAATGTAGTCCAGACACACTAAAACATTTAGAGAAAATACTAGTGGCCCCTTACATTATCAAATCTAGAACCGAATTTTGGGGTATAATTTTGCTCTCATTTAGATTTATAATTAAATCTGATGGAGAGTTTGGGGTGGTTTTGTAGCCATACAGAATAACAGCAAATCCCCGAGTTCTGATACACAACAAGGCCATGATGGTGACAGAGGGCATCCTGCAAGGATAAGCGGTGTCAGTTTGCTCTTAGTTATATATGAGAATAACCCCCGGTTTTGGAAGCTTCAGTAGGTTTTTTGGAAGAATTTTCTGAAAATATTCAACAAAGTATTCAAATCGGTTTAAAATTTTCTTACTAAACTCTTTCCTTCCTCATAAAAAAAAATGGATTTCCAGTGAAACATATTTTTCATTCCAGAGGAATAAAAACAGTTCCCCCAAAATTCCAAAACATTTTCATAGCTAGGCCACCTTAGGTAAAGAAACTTAAGGATTTCTACCTGAAGTCGAACAGGAAATAAATTGAGTTTTTACTTTTCTTTGTCTTGATATTTCATTTCTGTCGATACGTTTTTTTTTAAAAAGATAACATTAAGCAACTTGGTTGTAAAATAAGAAGATCTAAAATGAAGATGTTAAAAAAAGAGTGCAAAAATCAGAAAACATAGGCTTTTAAGGATGCTGGTAAGCCACCCTTAAACCAACCTGCTCTTGGTCCACCGGCAGTAAGCTCAGCTCACGCCAGCAGCGCTGCTCGGCTCCGGAGCCCCGCGCTGCCTCCCAGTTAACTTGGATTTGAATCAGTTTCCCACCGCGGTACGTGAATCCCTTCTGCAGTTTCCACGTCCTTCTGTGCTTTCCCCGTCCTTGCGCTTTTGGACGGAGGCATCAATCAAGCAGGACGGTGTGCGTGAGACTCCCCGGCCATCGCCTTTCAGACTGCGTGGCGCAACGCCTGCGCATCAAAAACGCAGCCTTCGCTTCAAGTTGATACACGCTTATATTAAAAACTAGGCTAAAAGATTGCTAATCCCGCATACCGAAGCACTCAATAGCTAGGAAATGCTGGAATTAAAGGTCCCTCTGCAACTTTAATTTGGCCCTTGCCTGTCTTCACTATGATGTAGTTGTTAATTACTTGCTCACAGACAGCTTTTTTTTTTTTCCAGAGAAACCCAGTCTCATAAGTGCATAGGAATGACTGTGCATGGGAATAAATCAGAATTTTTATTTTGCTGCTATCTGCAGTTGGCAGATACGCAGCAAACGAGCTGAAAGAAGCCAGAAAGATAAAAAACCGCGTCACCATTTAAGACTATGTCTATGCGCCGAAATGCAAATCCCACCGCCAGCGCTGAACCGCTCCGTTTGGGTCCCCAAAGCAGCATCGCTGTATTGGCACGCCGCTGCGTCCGAGCTGCTGGGGCTTCGGTGGTGATCGCACGCGTAGACTGCTTTGGGGACCAACACCGGTATTTCGGCACAGCGCTGCACCCCGGCACGGCAGCTGCTTCCTTCCAGATATGCAAGGAATCACTTAAAAAAACCCGTCCCAGCAGCAGCACCCGTTCGCCGAAGAGTTCTGAGGGGTGATGCCCGTGAAAAAGCAAACCTGGTGTATCTCGGCATCTGCACCCTGCCAATTTATTGGTGCGGTGGAAATAACCTTTATTTCGGTGCCTGATTGCAGATGTGTCAAATGGAGACAAGCTATTCCTTCTGCAATAACAGGATACCTCTCTGCTACTATTCACACAAGTAGCAAAGATTAGTTAATTGTAAAAAGCTCCGATGAGAGCGTCAGAGGAAAATCCATGAGGAGAAGCCCAAAGTTTGGATGGTGATTGGGAAAGAGCAGATCATGAGTGTGAGAAGACTGCACTTGCTGAAGGAGGAGGAGGAGCCATTTGAACACATTTTAGTGCATACCACATAACAAAAACCAATATGTAGTATGTGTACGTATAAATATATACATAAATATGGCTGTATTAGTATTTTCTTACTTTTCAGTGCTTAGCTTTACAACCTTTGTATTCTTTTGCTTTCTTTCATATGCAATTTCCCAAACAACTAAAAAGTCAAGACGTGAAAGCGTTTAGCCTGCAGGATCACACAACCTTCCTTTGCTTCATCAGCAAAACTAGGACCTCTAGACCTGTTGTGCCACCTCCTGCGCCCCAGCTTACAACGTCATCTGGGGCGGTAGAAAGCTTTTGTACATTGCCCATCCCTACAGACACGGAAAATATACAGTTTGCCAGTGTTTGCACAAAATTTTAGCACGGAGAAAATATTACTCAGTTCAGTGGGTTTCATACTGAATCAGCAAGGGGTGACCTGAGAGCAGAGGGAAAAGTTGCCCTTCTTCACCTCCTCCAGCACCGCCGATGCACAGCACGGCATGGAGCAGCTCGGCGGTGGCACCCGGCCGCTCCGTATGGGCGCCGCATCCACGCTACGGTCGGCACGGAACTGCGAGGAGACGGATCAGCCTCGGTGCAGATGGACTCGGCAAGTGCAAACAGATTTTTAACATGCGTATAAACTAGGGCACAGGAGGATTTTTTTGACAAGAACCAAAAAAAAAAAAAAAAAAAAGCGCCAAAGTAACTAACTACCTGCTCTGAAGCCTGGAGGAACTGGAGCCGCTCAAAAAAGTTATTATAGTTTTTGAAGTTGGTGAAATAACATACTTTCCCACAATCTCTTTTATAAAAAAACCCTATTCATTTTAGCAGAAACTTCTAAAAAAATGCTTTAATGCACAGCTGGCACAGAAAACATCACTGCCAACATTTGAAGTCTGCCAAAACTCTAGGCAGATTCAAGCAGGGAGTTAAAACACAGAGTGCCAGGCAGCCGTCGCAAGCACAGAGCCTCTAACCGCTGCAGAGGAGACGCTTTAGGAACGGGGAGATAAGAGCAGCTGTAGATTTTTGAAGGTGAATTGTTCTCAGCCCCGGTGACCATATGATATCTCTGGCTGACTAATTTTGATTAGGACTGTGGATGCCTTGATCCTCATCATTCGGTGTTAGAAACCACCCTGCTGAGGGTTTTCCTGCCAGGTGATGGAGAAGGTTGGTGACGGTGCACGAGGAAGCGAAGTCCTCGGGCATGGCATGGATGGGCTCGGGAGGACAAGGAGCCCAGGAGAGCAAAGCCTTGGCGCCCTGACACCGGAGCAAGAAGCAGGGTAACCTCTCCTGCAACAGCACAGGGAGGAAGGTAGAAAAGATAAAAAAATCAAGGCATGGTACTTTGGAGATGCCAATCGCTTTGGAGGGAAGGATGTCCCTTCCTTCCTGAAGATCCTGGAGGACCATCTCACACCTGGCCAACCTCCTTCTCCTCTTCTCTGATTTACGTTTGTCAGGTTTGTGGAAGATTTACAGTTCTTTCAGAAGTGATATGCGAGTCATGAAGTTTGCCGTAGTAAGAGTAAACATCAGTTTACTTGAGCATAATTATTTTATTGAAATCTGTTGCCTAAGCCAAGATTTCAAGAATCATGACTCAAGCCTCAGGAAATAATGAAATTAGCTCCAGACTCAGGAGATTTTAACAAAAGTAAGCCACAGAGCCTTTTTTTTTTTTGGCTTCTGGTTTATAAAAACCAAGGTAATTTGAAACCAGTGGACTAGCAACTCACTTTTCCCTTTTTTAACAGAGAACAAAAACTCCCATCCCAATGTTGGGGCTCAGCGAAGAGGGCTTTAACTAGCTGCTGGGTGGCAAAAAAGTCACAGAATCTGAACCCTGAATTGTGCACAGTGCAAACTCCTTCTCATGCTTATGGGCGCATATCTAAACCACGCCAGGCACCAAAAATCGCTCCTATTAGCACCAATACACAAGAAGGTTTATGGGTGTCGCAGAAGCATCTCGAGGACTCGAGCAGCCCAGCGAGCCTTTGTGCTCGGTACCGTACAAAAATAATTCAACAGCTGCAAGAGGGTACGCAAATGCTCAGCACTGAAAAGAAGTCATTTAGCAATAAGTACATTTTTCTTGTCGTTTAGCACAACATGAAAGTTTTGTGTCAGTTTTTATCCTCCAGATGCGTTCCTAATATTGTCATCGATAGCAGCAGTCAGTATTATACCATTTTAATGGAAAAAAAATTTCAGCTCCTATTTTGAACTTTTAAATCTTTTCCTGTGTGCCAGAAAGTAGAATAACTAAGGCTTATCTATTTATGCATGTGCCTAAATCTTCAATGCATATATAAATTTAAATCTCATTACACTATAACACACTGCTTTAAAAATACGGATACATTTTAAGAGTCTGCTACACATTTTTATCAAATAGGGGGACTTAATTTTTATTTTTCTTCCACATAAAGCCAGTGAAATCCTGCATGTTAATACTTCAAGAAAATAAACTTGTGTAAAGATTTGCCTATCCAAAGTACAGTATAATTTAAATTTAAATCCCTTAGAAACCCAAAGCACTGTGTTTATAATATGAGAACAGCGGGCAGTCATGCCCTTGACTGGAGGGCATGTCATCTAGTCCTCTCCTTCTCTGCAAAACCATCAGGCTGGCAGTAGTGACAGATGAACAGCTTACCATTAATTTCTCCTCTTTCATGCCTTCAATCCAAATGGTGCATATTCTCCACAGGGAGGCATCAAGGTCTTTGCCTTTATTTCTCTTGCATACTCGCACTGACTTATAAATCAAGTGCAGATAAGAAGAGAGGGCAAATATCAATCTTTTTTTTTTTTCCTGGCCAGTGCCCACTGGCACACTACTGAGCTTTGACTGAAAGGTTCTTCAAATCTTTATGTGATTCATAGGCAAGGGAGCGCTCCGTGAGGACAAAACAACAAAGGAAATTTGAGAGAGAGGATTTGTATATCTTGGCTTATAAATTAGAAGCCTCCTCTCCGCAATGTTTAAATATGGGTTACCAAAAAAAAAAAAAAAAGTGAATCTAAGTTGTTATTACTTTATTGAAAGAAATCCTTGTGGAATATAAAATAGGCAGCACTTCTTCGCACGCAGCTGCTGGAGCAGCTCTAATCAGAATGTTGTATTTTCCCCAAACAGGCTTTCTTTTGGGGTGCATCTCTCCTCTTTGCCACCAAAGCAATTCAATCCTTCAAAACAGATTGGCTTTTACTATTACTTTGGAGCATTAATGATTAGTGTTCGTCTCTCCGAAAAAAATAAGAAACCTTATTTCAATTTAAAATACAAAGGGTCAGATCTACATCTCATGCAAACCAGCATAGCTATACGGGCTCATATGCAGCTCTGCTGATTGACAGTAGATGGAAAATTGTCCCACAATGTTTTTTAAGTAAAGTGGAGACAAGTTTACTAGTTTATTAACTGTATTTTCTTTGAAACTGCTGCTGCATCTTTCAAAGTTCAAAGAAAAAAAAAAAGATTTTTTTTTTTTAAACCAAATTTCACAAACCATCTTAGTTTGCAGTGATTTTGGGGGTTCTTTAGAGACTGACATACTAATTCTGTAACCAACCTGCCAATGCAATGAAGGGGCATGGGCCTTCCTTCTCTTGCTCTCTTTTTTTTAAGTGCATTACCAGAAGAATTTTCTATTCGGTTACAATAAATTGATCTTGCATTTAAAACATATATTAAATCATTGGTGTGAGTGATGCAACATTATTACATGTCAGGAAAAAAATCTATATTATGATAGTTGTTGACAAATGATAATATTATTTTCCGGCTAAGCATGAGGTGTTAATGCTGCTAAATGGCTGCAAATGTTGACGTTAAAGGCTGCCTGCTGGCCATTTCCAGGTGACATATCTGGGGATTCGGGGCTATTTCATTTTCCAGCCTTTTTTAAGGCTTCAGGCCCCATCCATAAATTACAGCTGATGACAAAAGTGGAAGCTAACAGTGGCAAAATTAGGCCCACAGGCAAAATAATTATATATACAGCCTTTAGCAGTGAGGGAGAAAGCCATCAATCAGCCCCCAATTATTCACTAGTTAATCAGCTCTGCCCTTCCTTTATTGAAGGGTTACAGTGTAATTAAGTTGGCAGCATCCTTTTAATTCATCAAACATACAACACATGGCGGTGTTTGCTGCAATCAGGGGACAGCACCTTTGTGTGCCTGACCCCTAGCACTGCTGCAGGAGAGGAGGAGGAAAAACTTCAGAGGTACGAGAGACTATTTATGCGAAAGAAAAAGCAGCCCCCGGCCGGGCAGCCCCGCTGTACAGAACCACCACCGAGGGTAGGCAGGGCTTTCACAGCATCCCCGCGTTTCACCCGCGTGATAAACACGTGCACGAACGTACGCGTAAACTCGGCAGGTGCAGCCGCTCCGGAAAACTTGTAGTTGATCGGGTTATTCCCATATCGCTTAGGGCAGGCGGTTCTAGACCGCGGCATTTATGGATGTAACACCCCGCACCTCTCTTCCCAGCAATCCCTCTCTGATAACGGAGCGGCAGCAGAGAGCCGAGCATCGCTCGGGGGGCCCTGGATTGACGCTGGACCACAACGGACAGGCTGGGCACTTCCAGGCCATCAAAATATACATATCTCCAAGAAATGATTTTGTGAAACCAACCTCAAGGAAATAACAAAAGCTGTTATTTAAAGGCAGTAGGCAGTTTTGTGTCCCCTCTCAGGTTAATGGCATTGGATTTTTATATTATACAGCAGATTAGTATTTTCAGGGGGGGTTGCCGGTAAGGAAGTATTTGGACATTGATTTTATCTCACCAATAATGGAAATGACTCGAGATATTGCACTTTTCTATCCATACTAAATTTTAACCTGTGAACACGTGCAATGGCTATGGCTTCTGCGTTTGTATGTAAACCCAAGTAAAGTTATATATTGTGCATGTCTTTTTTTCTCCCTATATTTACATGACCATAAATCTGTTTTCCTGCCACATATGCTTTCTGCTCACGGCATCCTTAGAGACGTTAAATGTCCTAAGTGTCCTTCCTACCTTGCAGAACAGATACAGAATTATTTATTCATAAACAAGCTCCGTGTTTCTAACCTGCTTGTAATAATGAAGTCTATAAAATCATTGGCTATACCACATGATGAGGGCAAACAAACCCAAAGCCCTCAACATCTGAATGCACTGGGAATCTCAATGTTTGGAAGTGCTGGCTTTTTTGACAAAAAACTTTATTGCTCTCAAATTAAAAGTGAAAGAACATTACCCTGCTGGACACTTTTTAATGGTTATTTTACCTCACTCAGTCTGATTGAAGACATGGGGAAGGTTCTCACTAGATACTGAAATACCTTTCCTAAAGATGCAAAAAATGATATTTTGTTTTATTTTGGTTATTTCGGGGGGGGGGGGGGGGGGGCAGAACAACAAGAATCACCTGTCTATCCACAAATCTCCCAAACCTCTAAGACACCAAGAGCACAGCCTTGGCCAGATCTGGCCAAAAACCGTCAGCAGCCCCAGCAGCAATCCCTGCTGGACCTGACCCTGCTCATTTGCACATTACCTGGAGCCTCACCAAAGATTTGTGATGATGGGTAAACATGAAAGTTAGACATCCTCTGCGCTATTCTCCTGTTCAGCAATTTTACCACCAGACACCCTATAGTACTCCGACTTTGCAATGTTCCACGTTCTCTGGAGTTAGGAGCTCAGACCAAGAGAGGAAGGACAGAAGGTGGAAACATTGGCGTTCCTGGCCAGGAACTGTCATCATCTTAGAGATATGAGTTCCCCCAACAGCTAAGGCAACCTCATGTTCTAAAGTCTTTGGCTTTTTTGACTGCTAAATATCCATTTGGACAACATGCCACCACCTTAGCCTAGGAATCGGCTTGGTTTGCCAGATCCCATGGAAGGAGACCTCTTGCCGACAGCCGCTCGCAGAGATTTCCGATGCTGATCTGCTCTGCCGTGATCCGTTTTCCTAACGGTACTGGAGACTAAACCGAGCCACCAAATGTCAACGTGAGCTACCAAAGAATCTGCCCCAGCAAAGAAATTTGCATAAAATAAAAGTTATATTCCTGCTAACAAAACACTAGTATTTAACTATTTATTTGTCTCCTCATTGGACACACCCAGGTTTTTACTCTTTGGAGGTTTTTTTCATTACAGAAACTTGGGCTGCGCAATTTAGATCCTGCATTATCTCAATGTCAATAAGTATCATCTTTTCCTAAAGAAAAAGCATGCCATATTGCAGTCAACCTAAGTCATAACTCAAGACAACACAATCATGTCATAATATAATTTTATACAATGAGATTTTATCTGTTGTTATTGAGGGTCATTGAATTCCGTCTGTCAGTGTTATGTTATTGAATAGGTTCAAGCAATAGTTTGTACTGATTATCAGAAAGTATGTTTAAAAACTGTCACTATGTTTACATCCTTTGGGGTTGCATTTGAATTATGCAGATAAACAGGATCAAGCAGTGTAATGCAATGAAGTACAATTCCTGTGAGAAACTGCAGAATAAAGTTTATACGAGTTTTTCTGGAAAAAAAGGACTTTGTACATGCTGGCTCTGTTTTAAATGTAAAAGACCGGGTATACATAGAGCACATTTAGACTTCTTGATGCTAAGCATACAGTGTATTCCCAGATGAAAAACAATGACCACAAAAGAAACACTTCATTATCCAGTGTGAAAAGTTACACACATGCAAGAATAATTGTTTACAGCTGTATTAATTTGAATTTTTAAAATATTCAAAAATTATTCAAATCCATTAGGTCAACATGGTCAAGGAAAACATTTTTATTGTGGGCAAAATTCATGTTAGGGTAAACTGCCAACTGCAATTTTTAATTACGCAATACAAAATTTCCTAACAGTGAATAAGAATGTAAACCACATCATATTTTTTCTTAACTACCTAATTTTTCTATTTTAATATACAATTTAAAATTCATTGCATCTTGGTTAATTAAATAAATTATCCATTTGGAAAAAAGACAATTCAGTGTGCCTACTGGAGCTGAACACAACAGCGCCAGTTGCAATTGTATATTTTGTTTAATTTGAATAACGTTTTGTTTTCATATATTTTCTATTAAGAATATTTTAGTCATGTTCCTATGAACATGTTCACTTTTTCATAGGCAATTTTTAAGTAACAAGATAATGAACACTAAAGGAAACACATATTATGTGCAAATTTATTCTCTTGGCTGTTTGGCTTAGATAATATACTGAAGTATAACCAGAAATAGCACTAGCACTCCCACTAGGTTTCCAGTTAAGACACTGCACTTTGGTTAAGCACACAATTTTTCTGTTGCTGGTAAGAGATATCACCAGCCTGTTTAGCAGAATTTGGAAGAGTCTTTCCTAATTGCTATTTTCTAGTGATAACTGTTTTCCTAAGAATAAAACAAAGGTATGTATTATGTTGCTCAGAGAAATGAAAAACAAAATAAAAAATGAAAATTCAGTCATCTTCACGTTTTATATAATCAAGAATAGATCTTCTTTAGGGTACACGATCATAGTCTCCATCTGGATATTCATATTTACTTATGCAGAACATCAAATGAATTCAAGTGCACATACTAATAGTTCCCAAGATAACTTAGAATCTAAATACAGTTTTTATAGTAGAGGTACTGAGGATAGTGTGGAATTAGAGGGCAAAATACCTTGAAACATTCTGGTAATACTCGCGTGATTCCTCTTTCCTCCTCGCAAAAACATATTTCAGCTATCTATGAGTAGTCTAGAAAAGATATTATTTGGAATAGTTATGAAAACACAACAATTGATCAACCTGGAAATTGGATATTTGGGATAAATCCTAAACAGTCACAGAACAAGTACCAAAATACATGCTTTTGCATGGGCAATAAAGATTACATTATACCTGACTTTCTAAACAACTTGAAATAATATTCAAGGAAAAATAAGCTTCCTCACGGACAATTGCAAAAGAGGAAAATCAGACTAAGACGTGGAAGTGAATTATTTGCTTTGATTAGCACACAAGGCGAGAGGTGGTCCTCGCAGCACGCAGACTGTTTTTTAACCAGCAAAGTTTCCTACTTGTTGATCCCATGGCAAAAATATCACCTTGATGTGATCTTTTCCAAAAACAGAATCCAGGAAATGTATTCGTTACAAGGATGAGAGCTACAAACCCTGTACGGAATAAGTATCTAAATGGCCCAAGTTACATCACACCAGCCAGCTCATCACAACATTGCACGATTCATACCTGGGAACAACAGACATAAACATAATGTGAGTTGGCAACAAAAGGAGGCGGAAAACTTTGCATTCTCTTTGTATAAACTCAAAGGGGAATATTAAGCTGAAAAACTACATTACTTATAGAAGATGGTTGCACGGCTCTTGAGAGGATTTTTCTTTGCATTCACACAGCAAGAATGTGTTTCAGCCTAATGCATTAGATTCATTTGTTTTGTTGAGTCCAGCTAATGGGATGAAGATAAAGTGACTTCTAGGCAGAAAACCTTGTTAATCAAAACCAATTTGGGCCACTTGTACATGTTGTTCTGACTTTCTGAGTAGAAACTTCCATTTTTCACAAGAAACGCACATGCATGCAACAAAAAATTTACCAGATTGCATTTAATTTTTGGACAGCTACTCATAGTGTGAGTATATGAATGATTTTATCTGAGATATCACCTATAGGCAGATTTTTCCTCCCTAAAACAAAAGCCCCTTATCTTCGGGAAAGACCTCTTTCTAGTTTAAAGGCTAATTCCAAGATGTAGTTATAAATAGATTCTCTTCTTGATATATTTTGCAGAAATTTGTGTGACTTGATTGCCTACTGGAAGCCAGGTCCACATCTTGGAGAGAAGAAAACCTGAAGAAAATCGCCTAAAACTGTGCTTAAAGCAGAATAATTTTGCATGCTGTGGTTGCTCCTGGTGCCTTAATGATTGGTAGCTTGACAGTTTTAATACATTATCTTAAGAGACAAGGCGAAGGACTGTGCCACTGCTGAGGCAGGCACGAGAATGAAGTAAATGGCCAATAAGCATTTTGATCTCTTTGGAAATGTCATCTTTTCCACAAAATATTAAGATTGTATGCTGCAATAAAAGACACTTAGGAGGAGAGACTGTTAATATTAAAAAACTAAGCAACAGTAACTAATGAAGCAGTCTAATGTTTGTGAGTGAGAAGTAAATGTAAATTTGCCAGGGACATTTATTAAAAGTAAAAGCAGAAAAGCGTTGAAGGCAATAACTTGCATTTGTGTAAAATGCATAAATTAATGAATTCTTTGTGGAAGCCTTTTTATTCTGATTAATAAATCCTCTCTTACCATTACAGCCCAAACAAAGACATTAAGAAAAGAACCAGGCCATATTTCCTCCTTTACCTGTTTACATAGTCCCCTGCTTTGCTCTTATGCTGTATTTACATTTAATTACGAGGTCAGAGTTAACACCTTATCACTGTATCTATTCGACTGCTAACACTGCGCTTACATTTAAAACAACATATTTTTTCCTGGAACGACGCACCTATTAATATATATTGGCGTTAGGGCCAGCATCCTCAAACAGAATATTAAACACCACCACCTCTGAAGCCCACCTTGTACTTGGTGCCACTGAGTTAACTTCAAGCAGCACAATTTTTTTTTTTTTTATAGCCTTAGAGAAGTGTAGCGGTTGCAATTCTCTCCTTCGTTTCTACAGCTGGCAAAAGGAGTCCCCACGCTGTGGAGTATTTGGGGCGTATACGCCTGGTTTTGGCTGCGGTCCTGTGCCGCGGCTCAGCCCAGCTGGCAAAGAAGCATCACGTCCCGCGGCGCGATTACAGGGAGACAGGCATCACCTTGGCATTGGGCTTGGGTTTGGAGCAAAAGCAACGCATCATGCACCTCCTCGGGAATTTTTTTGGGGGGGGACATCAGCATGGAGCACGGTGCTCGGCAAAAGCCATCCTGGAGGATGCAAGGGATGAGCAGGGTCAGTGCTCCAAAAGGAAATCAGGTGAATGGGAAACGCTAACAGGGAAAGAGAAAATGCTCCAAAATGTTGTTTCCGAACGGCCCCACTGGAGACACACACACCAGCTACGTACCTCATCTGATGATTTTTTTTGGTCTGGGTGGGGTTTTTGGAGGGTGGTGGCTTTTTAAACAAGAGCACAGTGCAGTTTATGCTTTGCTGTCTAGCAGTAGCTCACGGCACTAAATCTCTACCCCCTTTTACACACAAACACCTGTATTTGCCTTTATTTCTCCCTGTCCTTGTTCTTGGGAAGTGGAGAGGCTGTGTTAAGGCAAGTCGGTGTACAGCAATAGCAGATTTAACAGAGCCTACCTGTGCCCCTCTTTTCTTTGCAAATTCAGACAAACTAATTGTCAGATTGTCCACATCCATCTAGAGGAGTGTGAAACTCTCTGTTTAGTCTGGGGGTTTAGTTCTCCATCTGTTTATGTTTCCTCTATACTGGGTTAAAATCTCTGAGCAAAACTAAAAATCTGCTTGAAGAGGGAGTAAAGTCAGTCAACAGAAAGTTTTGCAGAGTTTCAAATGAATTATTAAGTCACTTTCTGAAGTCTACAGAAAGAAACCTAAAACTACCCTTGGGATTTCAAACTCCAGTGAACTTGGTCAGTGCTCTGCATCCCTAACAAGTCTTGTAATCAGACCAAGGGGCTTCTTTGTGGACCTTTTTTTTCCTCCACCACTCTAGTAAACACATCTCTTTTTATCCCACTTACTTTTGTTTGCACGGTCCATGTATTTCTTTATCTGTGTTTTCAAATGCTGTTAAACTCCCCTCAGTATTTCTGAAGAAAGTCTGAAACTCAGTAACTCGGTATTCCCGAGGCAACCTGCAATAACAACCAGCTCAGGATTGCAAAGGATACTCAGTCAGGAAAGGGATTTCATTTCTAGTGGGCAATTGCAAACAACAAGGGAAATATTATTTTTTTAAATTAAGATAAATACCTTAAATGGTGTACTATTAAAATAACGTGCCCAGCTTACACAGACCTAAAAAAAGAGGCCACTATCAAATTTTCTCTCTTTAGGGATATGCTCTCGTTACCAGTACAGGAACATTAATCACACTGAGACTGCCTGTTGGAGTTGCACTTAAAAAACGGTCCCTTTGTCCCCATCTACCTGGCAGCCCCTCTTCACCGCGACCGCCAAGGCTTCCAGCACCGCTCCTCTCCGACGACCGCTTCATTGTGGGGTTACAGGGAGCGGGATGAAACTCCTTGTTCTCTCCTTAACACCGGTAATCTAGTTGCTATATCATCCCCAAACCACTGTACGCATCTGTAAATGCCACCCACTGCACTGCGCCCAAACGGGCTGCCTCCTGCACCCACTTCTGTGTGCCTTAGACGGGAGCTTCTCTAGAGTAAGTACTACAAGGCTAATAATGGGACAGGGCTAGATGGGCTGGAGAAAAAAAAAAAAAAAGCAGGAGATGAGCACAAAGAATTGGATTTCTGCAAGGAGCCAGTGCGGCACGTTGACCTCGGGCACGGAGAGATGTAAAGCCGGTGCTGTGGGTTATGTGAAATCGCACTGAGAGCGCGCCAAGAACAGACCCGGCTTTGTGGGTCAATATGTTGGGGCAAAACTGGCGTGGTAAAGCCTGTCATACACCTGCGCCGTTCTCATTTAGCAGGTGGGCCTCTGGATAGAAAAGAAAATAAATAACCAACACTGAAAGCAACAGTCCTGTCCTCTATTCTGCAGGTCACATTACTTATATACACTAAGTAAGGCAATGAGAAAATAATGGCATGCAATAGAGTTAAAAGTGAATGCCTTCATCCTTTTGTTGTTTATCAGTTAACAGAATGACATTATAGAGATGCTTTATGTATTTATTGAAAGGGGAGAAACATCTATCAAAGCTCATTTTAGCTATTGTTACTGCCATCAGACTTGTTCTCTTCTGCCATGAGCTAGAACAGGACTGTCAGCGAGAGATGACTGATATAGGCAAATGATTTTGCATCATTTGAGATACATACAGAAATATAATCATACCCAAGGTCAAACATTAGAAAAAGGTTGGGCATTTGGGGCAATGAAAGCAATGCTGTCAGATATTGAAATCTCAGCAGGAGATTCAGCTCCATTAAAACTGAATACACAATTACTTTCAGCTTGCTACTTTCCATGCATGTATAACTAGTTTGTTCATCTTGGTGCCCCCTGTGTTAGAAAAGGTAAGATTTGAATATTTTGAGGAATGGGTATGATACTCCTTTCACAGGAGTCTACATAAGTGATAAAATGACTATATAATACGTATGCAACTGGTGAAGCACTTCAACAATTAATCTACCTTGAAAAAACAGACCTAAGAGATACAAGTAACTGGCTCTGACCAGGTATCTTTAAATTCTCCACAAGTATTTGGCTGACTTTACGTGAGTGGCCTTCCAGAAGATGCTCCTTTGGTGACCAGGAAAAGAAAGGCTCGGCGTGCCGGCTAAGCAGTGCTGTTGGAGTGGTACGACGAAGAAACAGAACCAGAGGAAAGAAAGGAGGAGAGAAACTAATGAAAGAACATTTGGAGAATGAATTGTAAGTGGATATTAAAAATGGCAAAGCGGAAAGATGACGGGAAGGGCTTGTCTCAGAGTGGGGATTGCACAGGGGGAGTGAAGAGAAACTGCTGGAGTTACTGGAGTGTTCAAATCCGGTTATTTTCAAAAGCTTCACTAGTTATCAATAAATTGTACAGGTATGAAAGAAACTCCATGTGCACTTGGCTACTTGTGCTACGCTCTGCCTGTTGATCCATCTCTGATGAGACACTTCTGATCTTAGAGCTGCCCAAAGAGCTTCAAACTACAAACATTTATGAAAAAAAATCATCCTCTTAAGGGATGCTTCCTCCAAATCTGGGCTTTTTTTCCAAGAGAGAACACTAGCTCAAGGTTATCATTCAGGCATTTCAGACTCCAAGATCAGTGACGGTCCAGTATTTTGTGATCTCAGGATCAGGCTAAAGAGATAAGCCTTCTGATCTTGACTTAGAAACTAAATAATTCTTGTAATATTGGGGAGATTCTGCATTTTTATGTGCTTTTTTTATTTCTGAGATTTCTACACTGGAATTCAAAAAGGAACCTAATATTAAAGTTCCAAATTTTAGAGAAAAAACAAGATCCTCATCACTTTCAACTTACATTTGCACATTTTAATGTTAAGAAATTGTACAAGAGTGAATTATATGGTTATGAAGTTTCCTGTATTGACGGTAGCCTCTACACATCTTCAACTTATCTTATCCATGTATTTCATACCATCGTTTCCTGATCCACCATTTAGTTATGAGTATCAGTGTAACATGTAATGCCAGGAACATACAAATCATTTCATTTACCATGTGCTTTTGACATATTACCATGCAGAGTTCAGGCAAATTAATTTCTAACAGTACTCCCAAAATTTCTAATTCACACGGAATTTTTCAAGAAGCAAACATTATTAATAAATAATTTGGATTAATATTAAATAGTTTTATTATTTATTGAAGTTATAATAAATAAAAAATATCCATGTTGTGCCCCTCAACTATTCCAGTATGATGAACAGTAAGATATTCATCTACATTCACAGCTGCAAATACCAGAGAAACATTGGGAACATCATTTCCTTTTCCCTGCTAAAGCATTTGTTCTCCACCTGCAAAGGCTTCAAGGCACCACACTAAATGAAAAAAAAAAATTTCGAATTTTGAATTTGGAATAGATGGGAAACACTATTTCTTTTTTACAGATTTTTACCCATGGTGACTTTTACCTCCTCTCAGTTAGGGAGTACCTGGACCCATGGACTTACTTCACCATTGGCAGTTAGGTGACGTGTCACTCATTCACTCTTAAATCCCCCAACCACTTTGTGTGCAGTTCTTCTGCTCATGCATTCTTCTGCATATGTATCCTAAGCCATAAGCAGCAACAGAAAAGATGGTATAACACTTTTTGAAATCACCTCTGTCATTGTTTTCTTGTTTTCCTGTACAAACAACACAATCCCCCCTAGCCAACATATCTCACTTTATATACTTGCAGCAAAAATTACACCAGCTGTAGGAACCTGGTGTGCCACGTACTGGAATTAAAGATGTGCCAGGGCAGCACTGACAGCCAGGTGATGTTCTCTACGCCAGAAGACACAGCACAACATGTTACGAAGAAGCGAAGATCCTGTATGCACCCAAAAATCCAGTTTTCTGAAGTAGTTGGTCTAACACGAGTTGTTTTGTCTCCCTGCAATCCTGGTCTCTTTTATGTTACCAGCCACCCTCCTCCCCTCTCACGTGGTACCTAAGCAGACCAGAACCCTTGCGCTTCCCACATGGTCTAAAAGAAAAATAAAATTAAAAGTTACTACCTGTCACAGCTCTGTGGTTAACTACACCTTTCACATCGGCATCTCCACGGAGCATCTCTGGGGTCACGGGCCCCCAGGCGTGTTCTTCCCCAGGTGGGAACCTGCATCCTTCCACCTGGGGACCACGGTGTGAAGGCTGAGCTTCCCTTACCATCCCCTGCCGACAACCCTCCTCAGGCTGACCCAGTATTTCTCCTTGCAACTTCTTATTACCAAACACAGAAATAACGATAAGGTATAGTTCTGCTTCCTTAAAAGGAAAAACATATTTTTGAGAAACATCTCCTAAAAAACCACACCAGCTTGGCTGTGTTACCCGGCAGCAGTATAAGAGATACGGGTAGACATTCACCTTTCTTAATTCCAGGCAGTGCCTCCAGCTATGTCTGCCAACCCAGCCCATCCCTTTCTTTCTTTGGGAAGCCTCTTGAGCCAAAACAAGACAACTATTAAAATATTTAATTCTTCTAGCTGGCCAAAGCTTGCTGATTTACAGCAGTTACTCCAACTCCTCTTCCCTGGGGACTCCAGGGACTCAAGTCATGTGCGTAAACAAGTGCACATGTACATGTGTGTACATATATGTGTGAAGGAGAGAGATCACCTAAAGCACTGGTAGAGCAGTCTTTTTCTATTTTTAATTTTATTTTTTACTGCTCCACATGTCCATGGTGTCTAACACATCTCAACGGTCTTTGAAGTTTCCATGCTTTCAAGGTCTCACATCTGTCACGCTATCAGTACCCTGCCACAGATGAAAAGAATATAATTATGGATTTAGTGTAATCATTGATTTCTGGGCTCCAAATCATTCAAAGAAAGGTCACAAGTCCACATGGCTGCCCCTTAGGAAAAGGATTTGCATCTGACTATTTTATTTAGCTGAAGACACCCCCAATTAAACATCGAGTCTCTTCTCTTCGGGCTCTGCACCTGAGGCAACTTGAAGACGACGGATCAATCTTCCCCACGCCAACTGTGCCTTATTTGCACCGAGCTGACACCGCTCCCACCTGTTACAGGCAGCCGCGGTGACTTTTTTTGCTCGCTAGCCCCCTTTCATTTGCTCGGCAGCATCTCCCTTTGGAGAACTGCCACGGCAGGACGTGGAGGACGTGCATCTGAGGAGCTGCACTTTTGGGAAGGTGGCAGGGTGCCAGAAGATTGTGCCTGAAGCAGGGGAGCTGCTGTCAACCCTTCAAACGTTTAACTTACTGCAGTTCTCGGAGATCCGCAGTGCAGATGTAAAGACATAATTTTGCCCACAGTGTTTGGATTAGCAGTAAATCTACTAATCCAACACAATATCCAAGGGGGCATGGCTAGATCTATGGGTTCATAAATTCACACCACTCCTTTTATTATTCTGGGCCCCAGATGGTTTCGAATGGGCACGGGCATAATGAGATCTTGGAAGACATTATTATATTCTTAGGTCAAAATTCTCAGTCCAATCTCTTTTATCAGGCTCAGAGCCTTTGTGTCCCTGAAGTGCTAATACTTTATGCTGATTGACTATGCAGGCTTCGGTGGGAGTTCACATTATTTTTGATACAATTATTATTGACAGCAAAAACTCCACAAAAAAAGAATCCCATTTTATATTACTTATGGTATCACACTGTCTGGAAAATACAATGCCTGAGTCCTTCATTATAGTTATGTTTTCATAACAAAACAGATGAGAGGGGGAAAAAGAGGGCAGGATAAAAGTATTATTTTAGTAACGGGAAGACAAAGTATGAGCTTGATCATAAAGACTAGTGAGCTTTATAAACGCATCTTTGAACTGAATGAGGCTTTTTTTTTTTTTTTAAATAAATGGTTCTTTGAACCTGGCAGTTGTAAGGAAGTGAAACAGAACAAACTTTGAAAAGTGTGCTTTTCTGAGTCTCCTTACACCATATCTGGCTGAGAGTACAGGTGGCCAAGCACAGAAAGTTCCTGCCAATTTCTAAAGTTACACTTTTATCCACTAAACAAGCATCCTGATCCGGGTTACCAAACAGGGCACTCAACAGGAGCCTCAAAGCACACATATTAAATATCACTTATTCCACAGCCTGGGCCATCCAGCTTAGTAAAGCTTGATCTAATACTGTTTCACCCTTTTCCTGTGCTCACTGGATTTTGGGTAATGGACCTTCCCGGGAGACTACTCTCAGAAAGTATCTTCTTGTAGAGAGTGGATGCACATGCTTCTATTTTAAAAAGCACATGTTCAGCACATTTCGCTTTTGTGAAATGGAATATGGTTTAAGTTTGTTTCAATAAAAAAAGGGATTCTGCTGGAAGGACTTATGTCAAAGTGCAAAAGGTTTTATACACAATGAATAGATTTTTTTCTTTTTTCTCTTGAGGGCCAAAAAGGAGACACTAAAATGAAATCTTTCTGCCACAAAAACAGTTGCTGTTTTACACACAGAGAATCTACAAGGCGGCTTGTTATGAATTCTCCATCTTTGTATTTATTTTGGATTAGACTGATTTAATCTAAGAGTCACATCAAGAAAGCCAGACCTCATCTTTAATGAGAAACCTAATATGTATTCACAGTAAACACTTTAAATGTCAAAGTTTAATGGACAGTATTCAAAGGCCATTATTATAGTAACTATGCTTTTATATCAGCATGGCTGATGAGGAGTAATTCTTTTAAAGGCACTCTTCAAAAAAAAAATCAATATAAATGTTAAATAATATCATAAAAAAATCCCTACAGTGCATCTTAATACAGAGGAAAGACAGTAACAAAAACCTACGTAACCAGTAGATCCAAAATCAAGCCTTGGCAATGACTATCAACATGAAAAGAAGTACGAATTGTGTGAGTACGGTGCCAGGTACCAGCGAGCGCTATGAGCAGAACAAACTTGTATTCAGCCTTCTTGTCCCCCGAGCTAGCGTCTAAACCCACGTCGGCCTCCCTGAGCTCGGCTGTTCCCTGCTCTGTGCCGTCTTCCTTCAGGTCCTTCTCACCCAAAGAGACATCAGCCACACTCATACAGTATATAGACATATGCATCCCCTAGGAGTAATTTCTTAGTGCATAATTTAAAAATTCTGCATAGCAAAACCGAAGAGAGGAACCTTATTCCTGGTATAAAAACTCCTAGAGTCTCCCGTCTTACTAACAGGAGCCTCTTCCCTGGGTCTTCCAACAAGACACAGCGTGGGGGGTGCTGGGGTGGAGACCTCGACCCAGCTCTCCCACGCGAGATCCCTGGGATCATTTTCGCTTGAGCTCCGACTAGATTGTACTGACTAAAACCAGCATCTCGATCTGCTTCTTTGGCAATAACTCCCTGCACGGTCTGATCCATCCTTTGTCCAAACGCTTTTTATGCGTCCTGCATTTCCATACATACTTTATGCCCATTATATCACAGTCCATTTGCAGATCTATGGTGGACACGCACATTTTCTCAACAGTATTTAAGGAATGCACGTATAGCAGTTTCATAAAGATCCTTACGCATATTCCAGCGTGATTATTGTTCACTGAAACAGAAGGTGGAAAAGCTCTGGTGTGCCTGTGCGAAGATCTGTCTTGATCTGGAAGGAATTGCTTCATACATTAGTCACAAAATCGAAGGCTGTGACATCATGATGTTTATCAGAAAGAAGAAAGCCTGTTCAAGCAGACTCAATTTTTATTTGCAGTCATGGATATGTCTACCAATTTCTAGATAATTTTATTTAATTGCATTTAGAATCAATTAAAGCAGTTCATTTATACGGAATGATGTAGCCACCAAAAGCTACTGTGTACTCATTCCCTACACTGAGAAACTTTCCCTTTGGCAGCAGGGTTGAACTTTAAAGGGAAGTGATAATCGTTACATTCATGTGTACTGAGAAAGGCACCAAAATAATTCCTTTTCAAACAGAGAGATCAAAACCTCTGGTTTATGGGGATTCAGTCTCAGTAACTAACACAATGCTGTGCTACTTTATCTGGACATGCAGAAACTACAGAAATGGGGAAAAGAAGATAATTTCTTTTTCCAAGTGTTGTTACAATATGGAGTCACTTGAGGAAAATGAGTAATTAATGCATATTTATTTAATTTGCTGGCTAACCTTTGTGTATTTGCTATTTCATTTTGGTTACATCTCTGCTCCAGTCTCAGTTGCCTATGGTTAATAAGGGAGAATACACTGCAGATAACCTGCAAGCCTGGAATTTCCAGAATTATCCTTAAACGATTCTTAGAGAACAGCAAACGGTACAAATGTTAATTAGTTCTGACTTATTTTGCTCTGTAGTACGCATCTCTCTCGTTTTGTTGCCAGCTGATAATAAAAGGATCTAGTTCTTTGGCAATGAATACTGACAGCAGCGGAGTGGCATGAAACTGTTGTTGTATACGTAGGACCTGGTTCTCTGCTAACTAATTTCACTACAAATCAGATCTGTCTCTGCTGAAGTCTACAGTTTGCACTGACGCAAACCATGTCGTACCGAGGGATAGATGAGGTCCGTACACTGCACGTGTAAATGAAGAAAGTGTCAGCCCTAAAAGTCTGCTATTGATACCCACCAGCCACAGCAGCCACTTAAAAGGGATGTGGCATTGATTATCTGTCGGTTGCACGCTCAAGCTCTCGGCTCAAATTTTTCAGATAACAGCAGAAATGAACAAACTTTTCGTCTGAAGCATGCCAGCTAGTTAAAAAAAAAAAAAAAAAAAAGGATAATAAATTCTTCAGTGAGGCACAGTTTTGCCACCTTGTGTTTGTGGAATCCTTGAATATTCCTACGAAGCACTCACCAGCCAAAGACGGACAATACTCAGAAACAGTCAGGATTGGCCTCCCAAAACTTATTACCCTCTTCTTGACCTTTGAAAAGAACTATGTGGCTACTACTCTGAAAGAAGTTAAAAAGCGCTGATTGATCACAAATAAGAAATTTGTGAAATCCACAAAAAATGCAAAAGCAAACAAACAACAAAAAATTACTACTGCATTTTAGTATCTGGATTAAAATACATGGAGTGTACTTGATGAAATAGCATATGTGAAGATGCTAAGAAGAGATGCAGTATCATCTTCAAATGTTAAACAGTACATTAAGAACATGCAAGCAAAAATTCTCCAAATAACTTTAAAATATTTGTTAGCAGTTGTCCTCTCAAATTGCAAATTTGCATTTTTCTGATAGGCTGTATTTGCATTTAAGAAAAAAAAAATCTGGAAGTGATTGTCCTTCACCTCTCCTTTTTTTTTTTTTTTCTCCCAGCAAAACCTAGCTGCTCTTTGGACATCTCAGAGCCACAGAAAGACGTCAGAAGCCTGGACAGTCCTTACACTGCTATCTTGTGCCTCAGGATCAGCCAAATGGGGGGTCCCTCAAGTCAAAAGTGGGAAGGGAGAGGTCAGCCCCTTTACTCGCACCCATTTGCTGGACAATTTTGCATTGCTGAGGATCAGCTACTCAGCTTAATGATGTTATAATACTGTGAGTTTAGATCCATGCCTGCTGTGCCTGCTTTCTGAGGAGTCAGAAATGAAAGTAACGGGAATCTGTTTTTCTTGTATTTAATATGTTAGGTCACGTCCTTTGTTCAGTTTTAGATCACAGAGATTACAGAATTCTCTCTCTCTCCAAAACTTTGAATCATTTTCTCACATGTGATATTGTTAAAATTACTTTCTGGCCTCTTTTCAAATGGTGGTTGCTGAATGATATACACTGAATACTAAATAAAGTGAAACTTTAAATATCCTGTGCTCTGTGCTTGTACCATTCAGCCTTGGAATGTGCTAATTCTACGTGTTCAGAAGACAAAAAAGTTCTTTTAATTAGTAGGTGAGCATATAAAGTCAATGCTATTGTAACCTTCGAAAAGCTGCTGATGTGTAAGAAGGAACTTTGCTGGGTGCCTCTGACACTATGAAAAGAAAGTATCACATAAACAGAAGGTGTGATAAAGGGTAGCACGAGAAATTGGCTCATTTCTGATTCTAGGATCTATTGTTACATGGAATGAGAAATGGATGAAAACCTATCAACCCCAATGCCAAGATTATGCAAAGCTAACTGATGCAAAAGCAAAGCCACAGAGTAAGTGAGAGCTGCCTCGCACAGTGGCCAAAAGTATTAGAAAACAGATGTATTTTCCAATAAAGTAGATCTGTAAAACAATTGATAACTGAGATGAGTTTGAACCTGGATTTTCTCATGACAGTTGCTGTTCTGTTCACAGCACTGAAAATGGGTGAACAACAGTGCAGCTGGTTTTTTGGGAGGTTGTTTTTGGGGTGGGGGGTTTTTTGGGTTTTTTTTTTGTTTGTTTGGGTTTTTTTAGGATTCCATCAGAGATTATTGGCATCTTCCTTAAAAAATAATTTTTTTTTTCCACATTTCCACATTTTGGTTGTTCTTGCTTCAGTGACAAACTGCTCCTGCAAGAAAAGTAGCTCAAAAACACTTTTCAGCCTGAGCAACTAAAAATAATCCAACCCTTTTCAGCAAAACCTGAAGTTTTGAGATGCTTTACAAAGAGCTATTCCTTTTCACAGCTAAAGACCACCAGGATAGAGCTGTACTAGAGTTCCTGTCCAGTATCTCACCTAAGGCACTGAGAAAGCTTTAGGTATCTTCCTCTTTTTTTGCCCCAAAACCTCAGGCTATTGTGCCTTCAAAACTATCTGCATTACCAAAATTGGAGCAAATTCCAATGCTATCAGGCTTATTGCTGATGTTTGTCAGGAGGACATCAAAGAATTAAAATGCTTTTTTATGCACATGGACATCGGAAAACATGCATTGCACAGTATTACTGCATGGGTGACGGTTGTAGCCGCTCTCTTCTACATTACATGACAACGTAAGGATTTCACCATTGCCATTTTACTATAAGACATCGGGGTCCAGGTTTTCAGATCCAATTCATTTAATGCTACAAGACCAAGTACACACCTACACCCAACTCCCAAAAGCAAGTTCGCATTCCAGAAGTCTAGGATTTGCTGAGAGTTGTTCGTGTATGGACAGTTCAGCTGTTATGTATTTTTTGCTGCTTTGTCTCCAAAAATGAATCGTACGGCTTAAAGCTTTACAGAGACAAGAACCTGCAATTGTCCCCTGAAATGAAAGACCTAATCATTGAGATACAGCGATTCATGTGTCTTAATCTATTACTGACATATACATGTATATCTGACTTGTAAAATTTACTGGGTGGCTAAATTTGATTCATTTGTTTATAAAAAAGATAATTTTTGTTTGGAAAGTTTACTACAAGTGCATCATTGCTTTGGAAGTATTTCCATTTCCATTTTTTTTTTCCACTTGCTAAAAGACTAAGCATTATCTACTAATAACATGAAGATGCAGAAAAGAAAAGGTCAATTTAATTGGAACTACTATTTCCTGGGGTTTAAAAGGGAAATGTTGAAGCTAAGATGACATTGACAAATTGCTACTATTTATTTAAATTGTGTAATGCAATCTACCAGTAGTTCTATAATCTGCATGTTTGAAGCAGTTGACCCGTCCAACTAATGCAAACAAATTAGCCTCCCGGGTACTAGCTATATCCTATAAGCCATTAAATATCGTAATCTAACATCATTTAATACACAAACTCTCTTAGTTAAAGTGCTATAGTGAATATGTGTTATAAAAATTACAATATGTGGGGTCTAAGCACAGCGGAGCCCAGGTCAGTAAATTTGTCTTTTCTGTCATTCAGGCCAAATGAACGCAATAGCAGCGTGGCTTGGATTTCACCGCGGCTCCCGAGCGCGCCGAGGCTCTACCCAGCAGATATCTTCATTGCCGCGTGATTAATTTCCTCTAAAGTCCAGCACTGTTAAATGTTTTAGTTCAATAGTTCCTACCACTAATATATTGTATAAATTTCATTCCAATAAGTAAATTGGTCTCGTGAAAGTGTTTGCATACTAAATATTTCTAAGAAAATTAAGGCTCTATTGCGCCCATTATACGCAAGCTAGAAACAACTCAGTATTTCTCACTAATTTATAGAAATGCCAGCCCAAAGACATCACAATTCATGCAAATAAGCTCACCTGAAGGGAATGGGGCTGTTTGCTGGAGTAAAATATGAAGAAAACCCGGTGTAATTAGTAAAGCAATAATTCCCACAGAAACCCAATTTTTGGTGTTTTGTGAACAGGGAAAATTGCCAGTTCTCCATTATGATAAATATACCAATAGAAACATATATAATTATTATTTTATCATACTGAGAGGTCTATTTGGGAATTGATCTATGAATAAAGTCCACCTCATGCAGGAGCAAGATCCAAGAGACAGCTCTGAGGGCTACCATGTCTTCCCCTTGATTTCACTTGCCCTTGGATCAGTCCTTAAAAGATTGGCTAGTCAATAGAGTTTCATAAAAGCAAGGAGATAGATAAAGGTAGCATGAAATGATTAAATCAATCAGGAAAGTAATAGTCCTATAACCAAAGGAAAGTCAATAGGTTATATATCACTGACAGGCTATAAAGTCATTACAGGAGCTTATGGGACTGAGTCACACAATTAATTGCCTAAGAAAAATCTGGTTGCAGTAAAAAACCCCTAAATATCTTTTTAGCATATTGATACAAGAAGGGCGATCCTTTACATGAACTTTTCTAGAAGATAACTAAGCAACAACAAAAATACCCCCACAAAACTGAATCCCCTCAAACTACCAAACCATGTGGAAGAAGCTTTTTCCAAGCTGTTACTAAACTTCCTTCTTATAATATATGTTTTCGGTGGAAAAAAAGACCTTATAAATTTATGTTTTTTATAAGAACCAAGCTGAATCTCAGTTTTTCACAATGAAAAGAAACAGATAGGATCAAGTACCACCTATAGAAACTGCAAAATGAGGAGAAAAAAAGAGATGCTGCAGAAATTTGGGAAATCTTACTGCCGGAGTACAGATATTAATAGTTTCACACGCCTGGTTGTGAAAAGCACAATGGATTTGAAGAGCTATCTGAAGGGATTTAATTTCAACGAACATAACAGCGAGAAGGAGCTGAGCAAAGTGCTCTGATTCAGAGAATATGACCTTCCTTGGTAGAGTCATCAACAACTGCTCCAGATCTTCTATATAGAAATATAGAAAATAATCCCCTTTCATTTTAAATATCCTCGTTCAATAAATTCCCAAACCAAAGAGATCTAACCGAATCTGATCATGAGACCCCCATCTCTGCCTCCCGCTGCAGGAACTGACAAGGTGTGACGATTTTACCCATCAGATGTGGTTGTTTTTTCACTACAAAAATTATCATGTATTTTCCTTTCTCTGAGGAGTGATTAGGTGACTCATGGATGAGATCTAGAAAATTGATACTTGTCAGAGGTAAAAACAATGATCAGTGGAAGAGGCAAGTTTACCGTAGGATTGTGATTTTAGTCTTTTTTCATGTTCCTCGCCAAGTTTGGAAGTGTTCTGCTTCTTAACAATCAGCTTATTGTCATCTGCTAAATATTAATTTCTCCTGGCTTAAGATCTTTTAAATTGAAATTACGTTACAAGGTGATTTGAAAGGTAAGTCATTCAACCTTTTCTGAATTCTGGTACAAAAGCATATGCTCTTTAACACAACCAATACCGGCTGGTGGTTGCATTTTCCCTTTCTATAGTGTATTGCAATGCCTTGGACCTGCATTAAACACACTATTACCTTGAGAAATCCAAATTACTTTGCAGGTTAGTTCAACTTAAAGTTAGGATTTACAGAGAAACATTTACAGAGAAACAAATCCACATTAACATGAGTGATAACATATGAGGTATTTTAAATGAATAGTAATTAAAATTTAGTAGGATGATAATACGGTAATTAAATATCAATTGTTTGCGCAGGACCACTTATTGAGTTTAATAAGTATGTAAAAGATATTAATCTAGTTGTCATGCAATTACCTCATTGAGGGGGAGTGGGAATATGTGCGCGTGTGTGTGTGTGTGTGGGAAGAACAAATCATGAAATGCAAAATTCAGTTTAAAATCTGCATTAAGGTTATGACAGAACTAAAATAAAAAAAAAAAAATCACACTCTCTTTTCTCACCTCAAGCTACTGGGATATTCAGGTAGATGCAGTGGGGTGAGCTGTGGGCATAAAAAGGGCTTTTGTGGCAGAGGACCGAGGAGGGGACATGTACAGAGGCATCCAACGGAAACAGAGGCCAACTGCAATAAACCACGGCAAATACAGCACTCTCAATGTTAAATTTTTAAAAAACATCTGGGCATTTATTATAAGACCTCTACGTAGCTAGGTATCAATCACCATACTTAAATGTCATTTAGCACTCAAAAATTATTTGCATTTTTACTTGCCATAGGCTGTCATTGCATTAAGTGCCCAATAGACAAGAAGAAAATCTTTGGACACTTCTATTGGATTTACACATTAATGAAGTTTTCTGCAAGGTTACTGTGACAATTGTACATGTCTACTCATCAACTTTACCACCCCGTAAATAAAAATAGGCACTTTTTATCCATGTGTCATAATTTCAAACTGCCAGGTTTTAAAAACAGGAGATGGGATCGTCCCCACATTTTTCTTATAAATTATCCATCCTTTCTGCAACAACTTTGGAAGCAGTGCCAATTTTTTTATAGCTCAGAGCAGTGATAAAATATTAACCATATCATACATACTTTTTTCACAGCCCTGTGTGGAAAAAGGCAATATTTTTACGTTCCCGCGTTTACATAGGCATTAGAAGCAGAGAAAGGTGGTAGGAAAGTTGAGTTAATGTCCCTGCTCTCCGAGGGGGACTGAGTTCACCTACATTATTCCCAGCAGGACTTTGACAAGCCTGTTCACAAAAACTCACCAAAAAGAGGATCCGTAACCTTCCTAGCAGGGCTGTCTTAATGTTTAACTAGCCTTTTTATCCAAAATCTTTGCTGCAAAGCAAGCTAATTTCTTCTTTTCCTAAGCCCAACAGAGAGAAAGAGATATTGACTTTTCTGCCGAACAAACCCAGCTCGTTCAGCCCTGTCTCCAACCCACTATTTCTGAATCTTTCATCATTTTTTGGTCCTCTTCAGAGCTCCGATTCCTGCACAGCATCCTTAAAGAAGAGTGTTTAAAAATGGATGCTGCCAAGCCCGCAGCAGCACCAAGAGCCTGCCCTGCCCCCAGGCTTCAGAAAAGCAGTGGAGGCATCTTGGAAAAAATGTTTTAAGAGCAAACAGAAATTAAGGAGAGGACTAGCTTCGAAATAAATTACAGGGGACAGTGCTTTTTCCATCACCTCCCAGCATCACTTTATGATCCCCAGGTTTAGGAGCAGAGGGGAGAGAATGGGAAGCAAAGAAGCATTTTCTTCTTTCAAATACAAACTACTAGACAATCAAAAAGCTTAATACATAGAGGGAAGGAAAGAAAAAGATGAGCGAGGTTAAAATCAGGCTTTGGAGAACCTCTGGACAGAAAACGGAGCCACGTAAGTGTAAAGAGCCACCAGCTCGCCGGCACGGTGCCAGTTTCAGCGGTGTTACAGCAGGGCAGCTCTCCTGAGCCTCCCAAGGGAGAGTTCTCTCAGTCTGTATTTTTTCTCCCAACCATCCCCACGGCCAGACTTCAGCACATCCACGTTCTGAGCCTCTTTAATTAATTAAGAGGAGAGAATAATTAATGTAGCAACTCATTCTGGTTTAGGCCATCGGAGAGAGGGTGGGAGGGGAGGTGGGGGGCAGATGCACCTGAAACCAAGCTCTTGTGGTGATGCAAAGCTGCTGCAAACCCAAAAAAGAGGTAAGTCCAAGTTTAGCATCGCTCTGCATCCCCACAAAGTAGCTGCAGGATACTGGCGAGTCCAACCCACAGAAACAGCAGAGGTGGCAACCGTTCTAGCAGAGAAAATACTCTCTCTAATTATTAGTAGCTTCTGCAGTACCGTAGGCTCAAAGACGTTGATGGGTCACATCATTTTTGTAGCTCGTCGAGCTAGATATTGGGAAGACTTGCCATACCATATGCCCATCCTTATTCCCTTTCAAGATGATCCGTTGTTGAGAGGAAAAAATAAGGAGTTGTGTTTGGGAGAGAAAAAGCAATATGCACTGCAGCTCAAAAGCAGGCTTGCGTTTGAAGTGTCACTTTTCGTTTTTATCACCATTTTATCACCACTAAGGGAAAGTGCTCTGCAGCATACAGAGCACTGCCTTATTCAATAACATGTTAGAAGCAGTCTTTTTAGCGTGGAGATAGAAACAAACAAGGGGAAAGGTAGAGGCAGATGATTAAATGGACTGAAAATCCAGGCTGACACACTAGTACCAATTGAACAAAACTGGGGTCAGGGGAAAGGTACAAGAGCATGAACGAGAGCTTAAATTATCCAGCTTAAATTCCCACTTTTTATAATACCCCACTGGCTTATGTCATTGTATCACCTTGATTTCACGACTGTATTCTGCAGATTGGGAATGTTTCCACAATTACAAGTCTATAGATTAATATTTCCACGACCGCAGGCTTATTCAGCAGTCCAAACAGGCTCTTCCAGCATCATCACCATGTCCGCAGCTGTATAAAAGCACACTGTTGACTCAGACCACTGGGCCAATTCTCTGAAGCGATTTCTTAGGAGATGTTACACTCTAATATCTCTAAACCTACTTAAAGTTTTGGGTTGGGTTTTTTTTTTTTTTTCATTTGAAGATCACTGACCTGGTGCAAGAAAATATTTTCTCTCCGTAGGAGGCAGACCTCTTCCCTTCCTGTGACTTTCAAACCACCAAAACTTTGAAGAATTACTGTACCTCTTTTCCCACTCTCTAGAGCACCCAGTTCCTTACCCAGGCAGACCCCCTGTTGTTTTCAAAATATAAATAAACAGTATATACATTAAAATTCTCAATTTACATTTATACCTGCGTGTGTTTTACAGATTTCTCTCCCAGCCCACTAAAAGTATTTATTTTTTGCCGATCTCTATAAGCAACAATCTTTAACTCACAGGATTAAAATGAACAAAAAATTATTTTTATCCTTGATCCTGCTGTTCCTTTAATATTGCATCTGTGTGAAGATATCACAAACTTTCAGCAAATAAAGGTCCGTTTCTAGGTTTGTTGCAGAATGGCAGAGAGTTAAACTTCTGACTGGTCTGACCTATACTTAATTGCAGTACTGCAACCTGGAAGGGCTTTTAAGTCATTATGTAGATATTTTGGACTCTAGCAGTATAGGGCTGGATGGTCCAAAATTTTGTGTGTCATTGACATCAAGTTTGACGTGATATTTCATTACGATGGGAAAATTAATGACACTATAAAATATAACAAGTTATTTTGTCTGTCACATGCATGTGCTGAAAAAGAATGCAAAATGCAAATCCATCAGTCATCGGATGCAAATAGCTGGATCAGGAATATTTTTAATTCTAAAAAATAGGTTTTTATTTACCTCCCAAAACAGTCTTCCTCATTGTCTCAAAGAAAGTTGGGGATAGCCATAATTAAATGGCCCAAAATCCCCGGTATACTGTGTGTGCGTTTGTATCCAGTCCTGAGCCCAGAGAGTACAGGCTGCAAACTTAATATTTCTAAATATAAGTATCTTTACAACTCAGTTTATACAGATTAAATAATTTATACAAAAAAATAATGCTAAAAATATTCTGCTACAGAGGCTGCATTTTCAAATGAGTATTTTTCTTGGGAGATTTTATCTCATATGGATATTTTTCTTGGTCCAAACCTCATCCTTCACTGTAAATATTTTTTCCCATGCTTTGATACTGTTTACCATGGTAAAACGTTAGGCCATCAATGAAATAACATAAGGGGATGAAACGAGAAAGACCTCCATTAAGAACCTTAAATGAAGGAATTCACCGGGGAGAAGAGGCATAGAAATTCTGCAGGTGGATGATTCAGAAAGGATGGGCAAATCCTTCCTTACCAAAGACTACGATGATCCTGAACAAAAGGCTTTTCCCAACATACCTACTGGACTGGCTATTTCAGTGGCAAGGATTTGGGCATGCTGTAAAAGCAAGGACAGAAGAGGAACAGTAAAGAGGTGAATTCCAAGGTTTAAAGTGCCAATTTTCACTGGACTTGAAATCAGAGTGATTGAATCAAATCATGGGTGTAGTACATCGGAAAGAACCAGTCTTCAGTGAAGCACTCAAGCTGCCAGAATACAAGACCAGGTGCAAAGACCATTACTTGTCAAGGCATCACCATCTTTGAACTTTGGAAAGATCCTTCCTTTCTGAGGGAAATTCCAGGAATAATAATAATAATAAATAATAATTAATAATAATAATATCTTAAAAGAAAAAGCTTCCAGGAAAGCAAATTAAGACTTTGTGGTCATTTTCTATTATAGTGCCTCTCCCTCCCTAGGTGTCTGCCCACACAGCTTTTTATATAAAAAAATATTGTCGGGATGCTCCGAAACGGTCATTACAACTTCCTGTTGGGTCATAACGAAATGAACATTCTTGGCAATAAAGTATGAGGGCTCGCGGCGTTCCCTGCTGGAACACGGGCTGACAGACATGGTCTGGTGAGGGATGTGCCGTGGGTCCCCCCTTGGCTGGAGGGATGGGTCGGGACACCGAGGAGCTGCTGCGGAGGGCTGGGCTCCTTACGGCTTCTCCGGCTATTCCCAGCTGGTGCAATGCCCTCTAGGTCATTCCTGGCTCCTGTTAAAGATGGAAGTTAACAGCTACCCACAGAGCAGGCTAATCTTTCTTTTATTCACGTTTACAAAATATATATCAAATACCCTCCAAAAATTAAAAGAGGGTCTGATCCTGATTCCTTAATAACAGCGCCTAAAGCAGCAGATGGACTCTGGCTACAGTGCTTCAATATATTCATTATTTAGGCCATTAATTTCCTTTTTACTGAAAACATCTGGTTTCTGATGCTCAGGGGGAAAAACAACATGATCCAAAACTAGTTGTAACTACAGGTTCATCTTCTATGAGGGCAGGTTATTCACAAATGAGTAGAAAAAAGGACGGAAGTTTATTTACTATTT
The DNA here is from genome assembly GCF_947461875.1 of Haliaeetus albicilla. NCBI lineage: Eukaryota > Metazoa > Chordata > Aves > Accipitriformes > Accipitridae > Haliaeetus > Haliaeetus albicilla. The sequence goes on along the minus strand of NC_091505.1, from coordinate 23,816,962 downwards.
TAGAAGACGGAATGAGATATATGCTCCTCTGTATAACATGCTTGAAGTGATTTTGTAAGGGAAGCTCACTAGATATGGTTTTCTAATTGCTCCCTGTGAAACCCATGGGAAGAGCTGCTTCTTTTTCTTTCCTCGGGTCTTTAGTGCAAGCAGAGCCGTACGAGTAACTAACACTCTGGAGAATCCCACGCGGTGGGCTCAGAGCATCACCGGTCCGCAATGATGCTTTCCCCAAAAGACTCTAGCACCGACAGGGATTCACACCCCCCCCTGCTTCCCTCAGACCATTCCCCACACCACCAGACCTGTTTCTCATAAAACTAGCAATGTCTGCTCAAATGTGGGTTTTTAAAAATGGACTTTTATGAAGATTACTGCTAAGAGAACGCTGTCAGAGAGAGGCATTTCACACATCAGGGGAGACGAATCCCACCTAATAAGACAGAAAGGTGTGACATAATAGCCTTGAAATTAAACAATATTTTTCTAATAAGTAATCTCAAATGAAATGTTATTAGAAGACAGTGAAACCAACTATTTTCAGGCTCTGACACAAGGTCTTTAGGTAATTAGCTTACAGCAGTGAACTGCCCCACGTAAAAAGGAACTAAAGTTTTAGTTGTTTAAATATACCAACAACCCCAGGGAGGAACTATTAACCTATTTCCAGATTATTATTATTATTTCCTTAAACTCTCCAAGTTGCATGGTCCCAAGTAGGAAAGAGAGGAAAGAGTAATCTGGTGGAATTACAGAACAGGGGAAAGGCCCGTTGCCTCCAGCTCCTTCCATTGCCCAACTGGTCAGAAGCACACATCAAGTTTTTCCACGCTCTGATGTCAAGATGAACTTTCTACAAATTACGTTGACGTTTTACCTCTCAAATGACCGGGGCTGCACAGGTCTGTGGAAAAGTCTAAATTTGAGCCAACATGTGCTTTTCCCACACGTGTTCATAGTTCATGAGACAGAAACAAGCCGTTGAGGAGAGGTTACTCCTCAAGCCATACGCTCTGTGTCGGGGATTTGGGGAATTAGACCCCACAGCCAGACTTACTTATAAACCATCTTCCTAAGGACCCACCAGGTTTGGAGAGAAAGGGTCTCAAAGTTTTGACAAAAAATTAACTTCTTTAGTGATTAAAAATTACTTCTTTAGATTCCCAGTTTTGTAACTTTTATCTTTTTATAAAATTACTGTTTATTAAATAACAGAAAACAGTCCAGATGAGCAAAACTGTACTTTCAACCCATGATTCTGCAATGAATCGTCCTCTTTCCACATCCAAAAGCTTTCTAACACAGAATATGAAAAGGTTCTCAAGTGTTTGTGGTTACAGATGAGCTTAAATATAAGCTGCTCACAAAATGAGGTAGCTTCACTAGCCCGTAAAATAATTATCACTGTAACAAGGTGGATTATGCCTAAGCAAGGTTTCAAAGGTTAGATTTGACTCTTCATAAGAAGATACCACTTTAAATCTGAAGCTGTTCTTCAGCTACAGCATTGCTCTACTTTGGTGCTAGCCTAAATAAGAACAGATGTTTCTGGTAGTTTCCCGCCCAAGATATTTTACCTTTAAATAAATGGAAATTAAATTTTTAATGACAAGTTGAGAGAACATGAACCGGATGATGATGTCCTGCTAGAAAGCAGAGGTGAGGGAGAATTTTAAGAGCACCTTGTTTCTGCAGTGGTAGCCTTTAAAATCTCTCATAAAAAGATCTGTAACTTCAGAATTATCAGCTGCCAACCAGGTTACTCCTCACCAGAAACCCGACACCGTCAGAATTTAGCTGTAATTGGGAAAAAGACCACTCTCCAACAATTTACTGTACAGCAATAAAATAGTCAACAATGCTGCACTAATCAGTGAAGCAGCTCTCATTAGATGACTATCTCTGCATGAATAATGCACTATTACATGTTTAGGTTTAATTAAATGTAATACAAAAGATTTTCTTGTAAGGAATATAGGTATCCACATGCCTCTGTTAGACTTGACTTCAATAATTCATCCATTTTTCTCACATCCACTCATTTGGACAATTTATCATATTGCCAGGCTACTATGCAAGTCATTTATGGGAAAAGTTTTTGATAGTAATTTACAGGCTAACTAGGATTATAATGCTGCCACCGAAGATACTCAATACTTCTGTAAACTCGTATCGAATGCAGTAATTCTGAATGGATAACTACATCTAGAAGGAACAACAAAGGGCATCCTGACATGACGAAAGGATTTTAGGAGGATTGAGCCTTGGATTCTCCGATTCTTGTATCATTAAGACTGCCCTGCATGATGAAAATCCGACCTCTTTTCTTTCACCCCTTCCCAAAGCAGTGTTTTGTTCCTTTTATTTACTTTTTTTTTTGGTGCATAGCCCACACTGATGGATTCTATGCATTTGCAGTCTCTGGGCATTTGGAGACCTAGCTACTTTCAGGCTCCTGAATCTGGAAACTCTCCAGAAAAAGCTTTTTTTTTCCTTTTTGCAGGAGTCTCCTATTACTGCAGAGAAGTTACCTATATCCCTGTACTCCTCACGTTTTGTAAACCTCCCTCCTGCTTTGTTTCAGGAGCCCAGCTGCAGGCACAGGTCTAACCTGCTCCCACCCTTAATGGATTTCTGCAAAGCAAGGAGCATTGCACTTCTACTCCACGTGGCAGCATCTGCAGATCTGATTTCACTCTGTAAATAGATTATATCCAATATTTATAAAAAGATTAAGCTAATCTGACTTTTAATTAATGGAAACGGCAATGTTTGACTTTTTATTTTAATAAGCAACACCCTTTGTTCCCACAGAAATCATTACTAGCAGTGTCTTAAAAAAAAAAAAAGCCAGAAAGATTTAACAAAAGGTTCCATTAAATTAGAGAGCAATAAACAAACACAGCCAATTTATGCATCGGAGTCATTAAATGTGTATCCTCTCCAACACTTTCTTCACAGAGAGTACTTAGGTCTGCTACAATTGATCTGCAGGGAGCAGTTACCTTAATTATAAAATGAAACACCTCTGTTAATGCAGTCTTGGAGCCTTGTTAGTTTACACCCCAGACATGTGGCTCCGAATGGGCTCCAAATGCTAATGCCAGTAAAGGCAGACATCCTCAGTCTCTGATGTGCCGTGCTTGGCAGTCCATGACCACGCTGCCTACCAGGCACCCCTGGTTTTTTTTCTCCCTCTTGCCCTTGGGGTGGAGATAAAATGCAAAAACTCTTTGGTCCAGCTCAGCATGTACTTTTCAATAGTTCATTCATGGGCAGCCATTTGTACAAGAAGTCTTTTTATCTGATTATCTGCCCTCATTGTTAGGGCTTGTGCCTAGATGTGATGAGCCTTGCAGGAAAAATTAAAGAAGATGTAAACAGTAAATGCAGACATTTTGCAACATAGCTAAAAATAAATTGCACTACAGGCAATTATGCAAGTTTTACTGGATACATTAAAAAGACATTAAATGCACAGCTGTTTTAAGTGTCTTTTAAGCTGATAAATTAACTGTCTAATAAATTGTAAGATTTGTCAGCTAATAATGCTATTTTATCTGCTTTAACATATGCCTTCCTAGTTCATGAAGCATTATTGTAAGTGCCAAAAGGAGATAATGTGCATTTTACAGTGTTATGTCTTAAGTGGAATGGATCATTGGCCATGAAGAAGTGTGTTAATAAATCTCCTAGGCTTTGTTAATTGCACTCAATGAAGTGTCACTGTTAAAACACAAAAGATGTGATAGAGAAAGCTGAACATAATGTCTTTCAGTTTTACAATTAACAGTTCACTAGGCAAATCGACCAAAAAGACCATAATTTGTTGAAGCCTTATTAACTTACATTTTCCTAGTCAAGGTCATAATTGTGAATGGCTTAAAGCTATCTTTTAATGCTCATCAAGAAGAGTAACCTTGCTAGAGAGAATGAACTTTTCCGTCTCTCAGTAGCACTTATCAGGTGCTTTGCAGGTAGAAGACAAATAAAGCTGAACTTTGTTAAACAGCCGTCTCTTTCAGTCACTCACCACCAATAAATGCCACGCTAAAGGTAAGAAACATGACTTAAAACATCTTTTCTCTACAGCAAATGAAAAAAGTGCAAAAAATGGAAAAAAAAAAAGATTTTTAAAGAACTGTATAAACCTATCAGAGCTAATGCAGTGCAGAGAGAAGACTGTTGATTTAATTTCAAGAACTTTTCATTGAGATTTGAGGTTTGAGGGGGTTTCACTCTCCCCTGGAAACTGAATTCAGTGCAGAAGAGAAAACAAATAATCCAACACGCTTAGCAAACCATTATCAAAATCAAATACAATCACTAAATACCCTTAATGAAGAAGAGCTATTTCCATAATTCTTATTAAATATTGATTATTGAACATATTAACACATCACAACATCTCATCAGATTAGCACTACTGGGCTTTGTTACAAAGTCTTCCCACTTAAGACCATTTTGTGATAATGTAAAGTATTTTCTCCAGGGTAATCGGAGTAAATACCCATAATGTTGAATTGGCACACGTGAATACAGATATATGATCACCATCTCACTAATCCTCATGAAGTAATAAGACCACATGATAGAAGAACAATGACCAAGTGTTAATTTAAGTCTGTAATTTCTTCCTAAAACCCTCAAAATGCAGAATACACTGATTTCATGGAAATCGTCATATATTTAAATCTCAGACTACAAGTGCTGTCGCTTGCCATTAATGCAACCATTACATCGTGCTGTACTACTTTAAATGCGCTCAGCACTGCCTGTTTGATTTGCCTGATAACAGTTGTAATACTCTTCTCTGATGCACACGAGATGTTAGAATACATATATAAAATACATATTAATAAATCATTCTGCAAGTATTAAAAATAATGAAAGGCACCCAGCTTTGCTGTTACTAGGTTACAGGATGCCACCCTGAACCACGCAGTCGATCAGAGCATGCTTCTTCAAGTTGATTGCCCATCGCTGGACAAAGAGAGGATGCTCCCAACTCCAGGACCGGGCTTTCTTGCTGCAAGATGACCCTTGCAGATAGGTGGAGGAAGAAGATAGAAGCTGGAGGAACAGGATGGGTGATGCCGGTGCTCAGGGCACCAGGACGAGGATGGGTGCTGGGGGGTCCGTGTCCCATCTCCATCAGCACCTGCAATAATGTTTACCTTTTACCTTGAGACACAACGAGATTGAATCAATATCTGCCAGGGACTCTCAAATTCCTGGGTACCATGGACTATCCAAACCACAAAACATTACTGCTAACAAACAGCAGCCTTATAGAACACCTGCCAACAACCAGGGAATATTTCTTCATATTTTTAACAAAGTTGCTTCAATTTGTTCAAACCCTTAAATCTTTTTTATGAATGCAGAATCAGAAGGGTCACAGATCTCAGGTCTAACCCTTGGGCATCGTAGGCAAGTATGTCCAAAAAAAAGGCAGTTTGGGATTACTCTGGAAGACTGCACGTGCACGAGTCTTACAAGAAAAAAAAGTTACTATCAGAAAACAAAGAGAACTTCCTTTCCCATAAGACTGCCTTTAGTGACAGGATTGTTTAAACAACCAGCAGTGTATGTGCATATTAGAGAATGCCTGCAGAAGATTAATATTTTCAACTAATACCTGTGAACATGCACCCTAGAAACCTCTCTAAAGGAGTAAACTCATCCAACCAGAAAAGGCAAAACGAACACGTCACTTGTGTCCAAGCAAAGCAACCTGTGCTTCAAACTCCATGACTAGCAATGAGGCCAAAAATTATCCTGTGCCATGGATAATTTTGCATGGTGCATAATGTTTTAATAGATGGAATCAGGGCAAGAATTGGACTAAAACTTGATTGAAAAACAGTATATGGTATAAATATATATGTGCACATACGCATGTGTAGCACAAAATATAAAGGTATACACATAAATAAATATGTATTTCCAACTCACAGTTACTCCACAGCTGACAAAAGCAATTTCAAGAGATCATATTGAAACCACTGACACCAAGATAACACAAAATCGCTGAAACACTATGTTTTATAAATAAAGAGATTTATGTTTGTACTAGAATAGCTCAGCTACATAAAGAGTAATAGCTGAAAAGAGTCACCCTGGAAAGCTGGGAAACCTCTAAAATTTCAAACATCACACCATTGCAGTTGGCTCACTTTCTTCTTCACGTGCATATCAAGTAACTGACTGGGATAGGAGTACATGCAAGAATTCAAACTCTTTCTGCTCCAGCACAGGGATGCACTGCTCTGCTCCCTCCGGGATGCATCCCTTCATACAAGACTTGATATCAAGGCTCAGTATTGCCACAAGCAGTGCTCCTGCCCAGGTACGAGCTTGTATTTGATCTGTTAGAGACAATTGGCAAAATGCTGTCCTATCAACTAGGTTCAGATAACTCCCACACCTCTTACAAGTTGCTTTCTTATGACTTTAAAAATCAGGACTGTGAAGCCCATTATTTGTCTTTGTGTGCTATTTCTAGAAACATGATTAGCAAAAAGCCCCTAAAGGTTTACGATTTGATTTCATGCGTAAATCATGCAGGCATATACCTACCATAAAAAGAAATGCCAACTTCGCTCAGTTTGAGATTTCACACCCCGTTTTAAGCAATCTAATTGGGCAGTACAGTAAGATTCAGATATCTTTAGAGTGACTTTGAGTCCAGTTTTGAGATAATGTATTTATACTTTATGATGATTCAATTTGATGAAGAAGAATCTATCACTATTCAGATTGTTAGTATGAAACCAGATGAACACAGCTGGTTTTGCCTTGGTAAATTGAGATCCCTTTAAATCTCAAATACAAATCGATGCTTTGAGAATTACAATGGAAAGGTCTCAGCCCTCCTGTATTGATCCGAGCCCCACAAATAGGCTTTCAAAAGACATACGGCACAAGTTTTGCAGAACTCAGCTAACGAACCTCCTAGAAAACGTGTAATAATTCACTCCTCTGGCTCCAAAACATTTGTCTTGAGTAGCATGATTTCCTGAGATAATAATAAATTACTATTCTTCAGGTTAAAAGGGGGTTGCACCACCAGACAAATTTCTTGGGCTGATACTACAGGACACTAAAAAAAGACCCTGGAAACTACACTTGAGTGGAAAGATCCCTGTGACTACCTGGGAACGAAGCTGGCTCCCCATCTTCAGAGATGCCTCCTCAAGCACAAACAAAGCAAACTTCAAGGTGTTCTGCTCTGCTTTTTGTTTTTTTCTTTAAGTTGGCTTCGACAATTCTTAAAGAGTTCTTAAATCACCTTGAATTTAATTTCTCTAAGTCACGTTTAAAGAGAAGAATTACCATCTGTCACAGTTGGTTAATCAGAATCAGCATACTACAACTCATTCACTTTTTATTAAAAAATAACCCTTCAGTTACTAAATTTTCTGGGATCTTTTCCATGAAGACACAAACTGTGCTTATCCCATAGGTGCTGCTGACACCACTCAAAAAAGTTAACTAACCTATAAACAAGCACACTGATACTGGTTCATATAACGTCGCCCCATCAATTTTATTACCCTATGCCTATACCAGTGGTTTATTTTTTATTTATTTAGTCTCTTGTGAAGCTCAGAAACGTTAACATATGATTCAGATAAACGGCCAGCCCATAAAGACAGGGAACTTTTAGAAAGTGGAGTCACCATAACAATATCAAGATTGTAAAAATAAATGCTCTGCTAGTGTCTGTCTGGGAACTAAAACACTCGAGAAAAAAATCAGTGAAAAGAAAAAAATCCCTGCACGCTACCAGATTAGCACATGTGAATCCAGCGAAACCTGAGCATTGACTTAACCAAGCATGGCTAAAGCTGGAACAGTAGCAAGAAAAGAGATTGCAATTTTCTCGAAACTGTGAACAAAAGATCTGAACGCCCGCAAAAAGCAATGAATCCTCTTCATTCACCGAAACCAACTAAGTGGTAACAAATTGTGAGTTTCCAGTTGGAGACAATTGGCCAGGAATAATTATGCGAGATGCTGAAGGCTGATTTAACTCTTTCTTCCACCCGTTCCTGCGAAGCGTCAGAAGGGAGAGCTGTAATAAGCGTTGCATGCTGGGACCCACGCCACGTTACAACCAATTTACTTTCTCACAGAGAAGTTCATCCTGCTGAGAGAGCAGGTTTCCATAGATAAAAGATGGGATCTCAAAACAAATTAAGGCTACGTGAAGCATGCCTGCATTTTACTGTAGTAAATTCTACAGAGCTTGCCTGTTGGCAGGGGTAAGCTGTTATGACTTGAGCAGATACCAATCTGAGATATATTAAATAAATGAAAAAGCTGAAGTTATTTAACCAAGCTTGGTACATTGGAAGGAACAATAGTGGATGTAGCCTTTTCTTCCTCTAACATTTCAATCCTTCATTATTTAAAATAATAACAACTCTGTGGGCAATTTAGTTGGTGGGCAGAGGAATCAATAAAAAAAAGAAAAAGTACCATTTTACTTGGAGATGACGAAGGATGTTTTTAAAATCTTTTGTTTCAGACCATTATACTAAAGCATTGGGGGGTATTCTACAAGTGTTTTAAGATACCATTGGATTTCACATTTCAAATGTTACATTATCATCTTCTAATAAAGATTTAGCAAGTAGTACAAATAACAAGAATTTTTTAAAGAACTGTATTTTCTGAGTCATTTTGTTTACGAGCCAATTGTTTTGCATGCATCTGTTTGAAAGCACATTTTGTTTTGATCCATCCTTCTCAGCCTTGCAGATAGGAAGAAATGCTGAAATTATTTGCAAATGAGAATCATCATCTTCGCATTCAGAGACTGTAGAGCAGGCAGAACAGAAATTGCTAATCCTAACAGAAATTGCTCAGCATAGGCATGTAATTAAATTTCTCACTGAAACAAAAAACCACACAATCTTACTACTTGAAACATGAGACACCTGAGCTTAAAATTTTGGCCAAAAGCTACATAAAGTCAGACCTCTAAATTGTTTTCTGTATCATGGCATTGGCATGGATTTAGAGCTGCAGTGTTTCTGAAGACCTTGCTTTATTTCTTTTACTTTCTTCCTCTTCCCTAAGGGTGGTGTCTGCCCTCCAACATAACTCAGGCACTTGCTTCTCTCTCAAACTCTGGTAGCCTCATTTGCTCTTGGATTTAAAAACAGTCTATTAATCAATCATTGGTTGCATTATTACACTGGGTGTAATAATATACTAATTGCAAGTTAATTATAATAATATTACAATAATATAATCTATTGAGAATATATAATTGTGTAACAATATAATAATTGCAAGCTAAAACCCCTGGAGAGAAAAAACCTTGTTAAAGCATCACCCTGCAAACCTAGCCTACACAACTAAAAGCCCGGTCCTTCCAAACCCCACTTCTGGCTGTATTACTTTCTTATCACCCTGTAGTACATAAGCAGGTGTTATTCACACCTTCATTTCATATAGGTGATTTATTAGGAGATATACTGAAATGTACTTGCCAAAGAAGGATGGTGAATTTACTTTTTCCCCGATTATGGCCCATTCTTTAACAGCTCGGTAAATATTTTCCTCATCCCTTTAATACACATTTGAAGGATAAACAACCCAAAGGAGGGAAATCAGTCAGATCAAAAAAAAAAAAAAAAAGGCCATGCAGGTTTCCATCAGATTAAGTATATATTTCAGCAGCAAATAAAACAGACTTCAAGAATCACCAGAAGAAGAATGCACAAATTTGGGGAAGGTTTGGCTATTAGTCTGCTCACAACACAGGGCAAGCAATCTCTAAGCAGCCTCCTCGCTAGACTCCAGGATATATATGTGCACATTCTATATATAAAGGGTTATAAATAAGAGAAGGGATTTGCTATTATTTTAGATAAGATAAAGTGGAACCCACCTTTGGTATTTGTATAGCCTCATGGTATTTTAGCACTTAGCATCTTTTCTCAGCGCACCGCTGAGAGTGGGGAAGCACAGCCCAGCCTCGTCTGCTGGGACGTGCCCACCGGCCTGGATCGGGAAGACACAGAGCTGGGAACACCTTGACAGTGGCCCACAGACCAGGGGAAGTCATTTTTTTTTGCCACATCTTGGGAAAGAGCCCGTTACACCTGTCCTCCTCCTCTTTTTCAAGCCACAGACTTAGCATCTGCACACACGCATACGTAAGAAAGAAAAATCACAGCTTCGACCCACCACCCATCAAACTTATCCCATTTCAGGAATTTTTTTTTATTAATAGAGATTAGCAACAGTAAAACAAATTCTAGATCAATCTTTTTCTTGAGCTTAACCACTTCTGAATCCTTCCTACAGGGTTTACATTTACTAGCCTCCGTGAATCTCACCACAAAAGTCAAACCTGCCTCCTTTACACCCTGGCTGGATCAGCACATCTACTCTCACATCCTCTTCTCAGTTTTTTTTCTGTCTAACATCTTTCGGAGCCAATAGCATTTTGGTCTAAGATATAAATTAGATGCAGGTATTGGCATCATCTTTCTTTTTATGTTAATTAAAACTAATAACCAACTGCTACCTTCACATAGACTGTTTAAAAAAACTGTGACAGGGGTTTCAAAGTGAGGTTTTTTAATTCCTTATTCATTCCACCAAAGCTAGAAGTTTTCTGGTACAACACCAGGAACAGAGAGCCACACAAGATCACCTGCTTAGTTACAGCCTCCATCAGAATTTTATTTTCTCAGAACATAACAGCATTTTATAACATCACAAAACCTTATATATGGATGCTAGTAAACATAATCCTGGAAAACTCACATGGAACCCTCTGTCAGCCTCCACAAGTAGTAGCAGCAGCATGCTTAAAATAAGAGCTCAGGTGTAAACAACAGTTCTTGACCCTTGGATCTAAGCAGATGAGCAACATCAACCTATCAATCACTCAAAATTGTTGTTATCTTCTACTCATATGCTTGCCATAAATCCCCACCGAATTCAATGCAGCTGTGCTGCTGGAAATGCCAATCTGGAGTAACTGCGGTCCCAAACCCGACCAGCTCCTCCGCTGCCAGCCTGCTCGCTCGCTCCTTTTGCCCCACTTGCCCAAGATAATCTCATTTAAATAGACCATTGCAGAGGGTTAACGTAGCTCTTGTTACCTTCTGCGGGAATTTCAGCCCCAAAGTGTTTATAAGCTTAAAAAACAGAAGGCAAACAAGCCTAACATTCAAAACAGAGCTTGTACCAGACAGCGGGATTTACCATGGGTATTAAGAAGATTGTGGTGTGCATATGCTAACACCGCAGCAAGCAGCGAGCGTGCAGCCCCTCTATTCCCATCGCGGCTACGTCTAACCCTGCAGCATCGCAGAACTGGAAACTGCATCTCCTTTTGTTTTGTTTTTAGCGGCCATCATGCAAGAAGAATTGCAAGTTACTTTATATTTTTTTTTTTTTTTCCCCTTTCTCTATATTAAGTTGACACCTCGGTGTCAGAGATAAACCTTCCACTCTCCAGATGATACGCCCGCTCCCGCAGCACACACTGCGGAGGGGGAAGGTGGCAGAGCGCCAGCTGGATCTCTCGTCCTGACAACATATTTTTGCAGATTATGCAAAACCGGCAACATTTAGCTTTAGAGGAACATCACAGCTGTTCCCCTTACCCTGTCAATCTTGGTCTCAAGCTTGCAACAGGTGTCATTTAAGAAGGGCCTAAAGTGCTGCAAAAGGGGTGATTTCTACGCGCACGGCCACAAACAAGCAACGCAAGAAGTTTAGCAGCAACCCTTCAAGGACAGCACCAACTCTACCAGCCAACAGAGATATCATGGGCTGTCAGCGAAGGGACCAGCACAGAAAACCGATTTTTTGTCATCACGTTAGGTGCTAGCACCAGATTTGCTTCTTGATGAGTTATACAAAAAAAAAACCCAGTATCAGGCAAGCTTCATTCATTCATGCTTGTGGAAAGGGATCACTCCAAACCCAGAAGGCTCCTGCTTCGACCCAGAGGCTGAAGTCAAAGAGTCCTTTGAGCACAGAGGCACCTCCCCGGCTCTGGCCAAGCCAAGCAAGTCTCCCAAAAAGCATGGAACTTCTCTGGGGAGAGAAACCAGGCTGAAAAGCCTATTAACGGAGACAGGGACAGACTCAACGATGCACATTTAAGAGGATATTTTAATTTTAAAACAGAAGGGAGCATTGCACTTGATAGTGCACGCAACATTATAATGCTCCAGTCATCCATAACCTGTAAACTCTTTGGTTCGTGGCTCATTTTGGACCAAGTGCCTTCACATGGTGCTAAAAGCGGATTTTTGCCCATCAGCGGGACACTAATCTGCTTATTAATGCATTACTCCTAACAGCAGTACATAATGATTTTTCTAACATATTTCTAAAGGCCCATATGGGAAAAATTACTTGTGAAAAACTTGAATATTAAGCCCATAAATAAAATTAAACATGACATCTTATTGCACAATAAACTAAATGGAGGTGATGCTGAAGGTGTAGGTGTGTTCGAAAGAAACAGGGATGCAGCATAACAAGCAGCATTGAAAGTCTCAACGTATATCCAAACATCCTTTAAAATTTAAAAGAAAAAAAAAAAAGGCAAAAAAGTTTCTGACCCAGATGAACCCGATTCCTACAGAAACTTTCACCCTGTATAAAGCCTGCAGACCTTCCCAGAAAGAAGTATGATAGTCCGTCCCCTCACAATACCAAAAGAGAGATTCATGTAAAAATTATAGATAATAGTTCGGTCACAGCTTCAGGTTGCTTAAGTGTAAGCCTGTCGTCTTTCCTCAGTGTAGCTGCACACCATGATTTTATTTACACAGATCTGTGCAGAGGAAAGCAGGGCCAGGTCCTGCTGCGGTCCCTACGCTCAGCTCAGGGTCTCCAGCCATTCCTGCTGACACAGCTGAGCCTCCATCCTTCTCATCGATTTTTTTTTTTATTGTCCATTAGTGCTATTTCTAGATTTCTGAAGCAAGCTACAATGGGGTCCCAGGTTTATGGCACGTTACACAATACAGCGCTCCGCTGTCATGAGGGGCAAGAACATCAGAAGTGAGAGGACTGTATGGCTAAAACTATTAAACTGCAGCAAACCTTCATTGATCTTGTCTCCTTTTTCCTCTACATTCTACCAAGAAACCTGTGAAAAAAAAAAAGAGCTATTGAAAGACTGGAGAAGGATGAAGGACTTGAAGCTTGGTGGCAGAACTTCTTTCATTGAACTCCAGAACAAGCAAGGCGATCGTAGCCTCCTCTAAGTCTGGGAAAACCTCTGGTCACTCCAAAGCATTTGAATGAAGTTTATTTCTCTGATAAGAAGTTTATTCCATGATTGATTGTTAGTGGCAGCCAGTAGATAATGGTTGCTCTAGAGTAACTGCTGATAAATCATAAATCAGAACAATGTCAGAAGAAAAGCAAGCGACCACAGTTGAGCTCTGCTCACGTGATGACGCAGGGCAAAGTTGTACTTATGGGAAACCCTACATCCTATTGTAGGTACCTTACCTTTTAATTACTGCTTAGGTTTGATCGTATTATTAATGGCATGCCTAGGATTTGTCTGGTGGTACGGAGAGACAGAGCTGTATTTATTCATGCGTTTCAGCTAAATATGTCCTTCAACAAAAATACATCAAACCCCATTCAGTGGAAGTAGGGTTAGCGTCAAACACCAGAAACGTAATAGTTAAGTTAAACTCCGGCAGGTCTTCAAAGGTATTCGAAGAGAGCAGATGTGGTGGCTGTGAAATGAAGCAATACACGAGAGGAAGGGGGAGCCTGCACAAAGGTTTGGTTTCACTTGCAAATTTACAGGATTATTGATGTCCGCGGTTCCCGTGTACTCGAGGCAGAGGGTTGCCAACAGCTGCTTTTGATGGGCAAGGGGAGTAATGAATTTCTTATCACAGAGACACATTATTTCTCGGATCTAATCTTCACTGATATTGGCAAAGAATTTTCATAGCCTCTTCATCTACTTATATTGAAGTCATAGTTTTAAAATAATACAGATAGATTTATTTTTATTAGAAGCTGTGAGTCAGGTTGTCAGCTCCGGTTTGCCCAGTGATGGACATGCAGGAAAGGTAGAGTTCAGAGTCAAACCTCAGCAACAATATCCCATGCAGATGATGTCAAATACCTCCTACAAGGCACAGAAAGGCATGAGGCTAGAAATCTTGGGCTAAATAAACATGTCATCTCAACAACAGCGAGGATGAAACACTAGCCCGACTACTGCACACTTCTAATACACGTCAAGGTGTGTAGGAGGTCTCAGTGCAATAATTTTTACAATGCTGTGTAGAACTGATATCAAGCACGTTTTTCAGGAAAAGAAATCTCATCCTTTTCTTTGCCAAAACACAGCCAGGACCAAAACCCTCTGCAAGGGGATTTGAAGGGTTAAATACTTGTTTCTGCTCAAATGTGTTGCAAAAGCATTTGAAGCGACTGTTGCATGAAAGGAATGGAGGTGGTCTTTTTTTTTTATTTTTATTGAGAGTTAAGACTAAAAATTCCCATATACTCTTACTTCCCTTTAGAGGTCTACTGGGGTTGGCTTATTCCTCTGCTTTGATATGCAAATGGGCAGCTTGCTTTCCTGCAGGGGACACTGGACGGCGTCCAAGGAACACAGAGGAGATGTCCTGTCAGGAGAGCAGCCCAGCCGCCTCGAACAGACCTTGGGCAGCACCGAGAGCCAAGCTTGTGTTTTGGCTTAAAAATAAAAATACCTTTGTTAATAGTTTTTCCTTCCAATACAAATGTTTATATATTTACCCTGCTAGTCATCTCTGCTGGCCAATAGCAAGAAAACAACAGTTTAGCTGTTCCTTTTCGGTCAGTGCATTGCTAAAATCGTATTCCTCTTTTGAAGATACTATTTATGCCACCCTTCATTTCTGTCATAGAACATAGGTTATTTAAGCAGCATTTAAACCACTCAGCTGCAGTGGACAACCATCTTTTTAGAAATGTGATAAATTTATTTCTACTGGGCAGTTTTTGTGTTACTTTCCTATCATCTCACCCATTTTGTGGGGAAGATACAAGGGAAAGTACATTTTCATTTCCATTTCCTGGTCCCTTTAAGTTCCACTCTTTCTCACTTTCTTGTTTTTCTGCCTTTTCTTTTCACTGACATAATGGAGTACCTATAAAAAAAGATTAAATGGTACCATAAAGTTTTATTAATGCCTTACATCATTGATATCTTCTCTGTATTGATAGTTCCACTTCCATTATTGCTACTTAGGCATTTAATTAGTGATTCATACAGTATGTTGTAAACTACAGTATTAGCGTTAACCATCTATATAAAAGCCCCCATTATGTAAAAACTCTTCCCAATATCGTAATTGGAGTATAGTTATCCACTTTAACTGACTTGAATTAGATTATTATAGATTAATTTATAAAAAGTTACTTGTAAAGGACATTGAAGATCATGGAATATTAAGAGTGGAACTTCATTACAATAAAATGGACTTCAAGAACAATGGCACTGTCTGAGTTTCATATAAATCCATTACAATCTTCTAGTAATAGGAACAATAACTGTTTTATCTGGCAACTCAGTGATACTTAAGGATGGAAAGACAGACTGTTAAAAAAAAAGAAGTGTGCAGAATTAAAGGGAAGATGTACACTTAAATGCTGGACAAAGCGGTGGAGAGAAAATGTCCTCTTTGCAGAAGGAGCTCAGATAAAAGCATAAGATATAACATAGGTCTAACATGGAAGAAGTGCATGGAAAACCATATTATTCAGAGCATGAAGGCTAAATACTACAATCATTTAAGGTTAGTATGAACTCTGAGGAAACCTTTGGTCCAAAGGGTTTTATTGCATATTTATGTCACAGTAAAAAAGAACAGAATTTGGGCCACCTCCCCAAAAAAGCTGTTCATGTTTTTATCTGCCTTCTCTCTGCTATCACGATCTACATTATTCCACTCAACTCATGAAATGACATTGTCTGGAGGACAACTTTGCTGACCTGGCAAATTTGCATCCAGCAAAGGAAATACTGAGCTTCGGCCACAGTTTGGCCCTGGTGTAAGGGAAGAAGTTGAAGTTTCTGTAAATGGGGTCTTCCGACGCATAACCTCCACTTGCCATCGTACCACTTCTAGTAAGCAGGAGGATGTAGAAGCTCTTTTTATGCCCCAGCTCTGTACTTTGTCCTTTACATCCAAGCCATCCACTCTTCACCAAAGCCAAGAGATAAACAGATACCAGCCTGCTCTTTGCTACTGAGGGGTCTGTCGTACTAAGGGATTTCTCAGAAAGTCTTCTCTATTGGCTCTATATGGGCTTGGCACCATTGAGCAGCATTGAAGGATCTCAACGAGCTCTTTGATTTTCATGGCTGCATTTAACTTTAATCAGTCCAGGCTTCAGGAGGTGCAGAGTCATTTTTCCTCCACAGTTTTGTCCTTTTCAGAACATTATCACTTTTTTCTGACAGATAACACATACAATAACATTCTCTCAAATTTCCCAAGTTAATTTTTATGTGGTTGATTTGACTGATTGTTCAACACCCCCTAAGTATTTGCCTGCCTTCCAAAGAGAGAAAGCCCTCCCATTTTTCAGATTTAATAGACACAACATGCCATGGGTTAGCAATACCATGCTTGCCACCTATATATTTGCAGGGTTCCTGAATAGCCATGCTGCATTTCATCTGGGAGGCAGGAGCTCCAGAAATCATTTCACCAAGTTATTCAAACAGCCTATCTAGCCTTACTGCTACCACCTGCCGGGTACTATTGCACAGGCAGCATCACTGGGAATAGTACAATAACAGTGAGGCTAATGATGTTTAGAAATGGCACAGAGCTGGGAAATAGCAGACCTACAGGGTGATGAACTGCTCACCCCAAGGGCAAGCTCAGGAGAACATCCCATGGTGACACAAGCAGCACCGACCTATACTTCTGCATGCAAGGTCTCCAACTAGTCTTGGAGATGTGCAATTCCTGTTGCTCATCTGTTGGACATCTCTCATCTAAGATTTTGCCACACATACAACTTCTGCTTTCTTCAGGGTTTTTGGGGCTCTTATCCACAACTTGCTTCATACCTTTCAGATTCCCTCTGAAGAGTTCAACTCATCTCTTTGAATTAAATCCTCTATATTTTCTACTCTTTCTGATCATCACGCCTGTACACACGCAGGGGTGAAACTGTCGGTCAGTAGGAAATTTGATTCAGCATGCAACTTGGCCAGAATGGGCCATGAGAAGCCTATCAAGCTTACCTCAACTCTCTCCACTGATTTCCCATATAATAGAGTCAGGTCAGGGCCTTGGACTATAGCTTTTATCTGGCTTTGAACCATCATGCACCAAAAAAAGCTTTACATGTAAAGGATGTCCAGTAACAACTCCTTTCCCTGCCACAGTGAGAGTTTCTAGGTCGGTCTCTGTGGGACATACAACTTCCTTGGGACCTTCTTCAGGATGATAGGTCATGGCTGAAAGCTCCAAAAAAGAAAATAAAATACAGAACTCACCACTTTACAGTCAAAGTACCAGATACATATCTTCTTCAACATCAGCCTGCATCACTGTGCACAAAGAGAAAAACCTGCCAGGTCAGACTTCTGGGGTGTACATATGGCTCTCGCCATAGGAGCCACATTAGAGAAACAAAACCTACAGCATGTAGGGTCTTAGTTATAGAGGTTAATGCACAGCTGGAACAGGACCAAACACAGTGCTAACAAGGACAGCGAAGAGAAGGGACCAGGCTGGAAGAGCACTAGTCATTTCAGGCTACTCCAGAGCTATAATTAACAATGTACGGTGTTCCACTGCTAATTTCCCTGCCCAACAGCCTACTCTCTCCTCCTGCCTTTTATCTGGGCTAACTAAAGGTACTTCCATTGCATCTCACTGTTAAGATCACTTTTCCTAAGCTGTTTTAAGCCACATTTATTTTTTCCATGTCTGATACAGCTCGGAAACCAAAGTTTTGTTTTTATGAAACTAATCTGAAATTGTCTCAGCTCCCTCTGCTCTGCATTTCCCTTTCCCTTCCTTCTACTATTTCAAAACCATATATTTTAAAAAATCTGAGTGTAGTACAGAGAATACAATCTAGCTCTGACTGCCCGTACTGTTCCTGCAGTCTCGCTCCAGCCATAAATTTTGTAGGAGAGCGATAGAATGCAAAACACATTAGCAGTAACGTGCCGAAATCCCTGTGCTACAGGGTAAATAGGAAATGCAACAGCACATTTACAATTTTGGCCAGCGAAGTACCAGCACTATTCATTGATCTCATTAAAGACCAATCTACATTCAGGGAAGAATAAGATTGATGAGCTGTTAGACTCTTTAAACACAAAAAAAAGTTACCAACTACATGCATGTGTAAACAGCCCAAAGAGAGGCATGAGAGTTCCTCTGCTCCTTTAGCCTAATGGCAATAATCCGTCTGTAACGCGGGTGCAGCCTCCTGTCATTGCAAGAATTGGATGCAAATCTGCTCTGCCACTTTAGGATAACCAGTGCACAGGTACTAGCAATATATTTAACTTTCATTTGCTCCAGAAATTTAATTCTTACTTTACCAGAGAAGGAGGAAAAGAGAAAAAATATTTTTGTTTAGATCTCTTTCTCTTCTTTCACTAAGCATAAACAGGTCTAAACTGCGGCATCTTCACCCACAGAGATTTCAACTCAGATGTTATGGATGCCTCTTCCTAGGGACCTGAATCTTTATGCTGGGTCTGCCACAGCCTTCACCCCTTTGGAAAATGATTTTTGTCTCTGTTCTCAAGTTTTCCCAACTGAAAAATGGGAATGAGAATACTTGTACGGCTTTGGAGACCAGAAACGTAAAGCACTCCATTGGTGCAAGGTATTACTGTGTTGATGATGATGAAATAAGCTTTCATACATTGCTAAATTATTCAAGAACATCTACTACGGTTTCACCCCTGGCAATCCCAGAATGCATCTCAGTGCCATTACTCTGCAGGGAACAGCAGTGTTGAGTAAATGGCTATGAAACTCATATATTAACCTCACTTGGTGGCTGGAATATTCATTTCTTTTTGAGTCATTTTGAGCAAGAAAAGAAAATCTTCACTCTTAGAAATCATCTTTAGCTGACACATTAAGGAGCAGAGCTGAACAAATAATTTCCAGTGAATAATGTGATGAATTTATTTTCCTTTTCTCTGTCCCCAAGCAGACTGGGATTTCCTCAAATGTATTTGTTATTCAAATGTATTCAACAACTATCCTTCGCAGTGTTTTTCTTCTATGTTTATTGTGCCTGAATGTGCACAATATCCTTCTTTCCTTTTGCTTTCAGCTATGGGTTTGGTTTGGGGTTTTTTGAGGGGTCGGTGGTAGAGGATTGCTTTCATTAATCATTCAGGTGTATTTAATGGATGAGAAAACATCAGATTTGCAATGTCTTTGTAACAGATACAGTTAACAACATACAATGGATGTGTGTGCCTATGGCAAACACCCTGCCCAGACCTAGCTGGTGTGTTAACCAGGGTGTTTGGGGGGATTTTGCAGTGCCCTCGGTGGCTAGCATATAAAGGATCAGGTGAGACACAATGTACGTTAAACATGCTGTCCACGAGCTGTTACTCACATATAATCCAACGTGCAGCATTTCGGCAGAGCCCTGCAACTTCAACTACCAAAGCACAGACTCTGTGACAGAAGGAGAGGAACTGCTGAGGATTTTTTTCGCAGTTTGGACAGCCTCATAATGTGTTAAGAGAGACATCTTGTCAAGGATATTTTCAGTTTTGTCGTTTTCTTTATTCCAAGCTACGGGGTTGGCACATTTTGGAGCCATCCTAATGTATTAGCAAAAATATGGCCTTGGCTGTTATCCTTAACTCTGCTGTAAACCTGGCACAGGACACTTCCTTTTTCCTGCTGTAAGTTTTCCTCTATAAAAGGTGGATTATATCACTTTTTAAGAGATCTTTCAAGACCCCCAGACCCAGGTATTACGGTCATTTATAGATATAGAGTTACCTAAAGGAAAGAGACTTCCCAGCAACGAGCGCCCAGAGATATATTTCTCAAGTTCAGTGAGTAAATCAAAGCCATATCTTGCACACTCAAGCTTAAAACAAAAGTCTGAGCACATACTGCACATATTAGCTGACTTTAGTACCCTCTGACATTTCCCATGGCGGCTGCTCTCTGTACCAAGAGATATCTAAAGTAGTCTTATGTATTTTTTTACCATGGGCTGAAGAGACTGGCTTTACAAAGGGAAATAAAACAGGTGATCAATAAACTGGGACTATGATATATTAACAGGCATCCCCAATTGTTAGCAGAGCATTAGCCATTATCAGATTAATAAGCAAAGAACAACTGGAAAAAAAATATGTTATTGCTTGTAAGGCGGTGCTTTTTTTCCTACAGCTTCATTCAAAATAAGGCAGCTAAATTTCAGCATAAACTTAGAGGCCACTTCTTACAGAAGGCTTCTTCTGCCTTTAATTAAATCAGCAGAGAATCTTAAGAGCCACCCCTACCAGAACCGCTCAGTGACCAAAATTGCCTCTTTTCGCAACTGAAATTGAAATAAATCAGTCATTTAACTGAAATAATGCTATTTCAGGCAGTTGGCTGGCCCATGCTCAGTGCAGGCTCCCTTCTCCAAATGCTGCAAGAACGGCCAGACCTGGTGCCGATACAAAGGCTCGCAGCCACCGCGGTGGGTGCCGGGTCTGGTTCTGCGAAAACAGGCACTTTGTAAAAGCTATGCCGACATTTTATTTCTCTTTCTGACCCTCCTTTCCTTTCATTGATTTAAAGTTATGTGCCATCAGTCGAGTTTACCCACATGGTTTCGGCTTTCATCAACGTGCTTCTGAAGAAGCCATCGTAAAAATCTTTGGGGGGCTCAGCACCGGTACTGTTGCTGTGCGCCCCATCCTTAATGAGCGCCCAACGCCCATGTGAGCAACCTTATGAAATATAGTTTTTACATTAATTTTTCAAAACATTTTCCTTATTGAAATAAACAGAAACTTAAAAGCGAATCCTTTCTGCCTTTCTTCCCAGTCTCCACATCTCCGAAAGCCCAGGGAGCGGGAAGGAAACGTTTCTTTCAGCGAGATACTTGTTCCCCCTCGCCTTTGAATTCTTAAAAGAAGAATATTGTTCTTCCAAATCTGCTCTCCCTTCCCCGACTCTCACCTTACCTTCTCTTCCTCCCTTTTCTTGATGACTATTTTCTTTCTTCCTCACTGTTTTTCTTTCTTCTCGTCTTCTCCTAGCTCTGCTCCTCTTGTTTCACCATCTGGTTCTGTTCTCCTTATCGGTCTCCTTCCCTCTGCCGCAACCCTCATTTCCCCCACTTACACCTTCCCCATCTTTGTCTCTCCTCGCCTTTCCACTCGCTCCTTTCCTGTCCTATTTCCCCCAAGGTTTTCAAAGCCAAGCACAGCTAGGGCCAGTTTTCCCTTCCTGCCTGCTATTAATTGAGCATTTCATGAATTCTCACTTCTGGTGGTGGCTTTGCAACTTTCAAACTCGCTGTTAAACAAGACGAGGACGGCACCAGACAAATGCACAACTAAAAGCCAACCAGCCTCAGCCAGAAAATTATCCTAGAGGATGAAAGCTGCAGTTCCCACTGGGTTTTTTTGTATTTTAGTGCCTGCTTTTTAAAATTTCTTTACCATTTTCTTGTGCTTCTTGAAGGTGCTAGGTGGACTTTAATATACAGTTAAAAAAAAAATCTTATCATGAACCTTTGTACATATTCTGTGTTGAAGCAACAAGTAACTGAATTGGTAGCCTTTTTGTTTTCTTATCGTGCAGATCTATTCCTGAATGCTAACAAGCAGGTCTTTATATACTTCGTCCACTTGATAATAGGCTAATAATCTTATCAAGATGTTTTCTTGAACTTGAACTAGGTGTACAAAGTTAAGGCTGGAAATATGGGAAATTACTAAATTATATAACATTGCAGAGATATTACGAGGAATTTCTTATATTTCGCAGCGAAATATTGCCAATTATTGTAGCTGTCAATTTAACAATAGGCTTATTCACTATGGTGTTTGATTAATGTGAAATTATTCAGTTGGCTACCTTGTAGTTGGCCTATTTTTGTGTCCAATTAGTATGCTAATAATGGTAATTATGTTCTATACTGCATGTCTCATCACCTAGAGGGTTTTTAAAATGATAAAATAATGAGAATAAACAAGCTGATGCTGACATTCACTGGGCCATTCTAATTACTTACTGAGAGCACACTAGGGAATCAACACTCAACCAAAGAAAATGATTCTTGCTTACTTTGTTAAAACTACTCTTTTCAAAGAGCATTAATAGTTTGCTGCTGTTTTCTTTATTACAAGGGACTGCACTATTTTCCCTTTTATTTGCCCTGTTAATATACAGTACCAGGAAAAAGGAAAAAAAAGAAGATAATCAAATTATGTTTGACTGAAGCAATAACTGTTTGCAGGGGGTGTCAGAAAAAAACAAATAACTGTAATTGCTGAATTATACACCTTTGTAATGGTTACCATTTATTTCTTCACCGCGTGATAAACATACCATCACCTTTCTCACCAAGAGAACGCGGCATTTTTTTTTCCAGTGTGCCGGTACTGCCGTGTGATGGAAAACTGCCAACGCTATACCCAGGGGTGGGCTTCCCTCACAGGCGCTGCCAGCATCCCTACCCGCAGCCGGGCTGCGGCTCTGGCTCTGCTCTTCCTCTCCCATCCTCTTCCTCACGCTCACAGAGCCCTCACAGGTTTCTTCAAGCATGGGATATTTGAAAAGATTATGCCCGACAAAACCTATTTTCTGATGAAAGCTTTCGTGATGCATAAGGGGCATTATTGTAATCAATAAATAATAGCACATAGACTCATTTATACTAGCAGCCAGTTTTAAAACAATGCCTGGCATCTGCGTGTAAACATGAAGGTACCAGAAATATATACACAGGGTTTGAAAAACCATGCATTTCTTAGTCCTCTCCCTTATTGAGCACAGTAACAGTATGTCTACTCACTGGCTGCTTCAGAAAAAGTCGCCAAGGACGGGACTCAGAGACATCTGTTGCACTGAGACCGGAATAAAGAGTCAGGATTTTCCAGTTTCAGCACAAAGGAAAACAAAGTCGGGTACAGAGGGTAAAACTGAGCAGAGCATGTGGGAATTTTGAATCCTTTATATATCAATTCAGGATTTACGCACATTATTTTTTTTTTAAAGAATGAAAAGTTGGGTAATAAATGTCATAATAAAGAAAAAAAATATGTCATTTTAAAAGTTACTATCCCAGGTACAGGGGAAGCTGTATGAAAACTTAGGGTAGTTGGAGGAACGCGAGGAAGTTGCAGACAGACAGACAGCAGTTTGTCAGGTATGCCCTAACCCGCAAATTAATTGATTGTGCGGAAGATGGATGCTGAAATACCTCCAAGGTTTGGAATCCAGGCTGCCTTGTGAAGCCTATTTAAAATTATGAGCTGTGATTAAAAAGACTGTTTGAATGTAAATCCCTACAAAGACTATATAAAGAAAAAATAATATAAACAATATCGTATGTTTATATTGATGCTAATATTTTACTCCATATACTAGTAAGCTTTAAGACAATCCATCACAATGCTGAGCTGGGGTGATGGTTGTAAGTGCTGTTTGCTGACACGGAGCCGAGGCTGGTTTTAATAAAGGATGTAATACGTGACATGTTAACAGGGAGTCATTTGTGTACCATATATTGGTTACTCCTTTCCTGTCATTTTGAATTATGTCTCAATATATCTTACTTGTTAAAGTCGCTAACTACTGGCAAACAAAAAGTTACTATAATCTGGGAAAAATAACAAAAAAATCATTGAGAGAGAAGGTATTCCAAAATACATTTTCTTTGCAAGACACCAGATATATATTCAACTTAAAAACATAGTTGCAGTGCTAAACAGAAAATCTTTGGATGTGCCTGCTCTCCCTCCCCACCTTCTCCCACCCCAGCAAGAAAATTATACCCTCATCTCATTGAATATGAGCTTAAAGATTTTTTTTTGGGGGGGGGGGGGGGATAATCTCAAATGTTTATTTTCCATGCCACTGTACCGGTGTTTATGTAGAAAGGCTGTGTGCAGCCAGAAGTGTGTTTGAAGAGTCACAGGAACATTTTGAATTGCTGTTTGAATTCTGCAGCATTCTTGCAGATACGGGAAATCTTCCTGACAGTTCCTAATTATTTTGGACATGATTTTTTATTTCAGAATGGCAAGCTAATGAAGAAAAGGGAAACTGCAAATTTATTTGAAACCAGTGGTTATTTGTGCCTTTTGTCCATTAGGGAGATTACCAGCAGTATTTATGCCACAACTGCTAAAGAATTATCACTTTAATCAATTCTTGAGAGAGACAAATTCAGAGCGACAGCTTCACTCTGAGGTATGTTGAAAGCGTTTAGCGTAGAGTTTAAGAGAGTCACCAATGCCTAAGATAAATGCAGCAGCCTCACTGGCAAATATATTCCATAAGCTTAAACTGTTTTTAAAAGCAAGGCTGAATGAGCAAGAAGGTAATTTTAAAGTGAAAGCTGGTAGCGCAGGAGCTAATAATTAACTGCTGTACAAAGGTGATCTGGATCAACTCATCTGTAAATCCTGTAACTTTTAGTAAGAGAAGAGTTGTTATAAATGACAAATTATGCCAAGCTGCATATACCTTCTACTTGACGATAACCTCAGCAATTAACATCTCACAGTAAATTCTAGGGCGGTGTCTTTGATTTAGTGTGCAATTTAACACAATATACATCATTAGCTTCATGAGCTTTTGCCAGATTAATTAACAATTAAGAAGTACAAATAAGTACATTCAAATAATAATAAATATGTGCATTTGTATACAATGCTTATATATATTATTTATACAAACATTCTCACACTATGTAAATCTTTGAGGAATGGAACAGAAGATTACAAGAAAGGCAAATCCTGCTCCTAACTTTTTAAAATCTCCAGATTTTTACTGAAAAGGTGAGCTATTATTAATTTGTAGGTATACTGAATTATATTGCTCAATGTCATCCAAAGCCACAGTGTTAGAAACCTGGTTGCTTTTATAGATACAGTTAGGTTGGAATCTGATAATAAAAAAAAAAGCAGAAAATGTGAACTTAGTAGTTCTGATACTTCAGATCTCAGCAACTACAAACCCAAAGATTGATTTGCAAAATCCAGATTGTTATCTTGGCATTGGTTGATGCTATAAATTAGGGGTTTTCTAATATTAGCTAGCAAAAGTAGTTGCTATTTCTCACAGCTGCGTCACTGATCACTATTTGTTGAAATTTTGTAGAGGGAAGAGGAAAACTGCTTGCATTTTTTTTTTTTTATCATGAGAGAATTAGGAAAAAAAATTATTTTTCTCTTGCTGTTTTCCAAGCACTGCCTGGTGAATTATCTAGGAGGCATATTTTCCTTTTGTTACCCAAGGGTGAGGTTTGGGGGGGGGTTTTATTACTTATTTGAATTTGCATTGCTATTATCAGTTGAATTTCTGAGTACTTTTGCAACTAAGATAAGCACTTACATATCTTCCCGCAAGTTTGCTCCCTGTTAACAATTTTCCCCAAGTAAAAACTTTGCAGGTTCAGAGGAGGAAAAAAAAAAAAGAAGAAAAAATATTTCAAGCAGACTTTTCTAGCAAGTCAGTCAACCTCCAATTTCTTTGTAGCCGACCCAGTGCACACAGCAAAGCTTGGGACAGGCTCACAGCCCAAATCTGCTTCCCCACACTGCCGAGCACTTGCCAACAGCCAATGGCTGTGTTAAATGATGGCATGATTTAACTAATTCTTTCCAGAATAAGGTATCCACAGTTAGCCTGAGGGTTAGAGAAACATGATTTATGCAAAAAGGCTCCTGAGCAATATTAGGCTCTTCCACCCCTTTCTTGGCAAAGTCCCACTATCACGCATCTGAAAGTCCCTTCTCTTTAGGAAGAATATTCTGGGTTGAATTAACCTTTCTTGCTGGTAGTGGGCATCTGTTGGAGACACAGGGAAAACACCTGAATTTAACACCCTCTCAGCTTCTATAAATTGAACAGAGGTGTTACAACAGAGATGAGTTCTCCGTAGCAAGTACGAGACAATATTTCCTCTGGGTCCTCTGCTCACCTTCTGCGTATATAGAGACTAGAAATCAAAGGCAGAGCTAACCTGGTGGGGTTTT
The DNA here is from genome assembly GCF_947461875.1 of Haliaeetus albicilla. Classification (NCBI taxonomy): domain Eukaryota; kingdom Metazoa; phylum Chordata; class Aves; order Accipitriformes; family Accipitridae; genus Haliaeetus; species Haliaeetus albicilla. The sequence continues at coordinate 23,790,723 of NC_091505.1, read as the reverse complement.
TTTATTATTTTTATCAGAATTTGGCTAGAGCAGGACAATGAAGTACAGAAGTGACGTGACCTTCATCCCCTACAACCGCTATCGCAAACTGCAAGCAGTCAGTCACCCAGCCATTTATATTTTATGCCATTTTAAGTCTGGCCTCTCATGTATTTTTGCACTCTGACATCTGATTTCCCAGCACATGACATCAGCAAGAAGTGGAATAGATAAGTATCTTCCACCAAAACATAGTTCAGTGACCTAAATTACATATTCAGCAATGGGAACATTGCGAGTCCTAAATCTCACAACCATCTCTCTGGGATCAAAGACTGTTTCTGCTACGGCAGCACTTTTTGGATGAGGAGCGATTCCTTCCTGAACTCAGACTCTCTCCTCCACTTCCCAAGATCAGCCGTAGCAGCATAACTGAAAAGGCAGTGCAGAAACAAATAAACTACAAAAAAGCCATTAATTAATGTAGGTTACAGGCCAACTTCAGATGTTTCCTTGTGCAAGAGTAACGCAAACATCAGGGCATTATGTTCCTTCTCCGAGCTGCTGGTTTTAGAACTGTAATTAAATCATAAAATACACTTTTCTATACGTATTGTGTAAATTCTTTCCTCCTTAGTCTACACCTATACGGCTCACTTCCAAATGCGCAGCATATTATTACAGTTAATCACTTCATTATTAGCTAGCACTGGGTTTTTCCTCCTTTCAAGTCTGAAGAGGTAATGCATTAAAAGTAACATTTTCAACGGATGTGAAAGACTTAAGCTCCGGGCCTCCATTGACATCTCTTTGTTATTAAGCTACTGAACTTATCCAACGGGATTTATTTCAAACAGCTTGGACACGATTCTTAGCCACTTTTGCAACAACCCAGTGATCAGGCAGGTTTGGACACATTTGGGGCTGTCACCGACCAAGTCACCGGGTTTCTCAGTGCTGCACCACACCAGCGGTGTAGGAGCAGGCTCCGAATTACGTCCCTTAATCCCCCCTTTCCCTGGGGATGGGGTTGGTGGATGCCCAGGAGACAAGGCTCTAGGCTGACCAAGTGGCTCTTTCCAAACCCAGGTCTGCAGCCTCTTTCCAAACCCAGGTCTGCAGCCTCTTTCCAAACCCAGGTCTGCAGCCTCCTTCCAAACCCAGGTCTGCAGCCTCCTTCCAAACCCAGGTCTGCAGCCTCCTTCCAAACCCAGGTCTGCAGCCTCCTTCCAAACCCAGGTCTGCAGCCTCCTTCCAAACCCAGGTCTGCAGCCTCCTTCCAAACCCAGGTCTGCAGCCTCCTTCCAAACCCAGGTCTGCAGCCTCCTTCCAAACCCAGGTCTGCAGCCTCCTTCCAAACCCAGGTCTGCAGCCTCCTTCCAAACCCAGGTCTGCAGCCTCTTTCCAAACCCAGGTCTGCAGCCTCTTTCCAAACCCAGGTCTGCAGCCTCTTTCCAAACCCAGGTCTGCAGCCTCTTTCCAAACCCAGGTCTGCAGCCTCTTTCGGCCACCGGGTCAGTAAATCGGACGAAGGGACGTTGGTCTCTCCCCACAACAGGTTATAGACTGGTACCCTGTGCTAAAGTACTAGATACAGCACATTTTTATTTTTTTTTGCATATGCATGACACATACAGTTGCAGACCGCCGTTTCACCCCACCTCAGAGACCCTCCCTGCCCTTTGCTTGACCAAACATCTTGTGCGTAAAGTCACTCCAAAAACCCATATAAGCAGTGACAGAAGGCGGTAGAAAAGCAGAGTCAACGCTGCTCAATACCGGGAGACCGACCGTCTAACAACCAAAGTTCTACCCACAGGCTCAGGGTAAAAGCCTCGATGAGGAAGCTAGCCAGAGAGCAATTTACTGTTTATTTTTATTTTTTTGAAGATTTGTTATTAAGATCCTCCTGTTTCCTTGCACGTTTCATCCTGGTTTTATCTCACAGGGAAAAGTTTGCTCGACTAGGAAGTCTCCCATACTCAGCCCTGAAACCCAAATACTCTCCCCCCCTCCTCCCCCAAATCTGCAGTAATTAATTACATAGTTAAAAGACAACTGCCATTCCTTTGCTGGAAACAATCAGCGATTTCTACTACCCCAGCGCTACTCATATGCATTACTTCAATGCCAAAAGCTCAAACCTATTCTTGGCTGGGAATCGGCTTGCCGGGGGAAGCGCCGGTCCCTGCAGCATACCGTGCCTCCCTGCCAAAGTAATTGGGGCCAGGCAGGGAGTACCCAGGCACTCGGAAGCCTGGGTCTGCACATGCCACTGGAAATAGAAAATAAAATGTTGCAGCCATTAGTGAGTTGTCATTAATTGTTCTCCTGGTGAATGAATGAATGAGTATCTTTGAGGGAAGAATTCCCATCTTCTCCCAGTAATAATTATTTCTGCCTGCCTGACAAGACATCTCGAACCGGGAAATTCACACAGAAGGAAACAAATCCCTGTTTTATTTTAAGTCTTGTTTAGACTTGTATGGCACTTGAAGTATGTGCCATGGAAGTGGATTAAATGAGAACTGCCAGCAGTTTTATTCCCTGGCAATTATTTCTCATGCACAGCCCTTCTAGCACATGATAAGCAATTGGATAAAGCCTTTTCTCCATAACAAGAAAAACATTCACAGCACTGACAGCCCTCAGACCCCTACAAACACTCCCTGTCCAATCTAAAGCAATCTTAAGCTGAACAAGAGATCATACAGCAACATAAAAAAATCCCATACACAGCAGTTTAACCTTAAAAATTTTAATAACCAACCACAATCCCCCCCCCCCCCCTTCAGTTTTACATGGAAGCTATTTGTAACCCTCAACTTAGAGGAAATATAAAGATCTTTTTTGGGTTGGGAGAACCCTTCTCCCAAAGATTTGGCATTATTTAATTGTAGTTTATTAAATGGGAAAGTTCAGACTTCTGATAATTTTCTTGGAAGATGCTAATTAACAGAACAATACCCGTGGCCCCACCTGACCTCACACGCTGGTTATCCATGAGCTGTCTCTATTCGCAAAGCAAAAAGATCTACACATAGCACCCCAGCTGGCTTTTTCCTCCAACAAACAGAAAACACCAACTGCTAATAAATGCCAGTAATGTCAAAGCTCCATGAAATGTTGGGGAAAGACCCTCTCCTCCCCTAAATATTTCACCCTAAAAATCAAATAGCAGGTGGAACTTTATGCCTCAGAAGTGCAAAATCTCACCCCTGACCATCTGCTTTAATAAACCCTGGGCTGGGGCAACCAGAAAGATGATGTTATTATTATTGCTGGGCTGCTGTAAGCTGGTATGTCAGTGAGCTGCCGGCCAGGCTGCACGCAGCAAAGGGCGTCTAGCATATGTCTGAAGGACGTATGTTTACAGCTATATTCAATATTGATCTATGCATACTCCACTGGCAATAAACTCCATAATACGTAGTTGAAAATTCCAACTCATACATCCTTTCCGTGAAGGCTCAAGGACGGGGGGAGGCCTGAGTGCCTCCATACATGTGAAATTTCTTCATGTGCAACTTGGAGTTAAACAGAGCACAATATACGATCTGCCCAGAGGAGGGGAAAGCAAAGAGCAATTCTGCAGGTTGTTAAAAGCTATAATAGAAACTATTGTGTATTGTGCTATGCATCCCCAAAATTTGAAGTGGGTTGTGCAAACATAAGTATTTTTTAAATTAATCACTTATTCTGAAAATGTTTTAAGAACTACTTCAAGAAAAAGGATTTGTTAAAAAAAATCATATGAGAAAGCACCAAAAAGAAAGAAATATCAAGTGTTTTGACTTGCAAGTTTATGAAGAGACCACCACAGTTGTGTATTGATGTACAGGAAGCCTAAAGGAAATCAGAGTCTCTTATACCAGCTATGCCACTGTAGTTCAGAAGTAACTGTATAACTAACTCTTCCTAACTGTCATTTCTTTGCCCTGTGAATCAATACTAAGAAATGACAAGAACATGATTGACCAACTTCCATCTCTTATCAAAGGGTAATGGATGTGGTGCCTCAGGTGTCATTTTGATGCTATTTTTCATCAAAAAATAGTAAAGTATGTAAAATCCCGTAAACATGCTTCTTACTGCAGGGGGGTTTATACCCGAAAAAGGTTGAAGATCCTAAAGTCTTGAGAACCCTTGCAAATGAATTAAGAGATTTGTTCCCATACTGACAAACTCCAATCATATTTTACATACTTTTCCAGTAAACGGAAGAAGAAAATCCTTATTTTCTTTCCAGTACCCACTGCAGCATCCCTTGTACCTTAATACCAGTTGCGCATCCCCAAAACAAAGCAGGACCCCAGGAATGCAGCTAGCTAGAAAAAAACCTTGAGATTTCTTGAATTACTTCTTTTTCTCTGTAGGTCTTGCAGGAAACAACATAGAACACACCAAATACATGCAGAAGAAAAGGAACTCCTGACTTGCATTTCAAATTCATACATTACCAACACACTCCCAACGAATTTCAATTCAGTTGCCACTAAATTAATTGAAATTAGTTTCCCAAGACCACTACATCCAGCCCCTTTCAGTTTATATAGTAGGCTACATGTCTCTTCCTCACAAAAAAGTTCATGTTCCCCCTCAATGATAATTTACACCTATGCTCTCTAATTTATGTTCTGCCCAAATAATTCTGGTTTTACACATGAACTCCATTAGCTTTACAATTAAGAGCAGAACCACCCACATCAGACATGCCTCTCCTAATCCCCTTTTTCTTCAGACCCTGCATATCCAGCTCCCCAAAGCATCGCCATCCTCCTGTTCCTTCCCTGTAACTCCACCACAAAGCATCTCCACCCAAGCCAAGGTCCACCACCAGCAGTCCCTTCCCTGGATTTTCCAGTTCCAGAGCAGAAGAGATGGCACCAGCAGCAGAACTTGGACCTTTGCTCCATCTTCCAGCCCTTGCAAAGGCATCGGCAAGAGGCAACGGCTTTTCTTGTCTTGACAAGCTCAAGCAGGTCTGCCTTTTCTCAGCCTTGGAGCACAAGGCTGGCTAGAGGCTGAGGAGAAAAGGAGCCCCTCTCCTGGCCGTACGCAGATGGAAACTTTACAGAACGTCCACTTTCTCACACCAGCGGAGACTGGCTGGCCGCTGCCAAGAAACCATGCTTCTGGTCAGAGAGGATTTCCCCAGGAGCCCACAAACAAGCCAGAAAAGAAAAAAAAAAAAGAAAAAAAAAGGGTGGTCCATGCAAAAAGTTCACAGATGCAGCAGACTTGCCTGGAGAAGACAGCGCTTATCCCTCCATTATCTATATCGCATCATTTTCTCCTGACTTCAGACACAGCAACGCTTTTCTTCGCTCTCCCCTCTGACGATGCCCTGTCCCTGTCTTCTTCCCAACTGAATCCAACCCCTCGCTCAGCTCTTTCTCCCCCGTGCTACCTCTTTCCTCTCTCCCAAATCTATCCAGGTATCTACATTGTGGAATCGGGAGCTGAATGACTTCCCCCAAGCCAGCCAGGCAGATTTAGCCCATCAGCACAAGACGAACAACCTTCAAGTCATATTTCCAACACTTTAGTGAAACACTGACTTTTGAACAAGAAAGAAAAAGAGGCAGAAGCCAAAGTGAATTCTGAGACATCCAAACGAGAGCGCAAGTGAAACCTACAGACTAATTAAACATTTCCTCCACCACCTCCGCTAAATGCTGTAGCTAACACACTGCTGGGAGATGGCTTCACCTTTCTTAATCACCTCCCAGAGCATTTCCCCTTGACAGAAGTTGAACGCAGTCTCTGCAGCCCCGCTGCTCCAAGGAGCAGGACCTGGATGCAGGACCAGGACCGCTCCATGGCTAACACACAGGCTAACATCCCAAATCCGCGTGAGCTGTAGTCAAATATATACAAAGACATTTAATACTGTGGCAAACTTATTTTAACAATACTGCAGATTTCATTTTTCCTTCCTAAATTAGACTCCTTAGAGCCAGTCTCGCAAGCTGACATGCACTTTCTGGGCATGACAGCTGTGCCCTGAGAGTTTATTTACTCTGTTTAATCCAGGAGCACAGTTCTCCAGAAGTGAAAACAAGCAAATTATTACTCTACAAAAATAAAGTTACAGAATTATTGCAATTACCTATTTAAAATGGGGAGGGAGGGGGGAGAAGCACACTGAAATCAAAACATAACAATAATACTTAAATAGCCTTATAAAATGCACATGGGCGAAATATGCAGAACAAGTCCAATAACCAGACTTTAATCTCACCACATATCTGGAAAATAGAAACAAAATTGTTTCTATAAGACTTAACCTTTCTCTGAAATTATCGCCCTAAAATATTCCATCACCACCACTCTGCTTTCTGACAGACGATGAACAGACATATCGAAAATATGTATTATGTACATGAACTTAAACATATGAAAAGAAAGAAAAAAGGAGCAGAAAAACCCCCAAATTAAACAGAGAAGACTCAAACACTTTGATGTTTTGCATTCAGCTGCAGCGAGCAGTGGGTGACAGAGCAGGGAACCAGACACCCTGTTCTGTTACATTAATATTAAACTTGTTCTACTCGAAAAAACAGACAACGTGAAAACCCCTTATTTTAATTAGCTTTTATGGCATTGCAAAATGTTTAAACTCCAATAATACTTTGGTCCTTCATCATTTGTGGTCTGCATCCTACGAGCTACAGAAATAGTTCAGTGAAGCAGCCAAGGAAGACGAGGAACTGGGGACATCCCCAGGAACCTCACTGGGCGCTATGGTCTTATGTTTACGGACAGCTCTTTGACAAATGTAATATTCCCTGTCTTTCCCGGTTGTTATACTTGCACGTTTCTTCACTGCTTTTAACACAGTTCACAAACGGACTTCTTGGTATTTTGGCTTTTGGTCAGCCAGAGGATGAGAGATGCCACGAGCTTGGCACAGCCACAGCAAAATTTGAAGTTTTTGAAGCAGAACGTCAAAAATATGACTTTACAGGGAACAGAACCAGTTCCGGGGAGTATATAAGCAACTAACCACTGAGTCACACCCTTCTGCTTTTTCTGAGAAACTATGAAAACAGAGGAGAAAACAAATGCTGGGAAAAGCATGCAGAAAAACAGGATGCCTAATTCTTCCCTTAAACCACTGAGTTTGGGTTCAGGTCAGCCTCCAATGGCAGTACACGATGATGGAACAAGTTGACCTTCTCTGGCATAGACATGATTTCTCAAGCAAATTAACCTTTTTCTCACCTACAGACAGAACAACAAAAACAAAACAAACAACCCATAAATCAACCAGTAAACCTGTTATTTTAGAAAAGACAGAGTAGTGAAGTAAACTCTTCCAATATGCCCTTACATCATTCATACAGACAGAAAAACAATTACAAAGCAAATCAGATCCTTTCTTTAATTGATTGCACTCAGAAGTTCTTTCCTCAAGAAGAAAAGTTGCCAAAAAAAAAAAAATCAGCCAGTATTTCAATTCCAGGCATCAGTGAAAACATAACTGCTTCTGGATCCCTGTTTTTCTTTCCAGCGGTCTCTACGCCTCATGAAAGACATTAAACAGTCTTTGTTAATCCCTTCCAAAAATGAAGCTTCTAGACATTGCCTTGGATTATTACACACACACAAAATCATTAAAAAGGCAACCTGTAGTTTTGGAGGGGGTTTTGTGGGTGCTTGTTTTGGGGGGGGGGGGTATGGGGGAGGGAGTGGTTTTTTTGTTTGGTTTGGGTTTTTTTTTAAGTATTCTCTTTTAGCAGAATGAGGAAAGCACATCCAAAATGCAGTATGCCTCTCTGTGCCAAGAAACAAATCTCAAGCAACATCAGAGCTCAAGAGTGCAGGTCATAAATCCACTGTGGGCTTTGGAAAGAAGAGTTAGAGGAAAGTAGCAGGTTAAGAAATCAAAACCCTCCTGTCACCTCCATGATGGACCTTGGCCATGCCCTAGTAAGGCACTAGAGCTGACACTAGGCTTCAGCAGGAGCTGGAGAGGAGATCCTACACAGATGACAGCTCTGAAACCCAGGTAGCCATACACTAGCTGAAGCAAAACCCAATTAAAGCCTAGTTTTTCCACATTTAGCACAAAAAGCAGAGTCAGCCCATGCTGTTAGCGAGTGATGCACTTGTTCTGTTTTGAACGATGCATTAATTCAAAGCTTTTCCCCTTAAACTTTAGTTTGGTGAGTTCAGGTCCAGCTTGCAGCATAGTCTTCCTCACTAAACAGCTGTCAGTCACTGTCCCAGCATCTCGGTCCAAACACCATTGAAAATATCCTCACACACCCTGACAAAAAAGGCTTTGATACACACTCGAACCTACACAGCACTCCTCTCAGCTCCTTCCTGCAGGTTTTCCTGAAGGAAAACCTCACCCCTTAATGGAAACTCAACCTGTCACACCACCTACAGGACCCCGCGCCGGAACGGTGTTAGGATTGATTGCCCTGATTTCAGCACATAGAACATTGCAGTGCCACCGTTGCCACCTCGCAGGACTGCTGCGGCTCAGCAGCGAAAGGACACTGGAAAGGAGGAAAACAGGCTGAAGTCAGATTTCTTCATCTTTTGAGATTATCCGAGTGTAAAAAGAAGTTATAGCAAATTTACATCCCTAATTAAGAGTGCTCCTTTGTGAAACAGCTGACATTCCCAGCCCTGTGTGCTTCAGAGGCTGGGGAGATACAGCTGTAGTCCCCAGAAAAGCAACTGCTGAGAAAAACCATCTCTTTCCCCACAGCCCTTCACTGCAATTCAAAATAAAATGTCTTATCCTGATCTGTCCGGTCTCTTCCCATAATTTGCTCAAGAACTTGTTTTCATTTCATCTTTTTTCCAGGTAGAGCTTCTGTCCCCTTGTCTTGCACACAGGGATGGAGTGCCTCTCCAATTCTCTCAGACTCTGCCTTGAATTGCTTGTTCTTATCTTCTAATTAAAAAGATGCAGTGATCTGGATTGAAATCCTATTGAATTACCTGACACAAAGTAGTCTAACATAAACTACAGCCAAACCCAGAAATATTTTTACTGTGTCAAGTACCTGATTTCAGATCACAGCATACTTGGGCTAAGTTGGATGTTGAACTAATGACTAGACAAATACCCAGGCAAAAGCCACCAGAAAATGCTAATCCTACTGGAGAAGGTTTATCATGTTGAGGTTAGGTTACAGCCATGGCAGAGATACCATATAAATTTTTTTAAATTATATTCCACTAAATGATTATCCATGAAGTGAAAGAGGTATCCTTTGCACTAAAAGCTTTAGTACTCAATACAACTAAGGATAAATTAAAGCTGGCCATGTAAATAAGCAAGATGTGGGTTGATCTGATTTTGCACTTTACTGAAAAAAGTGACAGATTAATCAATTCAAATACACTACAAAAATATTTATTGTAAGAACTAACATTTACAATTAGAGCTTTCTTCCCCTCCAAACAAATACTTATTTGTGAAGAATACTTTTCCAATTTGAACTGAAAGCATGCATTCTGATTGCAAATTTTCACTTGAGATTAAATGCCAAAGGAGAAAAAAAAAAAAGATGCTTAAGTTGTTTTCATTTAACACAAGAAATCTTCATTCTTTTTGCCTGCTGCCTTTCTGGGGAAAAATGCAGTAGGTGGGAGATAGAAAAGAAAAAGCAACGAAAGTAAAGACATGTTTTCATGTTGCACTTAATAAAAAATTAAATATGTTCAGATACATCATTTACTGTGCTTGAAAGTGTTTCCTGAAAGCACTTGGCATTTCAATTTTATTTTCCAAAATATATGTGCTCAGAAATTATGATAAACAAATGAATGTAATCATTCAATAGAGAAGAAAAGGAACATTACATGAAAAAACAAAACTTAATAAGCCATGACATTGATGAGGTCACTTAAAGTCAATATTTCATTAGATGTGTTAATTACATATGATAACACAAGGACTAGATAAAGATAGGGAAGAACAAGACATATACATTCAGAAAGTTTCAACACTGATACTATTTTATATGCATTGATAATTGATTTATGTGCTTACAAAGAAGTACCATTTAATGGAATTAACCATTAGGAGTTTTCAGGAAATAGTTTTACAGATCTAGAAAGGTCCAGGGCTCCTCTGGAGTCTGTTTCGAGACCTTTGTGTTCATTAACATGTAGACTTTACGCTTACCCATCCAAGTGGGTTGATTCTTAAGGAAATTCATGGAAGTGTCAGAACTGCAGTATCCACGTAGAGACCCGTGTCCCAGTGCCTTTGGCTGCCTTCCCCCTGCCATGGGTGCTCGCTGGGTTGCTGCTCACCTCCTCCAGGGGCAGCACCACCGAGGTGGCTGACCAGCAGTGACTAACCTGCCACAAACCACTGTCCTCTCCTGCCAGCCCACAGACATCTGGTGGGAAAGCCAGTCCTCCAAAATGTGATGTTTCTGGTGATTACATCTTATGGACGTAAAATCCTCTTCGTTCCTTGCACTACCACCCACCTTTAGGCAGTTTGCTTCTGTCCCTCTCATGGGTCCCGATGACACATTTTTCCATCATTCTGTGCCTGCTGCAGCCCTGAGCGACCTTAGCATGATCCGATGTAGGCACATTTCACCAGAGACTTAAAGACATTGCTGTGGCTGGGCTGGCTCTCCTCACTGCTAAAAGGTATTTAAGACTACAGGTATCTGCTGAAATTGCTCTGTGGAAAACTGTCTTACTAGTAAATCTTACCAGTCACATGCAAAAGGCTGTTTTCTCAGGTCTGTAGTATATGCATCTATTCCCTTCTCTGCACTGAAGAAAAGCTGGACACTACACTTACTCTGCAGAGCATCACCCACTGAACACCCTCACCAGCAACTGAGCGTCCCTTCTCGTTAACACGGGTCTCACTGGACCCATGGGATTGTCACTGCGTTTGCTGAGCCACACATTGCCAGACAGATGAGAAGTCAGTGTCTGTAGGATGGAAGTGACTCTTTATTGCTAATTTATCTGTTAAAGTGCTTCCTGTGCAACTTATGTACTGCTGCAAAGTCAAACCCTGGTCCAGTTTGTTCCCAAAGCAATGAGTTAGATGGGCTGATGCAATTTTTTTTTTTAATTCCACTCTAGCCCGATCCAGCTAAATTCTCCACTCCTTTCCAATGAACACGCCCCACGATCGTGTCTGCTCCATGACGTGAGCTGCAAAAACCTTTCAGAGGAAGCACTGTGCCCCAGGGTCAACAGCAGTGGTGGGGGTCTCCCCAGCATTCCTGCCACTTGGCTCCTCCACGCCTGGCAAGAGAACACCAGTGCTGCCCCTGCTCTCACCCCCATCATCTTTCCATTGATTTCATCCACTTCTGCCTGGAGATCAGCTCAGAAAAAGAGTACAGCTGTAGCCCATAGGGCAAAAGCAACACTCCTAACAGAATGAAAATAGTTATAGTTGCGACCAATCGCTTAGTTGCTCAAAATTAGGCAGATGCTTAAATGTTCAGCTGAGACCATGTCAAAGTGAAAGGCTGAAATTTGGAGAAGGGGAAAGATGTGAGCAACACTTGTAGATGTTGTTAAAAATTTATTTCTTTACTGTGCACAGTCCTACAGTGGGTCCTGGCTGCAAGTATTATTTTCATCATCTGAAGTATGTACGGAAAGATGATGGCTTTTTGTAGGGAGTAATTCTTGAGCAAGGCTTCTGTAACAGCAGTTATGACTGGTGATGCGAGTGTGGGGGAGAATCAGGGCTGCAGTCTTTAAGGATTTCACTAGGATTAATGTTCAACTAAAAGTTAGAAAACAAGTAGATTAGATTTTAGCAGAGCAACGTTGGGAGACTAAGTGCAGGGTGAAATTCAACATGATAAAGCTGGGGAGAGAAAGGACACGGAGGAAATAGAAAGTGTTCAAAGATAAATTAATGTATGCCCAAGGGTTATGCATACCACCTCACAGTAATTGCACAGGGAATGTTCAAGTTGGTTTTTTCTATTTTATTTTTAAAGCCAGTGTGAAGGAACATAGAAATGTAAAAGTAATCAACAGTGGGGAAAAAAGGCAGACAAGTTATAAAACATCAAATACAGAGCAGGGTTGGAACAATTGCATAATGAAGTTGAGAGCATAAAGAGTGATAAAAAAAGCAAAGGCAATGAATGAAAGGAAACTTTACAGGTAGGTAAAATAAAATTAGAACAGTTTTCAGGTACAGTGCAGAAACAAGATGCTGGAAAAGCAGTCCAGGTATCTGCTAGAGCTAGGGTAAGACATTGTCCAAAGAAATGACCGTGTTAAAAGACTGAAGTACTGCTTTATGAACTGGAAAGTAACTAAGATTTAAACCTTCTCACAGAAAACAGCATGGAAGAAATAAGTCCCACTGTTTTCTGTACTGATGTTTAATTAATGTCCTCAGGAACCTTCCAGGCAGCATGATGACAGCTGCTGGGCAAACATCTGCAACAAGCTGACCTGGTCCTGAGGACAAGGTGAGAGGCAAACACGACCCTTTGCCAAGAGGTGTCCCAACCTCAGTGAGCTCAGGTAGCCACAACCATCCAGCAGGCACACACAGGCCTGCCAGAATCCAAGACTTCCTACGGCAAGTCCTTTCTTCAGAAAGTCCTAACATGAAACAGGTTCCAAAGCAACAGCCCTCAGAAAGGGCAAAAGAAATATTCACAACTTTCACAGAAAGAAGCTATCTTGCCAATTCACAACCCTAACGGGAAGGAACAGAGTTTGCATTTCACTCTGAAGTCACTAAGTTCCTCCCTGATGGAAGACTTTCAAATTCATGGACTAACACACATGACCTTACAGGTCAGGTAGACATTTCCTGTGTCCCAGGGGACACCATGCATGTAATAAGGTGCACTACAGATGTTGGCCATATTTTCCTCCTTGGGCCTTTCCAAGGGAGAGCTCTTGGCTCCCAGAGGCCAGGTAATGCTTACCAAGGCAGGCAAACACACGTTACCCCCAGCCCAGCAAGGGACACCTCTGCTACTGCCCCACAGCAGACAAAGGTAACCTCCACAACCTGGTGTCTACCATCAGCTGCGCCCCAGCCACACTGGGGCTGAGGGTGTCTTATTGTGTTTTCTTTGGAGAACAGCTCACATCCTTCCGTTGAACCCTATTTTCAGTGCTATACAGCTTGAAGACACATTCTTCCAGAATTTAACATGCTGTTTCAACCTTTCCTTTCATTCATGCAATCTCTTCTATTGAAGTAACACTTTACTGAAATACTCAAAAGAAGCAGTGGCTGAGTCACGGGGACTAAAACACTGACAACATATTCAGAAGCCAACCAGGGATCAGGTGTTTCAGCCAGCCGTCCTCCACAAATCAACCTTTCTGCCCAAGCCTAAAACAAGTATTAGTGGTTTCACAGTCTTCTCAGGTGGTAAAGGCATCAACAGGAGAGGAAAGCAGAAATAGGACAGAAGTGGTAGATTTGGTTCGCCATGCTTTTTATTTGACTTCTAGGTGGTGGTCAGGCTCTTCTGCCTCTAGAGACAATATATTTTTTTCCTTTCCTGTAAAGGCACAAGGGGTAATTTAGTCATTAAGAACACAGGGGTTTACGCTTTACCTGTCAAACTAGCATGGTAGCCTCAAACATGATTCAAACACTTACCGAGGCAATTCTCTGAAGATTCCCCATCCCTCCCTCTTTGCAGGCTATCCCAGCGCTAGGCATTATTTGCAGGGACAGATGCTGAGCTAGTTCCAGCACTGACTCCTGAGTACAGTGTCTGCTCCATGGTTCTCCCAACAGGAGAAGGCAGGACACCAAACATTGGCATTTGCGTTTATCAAGTTGCCTCAGTTGTACTTTGAGCCTCAAGGTAATTTTAAAAATTAAAGAAACATCCTTGCTTTGGTATCTTGGTTTTACAAGTATTTCAATGACTAAGAACCATAAAGAAGTCACAGATATTTTGTGCCCTATGAATCTTTCTTTGAAGTGGTAAAACAAAAAAACCAGCAGGTCTTTTACCTCCTATGCTTTTCTAAAAAGGGGAAGCTACCTGGTCTGAGAGCTCTGTATCTTCCTTTCTGCTGCCACTAGAGGGAGAAACCTATTCCTGGGATCTCATGGCTCCTAGACTATTTTTGGAACGGAATCAGAATTATTTCTGTTATGTGGAAAAACGTTTGTCCCTGTGCCATAAGCACAGATAACACAAATGAAGAGCCTCTAAAAATGAAGTGGGATAAACATTCGCCCCCCGCCCCCCCCCCCCATATAAACTCCAATTACAATCCTCAAACCTTGTGAATTTAAACACTGCTGCAATTGTTCTTCTTTGCTGGTAATACAAATCCTTCTACTGTGTTTACTCCCATTGCATCCAGGGCAGGGGAGGCCAAACAGGAAGAAAGGAGAATACTGGGTTTCTATCAATATAGGAACAAAGGGTGTTTTCTAGTGGCTTAAACTGATTCTGATGGAAAAACCATGAAATTTTCTATCAGCTGTAAGGAACACTGGAAATTCATTCTGAACAAAAAAAATCCTAAAGTAACATTTAAATAAACTAAGAATTCTAGAAGAACCCCTCCTTCCTCTTCTTACCCTAATTCAACTGAAAAAAGTCATATTGATGAGTACTACTGATGTCACTATATTTTTGAACTAATAATGATTGCTTTTGCTAAGTATTTATAGCAGCAACAAGGTCATTCTAGTGATATGGAAAATGACTTTGCAAAACATTTTCAAACATGGGTGCAAAAAACTTTACCAATGAAATCCACCCTCCCTGCTTAAGTATGAAATGTCTCAGCCTCAGACATGCTGAGTAACCACCAAAATCTGCTTTCAAATATGGGCTGCCAGTGGCCACAAATGACCAATGAGACCTGGCTTCATGACACAAAACATGACACTCTTACAGGGAAAAAAGGCCATTTTCCCAGACAACGAGGCAGTTTGCAGACTGAAGACTTGACCACATTCTTTCTGGGATACTCATTGTCCTTTTTCTCTCCAAAAAGGAGCAGCAGCACTGACCCTTAAGGTCATGAAGAATGAATCTTTGCAAATCTTAGACTTAATTGAACTGCAGGTGCAAATAATACCACATTCCTAGAGAAAAACTTACCCCCAAATCATTCCTTCCTATCCTTTAAAGGCAGCTGTTAACTAATCACAAAGTAATGTCATTTGGAAGGGGTTTCTGAAGGCTTTCTGGTTGAACCCCTTGTTGAAAACAGGGCCAACTTCAAAGGCAGAGCCTCTTCCATTCAAGCTTTGAGCACTGACTTCTTCACTGCAAGGACACACTGGTGACTTACGTTCTGCTTTCCCACCAAGACTCCCGGGTCTTTGCCTGCAAAGCTGCTTCTCAGCCCGTCTCCAGCCTGTACGGTTGCTTGGAGTTACTCCAAACCAGGTGCAGGACTTTGTGTTGTCTATGAGGGCCTTCATGAGGGTCATGAGCTCATTTCTCCAACCTGCCAAGACTGCATTGGAGGGCAGTCCTGTCCTTTGACTTGCTGACTACTTCCCCCAGTTTGGTGTCATCCCCACAGCCATCTCATGCCTACAGAGCCATAGATCCTTTAGGTACAGTAGCAGGGCCAGAAGACCAGCTAAACCCACCCAAATAGAAGAAGCTTTTCCTGGTTCATCTGTCCCAACCTCCTACTGCTGCAGCCAAGGTTTAGCAGCTAAGCCCTCCTATGCCCACTGAGTTTCATCCTAAAGAAATTTAACTATCTTGCCTACGCAGTTTTGACTGGAAGGCTACCAGTCACCATTTGCTCTTTGGTCAGACTGTCCTATAGCTCCGGCCTTGTTAGCTTAGATATTGTTTTCCATCAACACACTCAGCCTAAGCTCTGCCTCTCCTCACCATGGACTAATTCAAGAAAACCTTGTTATTCCAACTCTCATACAAATAATACAAAAAAAGTGCGAGATGAGCAAACCGACTGATGGCTTCCACCTGCAGAGGCTGGCACTGAGGCATGGGGAGGAGAAGCAGATCCTCCCCCATCAGCCACACACCTGGGGAGCCAAAGGATCAAGTAAAACATGCTTTTCTCTTTCTGCTGCTTTACTTGATGCTTTTTCAGACCAGCTGCAATACCTCCCTTACTGAATGCAAGGTCATTTTAGCACTGTTTCTGTAAAAGAGGCTGGAAGCTAGAATTGTTAAAAGTTCTAACTCATGACCCATCATGTCTACAGTATTTTGTTGTTGTCATTGTTGTGAGGATGACAGGGTTTGGGATTTAAAAACTGCAGCTGTATTTGTTTGATGCAAGTGATTTTCTTTTCCTGTAACAATTTCATATCAGAAAGCTTAAGACAACATAACAGATTTTTTCCCCTTTTGTGTGCTTGTGTCTATATACATGTACACATATATATAAAACAGAAAACATTCCACAGTAAATATTCCTTTCTGAAAGGATTTCCACCAGCCTTGCAAAACAACAGCATATGCAGTATGTATGTCACTCAAACATTTCCTTTAACCACAAAGTTTGCATCAAAAATCTGTTCTGAAACAACTCTACAATGTGTACTTCATATAACCCTGAATTACAGGTTAGGCTACACTTTAAGTATGAAATATTAAGTGAGATCATAATAGTTAAATCACTCCATTGTCATTCCAACACTAACTCAGGTTGGCAGAGCTCATGCTCAATGATGTCACCATTTATACCTTGCTGCAGTTGCGAGCAGAGCCCGGTTCGCATAAATTAGCTTCAATCGATGAAAAGTATTAACGTTTTTATTTTTACCTTGGAGCGCACTTTGAATTATCAGTTGCTTTTTAGTGTTTTAAAAATGCATACGGGTGAGTTAAGTGACAGGTTAAAATATACTGCAGTGACAAACTGCAGAAGCGCAGGCAGTGTGCTGCAAGCCAAAGGGACTGGAGATGACAAACACCCCTCGCAATCAGCAACACTTTGATAATGTCCAAAAAGTGCCATCCAATTTGCAAGGTTGGAAAGACTATCAAAGCCCAGCCCTGAAATAGCAAGGACAGCTGTAGGATGGATTTCACCATCCTTCCACACATTAAACACCGTCCCACTTTGCATCAACTCCCACTGAAATAAATAACTCAAGAACTATGCAACATAAATAACAGCAGAATGGTTAGAAAAAAAATCATCTCTCCTTCTTCTAAAAATAGCTTCCTTTTGGCTAAGTTGATCCTTTATGTCTTTCCTTGAGAAAGTGGTGATGAACAGAATACTGATCAGGAATCACTAGCAGAGGCTGCCTCAGGAGCATCATTAAGAGGCACATTTCTCCCACAGCCTCCTGTTTTTCAGACAGAGGAGAGGGTATTTTCCATCTCTTTTTTCTCAAGGTTGGAACAGTGACTGCCCACTCCCTGCTCTTCTTCATCCATTCAGCTCTCAAGGCTTTCTCTACCCAAGACATGCCTCTGCTCACCCAGAAAGCTCTCCTCAGTGCCTCTCTGGGGCTGGCTGAGCTTCTGAGCTCCTACGAGAAATCCAACACAGCCCCAGCACTGGCTTTGGTCTTGCAGAGAACTGCCAACAGGACCTACGGACACACCTGGGAGGGCAGCTGCATCTAAACCATCTTCAGCAGTCCCTCCCTGGGTCATCTCTTAACTCCATGCCATTAATTCTTATATTCACAAATGCAACGGTTACAGCCTGACGGGGGTGAAGCTAAGGAACACCCACCCTCACCCTGCTCCGTTTCCACAACAAAACTTCATGGATCAAGTGAAGTTCTCCTCGCATCAGCACATTTCAAAAGTCAGACACAGCCCCACTGAGTTCCCACAGATAAGCCCTACTCCACTGTTTTGAGAGCTTTCTGTGGTTTGTCCCCAAAGCAGAAGAGACTTTAAAGTGAGTTTACATCTTCAAAAAAAAAAAACAAAAATGAAAACTGATTTTAAAGGTGTTTGGAGGGGGACATCGCCATCCTCTCCTCCCATGGGCTGTAGCCCCAGAGATTTGCAATGCTGTTGGGACTTCACCCCGAGGCTGCAAGGGGATGGAAGGTTTGCTTTTCCATACAACACCCTGAGATCCTCTGGAGGAAGAGCTTGGGCAACCAAAATGCCTTATTGTCCCACATTGCAATGTTTTCCAAATTCCCCAAAACACACTGAAATGGAGGAAAAATGTCTGTGCTGGTGGTGCTTGAGCTATATAGGCTGCTAGGGAAGGGAATGACAGGAGTCAAATGCTGCGCTAAGCATACGCTTATAGCCAAATAAATGGACAAAAGGTCAAATCAAAGACTATCCACATTCGAGGTTTATTTCAGGACCCCTTCTTCTATCACTACTAGGGGAGCCACAGCCCTTTCAGAAACAAGCTGTTCCTGCTATTGCTGGCTTTGGACAAAAAGCATACTGCTGCTAACCTCTTACATAAAGTGAGCAGACAAACAGCTGAATTGCTGACCCCTAATGGCCTTTTCCCTAGGATTTGTGGGTTTGCACAAAGAAGCCAACATTTTACATGCAGCCCTCGATGGAGTTTGGAATTGTGCAGAAACCCTGTTTGCAGTGCACACTCTTAACCCAATTGTTTGTGTACAATGTTCCTCCTTTCTGATGCCAAACACTGTAGGTCTCCGGGTTATTTTTTTATTTATTTTTTTTTTTAAGCTGCTTGGCCATACACAACTTTGAAACCCTGTATATACCTCCACTCCCATTAACAGTGCGATATAAGTACAAGCCTGCAGTCAGGGCTGTTCCTCTTTGTTACAGTCCATCCTCTTTTTTCAGCTGAGGAGTCAGAGCTCAGTAGGTATAAGCTCCAAAATTACAAAACACTTCTCGCTATAAATGTACAAGTTTTTTGTGACTGAAGGCAAGGAGCAGGCAGCAATATTCATCAAGTTTATTTTATGAGCGAGGGATCCTTAGCAAGAGCAGTTGGCTACAGCCTGAGTTTTGAATAAAGAATTCTATTCGTCCTTACTTGCAAACCGATCGATTTAACAGATTATTATAGACTTCTGTTGATTGGCAACAGATATAAGACATCCGTAAGGAACTACCATCTCCCTTTGAATGGAAAGCCACAGGCAAAGCTCAGGCACAAGGTGCCAACCTGCAGTAAAGCAGCACCTTTCCATTAAACCACAGCCTAATCTGACTTACCCTGCTCAGCAAACCCCAGCGCCTCCAGCAGCCTGCCCCCATCAGATCCATTAAAACGGCTCAAACACAATGGTAAAACCACGCACTGCAGCAGAACATCCCAAGGACCACACACTACCTGTTACCAACACACTGGATGCTTTCAAGCATCCCCAAGTAATCAAGCCTCGCACCTCGGAGGATGAGAAAGTGCAAGCGATCCAACAGCCCGACTGGTATATTTACACAAGCTAAGGATGAAAGCACAGAACACCACAATACTCGAATTCAACAATAACAAAACAGCATTCAGGCATAACAGCCGGCACAAAAATCACCATTGTACATTTGGTTTCCAATCGTTTGAGCTCTGAGCTACTAAAAACGACAGTATATACTGTTCTGTACTGTTCAGCTATACTGAATCCTCCCTTTGCATTTTTGTTTTAATTCAAAGACATAGTAATTGTTGTGAACACACAAAGTATTACCTGGAATAACACTTCAAATGCAAATTAAGGGCTCTGTAAAATTATTGTAACGCAAGAGTACCATGGTTTATTAACAGCAGATTTGCAAGGTTAATTTTCAATTATGTATTTCTTATTAGTTTCCTAGCTGTCTTGCTATTATTAAATTTAAAGAGGAAGATACTTTCAATGTGTCCAGCTTCTGTGGCATTATTACTGATAATTATTCCTATTTTCCAATTTGTGTTACTCTCGTGTCTTGCAAAATTTGTAATTAATGAGCAAATAATTATAGCAGCACTTACTAGAGCTGCTTTAGTTAAAGCTGTGTCAGCTTTTGCATTAGGATCCCCATTTTTCAAGGGTTTATAACTCAAGCATAAAAATTCACTCTGGGCAGAGCCTTGTCATAAGAGCTGCCTGCCGAGCATGACTTCTTTGTTTTTCAATGTTTCTAAGCAGCATTATTTGGTTCCCTTTTTTAAGTTACGGACATTTAAAAAATCTTAAACTTCCAAGGACATTAAGTTTACAGCTCTCCATTTTTCTATGCTCCAGTGTCTCTGAAATAAAGACATTTTATTTTAAGGTGAAGGCATTCACCTTTAAAAAATATGAAATAAGATGCCTCAGCATCTCCAAAGACCAGAACCAGGTTTTTAAAGCCTGGTGGTCATTAGCTTTACAAAATAGACACAGAAGAGAGCTTGACATTCAGGGATGTTGATGCTGATCCCAACCAGTTAAGCATTCATGCACATAGTCAATTAAGGCACATGAGTGGTCCTTAGGAGTCAACAGGCCTGTCCACGCTCTCCGAGATGCACATGCATTCACTGCCCTGATTCAGCGAAACAAAGCGTTTCTTTTGATGCAAGTTTTAGGCCGTCCCTATTCACTGCAAACTGTTGTCCACACGCTTCGGAGAACTGAGCATCACAGGGTTCAGTTTGCAGGATGCCGAGGACCCTGCAGCCCTTAAACCCACAGGGCTTAAAAGGCTCAGTACCTACTTGACACAGTGCTCAGCATCGTGCAGTGTCCTGTCTGGTACCCATATAAAGCTTGTCACAGAACTGTTGCTTCTCTTTTGTCTGGAAGAGGAAACCCAAAGGGGAAAAGCAGCAGATTCCAGAACACAAGGTTTGCTATACGCCCCATAGGCTTTACCACAAAATAAAACTTGGTAGGGACAGCTCTAGAACAAACAGATTTGGCAAAATTTAGGCACTACAGGAGAACTCATCGCAGCCGCGTCCTCTAAACATCCTACACAGTTGGTCATCCAGAAAACACTGAACGCACCCCTTCATCCCCCCCGGTCTTCTGTATCCCTCCTCCCACAAAGAGCCTTGGAGCAGTCACCTAGCTCCTGGCAAACCGCTCTTGAGGCTGTTTGAACTCAACAATGAGTTTAATTAAAGTAAGACCACTGTAATTCAGCAAAAAGGGAGTAGCAACAAGTCAGCAGTGCAGTGCGTATCAGCTTTAGTTCATTTTATGTAAACTTTAGAGAGCAGGGTGGATTCAGACACTTCCAGCAGCAAACAAACAGCAAAAATGCACACCAAAAAAAAAAGTATTACCGGGAAACACGGTCAGAGATGAGACAAAAACAGAGCATGATGAGGCCTCCCCGCATCAGCTACAACAAGTCATGGAAAGCAAGGTTCGTCCTCTTGAAAAATCCAAGCAACTCACCCCTTGAGCCTCCTCACCAGGAGAGGGGTACAGTGGGCTCGGTACACCTTTTATTTACTTTCCTTTGATTACTGTCAGCTGAGGCTCTTCACACCCTTGTTTGGGATAATTATCTCCTCATGTTTGAGTTAATTTCTAATGAGGGGAACCCATTTCTTAATCTGTTAGTCAGTCCAGAGCCATGGCACTGCAGTCTTTTACCACAATGACTAAGGGGGTGCAAATATACCTTCTCACTGGTGCCATCCTCATGACCAAGCCGTAGTTTATAAGCCCATACTACCATCAGCAAACCCACCAATAATTTGCAAACCTCGCCATGTTACAGGAAAGCTGATATCTTTATTTCTGCAAAGCACATATGCAGAGCCTGACCCAACTACGGCTGATGTTTTTAATCTATAATAAACCCTTGCCATATAAACCGACTGTTCCTCCTCATTTTAGGTGCCTGTCTACCTTTCAGGTAAAGATTTTCTTTTGCTGACCTAGTGCCATGGGCTTCCCTAGTTAAGATTAGTTTGCTAAATCTAGTCAGAGGAATCTACATGTGTTGAGATTCCCTAGTTGCTGATGGCCTCGCATTTTGACTGTAACCATGGTGCTGCTGGATTTATCATGGCTGCATGGCACAATGTGTATCTCATTATTCTTTCCTGGCAGCTTTGTATAGCTTTTATTTAGCTGTAAAAATAATTTACATTTCTTGAGCATCTGAATTAAAGATAAAATAGAACTATGACATCAAGAGCTGGAGATTTTATGCAAATTTATTTGTAAATATAAATCACATTTAGAATGCAAAATTACACACATGTCTTCTACAAATCACCCATCTCTTAAAGAAATTAATTCTTTACTTTTTTAAGAATAATGCCTTAACATATTATCTACATAGTTGCAAGGGGAATGGAAACTCAGTAGAAAATCCAAAGTGAAATTTGGGTACCCTGGGTTGTTGATGAGATCAGTTATGTGACAAGGAGTTTTTTCACTTCTACGTCACTGACTTGAAATTGCTCCAGGTCACCAGCCCGTGGCACTCTCCATCAGCTGCTCCGGGCCTGGGATGAAGTTCTGGCTCCACTGAAGTCACGGGCAAACTCTTGCTTGGTTTCACTTGGGTCGTGACGTTGAGCTGTGCTAAGTGATGTACGGGAAATGCAGTGACATCACGACTCCACCTCGTAGGGCTCACGTACCCACGTCACACACACAACCCAAGCACCTGGTCCAAAAGGCATGTTATTCAAATATTCCAGAATAACATTCCTGGGAAATCCCAGCTGCTTGCATCTAATTCCAATACACCCGAGCATCATAAATCCAGGAGATTTTTTATTGTCTTTTGGGATTTCAGAATGGTGTAGAATTATTTTTTAAAGTGGGATACAAGCGATGGGGTTTTTTTCTGACTATAAAACTGCTTTGAGCAAATAATCTAACAGTAGTTATTCTGATTTCAAAATGATCGTAGATTTTTGAATACAAATATGGCTTTATAAAATTTCTTTTAAAACTTTTTACAGTTTCTTTCTGCTCTAACCTCAGGCTTTTCCTTTTAGACCCTTCTGGTGCTTGGTTATTTTAACATTGTCTCCTTTTACACAAGATCTCTGATTTGTATTCATGGAGGAAAAAAATCAGTGGTTGTTTTCTTGATTTCCCAATAGAATAATCCATATGAGGTCTCAGTTTTGATGAACAATTCTAGTAAAACATCCCTTCTATTTGGCGGAAGCAGCATCCAAACCAGCTCAGAAATCTTCACGCTTCCCATCCTTCTGCCACACTGAATTCTCCACTGCGCAGTCCTATTCCCATTGCACTTTATCCCCCCAAAATAGTGGAGAATTGTTCCCTAAGGAAAAAAAAAAAGCATAAAAATATTAACTGCCAATGCCATGCTCTTTCTTCAGCATGTTGGGGCCAAATACAACTCCTGAATCAAAAATAACACAGAAAATGACTTCTCCTTTAGTCAGAAAGCAGTTCTGCGGGGTGTTTGCTCCGCTGAACCTGTGTAATCCACACCACCCAAATTTTTGAGCCTCTCTTCAATATACTACAGATAAAGGCATTCAGCTGCGTTTTGCTATGTCTCGCAGATCACTTGTAGACAAAGTCAGCTATCATGCCGGACATATTAAAATAGTTATTTAAGCGTTTCATACTCACGTGCGGTTTAACTTTGCCTCTTGCCTGCCGCACAGTGCTGCTTGGCTTTCCGTGCCTAGAGCCGGGGTGAACCACAGGACAAAACCCTTCCCAATTCGCCTTTCTCCTGCCTGCAGCTTGCCTGCCAGCCCAGACAGCGAAAATCCGCCTGCGGAGCACCTCAGGAGCCCTTTCAGTTTCCGAGACGATTTTTAATTATAGATTTGGGCATTCAGCAGCCGACAGGTTGATCCGGATACCAACACCTCTAAGGATTTGCTAAGACTGGAAAACTCGAGTCCCCCCTGACTGTTATCACATGTGCTGTTATCGCTGCTTTAGGGGCATCCCTACTCGCCTGTATGAATGGTACCTCGACAGCACAGTCAGTGATAGAGTTGGGAGCACAAGGAACACAGGCTCAGGTAAATTTTGCCTTTCAAATTGTAAGCAATAACACAAGTTTTAATTTTTTTTTTTTTTTTTAATTTCACCTTCTGAGAAACTGCACAGGGAAGAAGCTCCAGGATTACAATAGAAAATATTCATAAAATGATTCTTTGGGATTTACCAGTTAGAAACTTTCTGTAGATGTTTTTAACCATCCTATGAAATTCCTTAAGAGAAACATAATTTTTGGTTAAGTCTCATGGGACAACCTAAAACACAAGTAAAATGGATATTCTAGTGGATTAACACTGAAGACATTTTTCTAATTTTACACATTTAGTTTATCAGAAATACGATACCTTTTCTAGCCAATTATTGCTTCATCAGCATACTCAGAAGGTGCCGTGGTGTTGTGGGCAGAATACAGTCATATTCCCCAACACTACGTTAATCTTGGTATTTGCAGGGTAGCAACATCTACTGTGAAGAGCGGGAGAGCGATGGCTGGGGATGTTCAGCTTTGCATCCTGGCTGGCACTGGACCACCCGCGTTCATCAGGGCATCCAAACGATGGAGAAGAAATGAAGAAATGAAAAGGAAAAAAAAAAAAAAAAAAAGGAAGGTGTATGAATAAGAAATGTCATAATTAAGAGGAGCCAAGTTAACTGGAGACTGGTTTAACGAATATGGAATAGTTTTACATCTCAGGAGGGAATAATACTGTTACAGCCTCAGACAGGGCCCGAGGCCCCAGTCACGAGGAGTTTATGTGTTTCAGTCCCATCGCAGACAATTGGATTTAAGCACATGTTTAAGTACGTGGCTGAACGGGGATGGTTTGTGAGATCTCTATAAAAGCACAACCTTCCATTCTCCCAAACCATATGGGTTTGACTTCCCATATGGAGTGACAAAATAAAAATATATTCTAAAAATAGCTCTCAAAAAATGCACTGGCTGAAGGCTGCTTCCTGTGCTACAATTTGATTAGCCTTGTGTTTTATTTCTTCAGCAGAGATTTCAATTTATCTCTGATTTGGAGCATGAAAAGATGCTTTTATAGTTGTAAGCAGAGGAGAAAAAGGCATCCGGGAAGCAAATATAGAGAGCTCTTCTGGCTTTATAGTAGCTGCAGGAACAAGTAAAATGATTTTAGAGCAGCAGAAAACAAAGTGATGCTGGGAGATGATCTATCTTTGCAATCTGTATTTAAGTTCCCTGTCAGCCCCTCCGCGAGTGCAGAACATTACATATTCTGCGCAGCTCCAAAGTAACCTAAAGGAGCCAAAAATTGTCAGTGCAGAAATCCCCTCTGCGGAAGGGATCTCTGCCAGCATGGCTCCCACCCCGCTCGCTGCGGCGGCCGCACGCGGCTCCCTGACAGCTCCTTCTGTCCACCGCGACGAGAGGAGCGGCAGTAGCCGCTCCCTCGGTGTCGCGGCGTTGACGGATGGTATCGAATGCAAGCGTTCCCATTTGGACTCTGCTGGAAGGTGCCGCCTTAAAAATCGTAAACTTTTTTTTTTTTAAAGAAAAAATTACTGGAAATTTTAAATTCTTTCCGGCTTTAGCTGGGTCAGGGAGCAAACCATCAACCAAGCGCCCAAGGAGCTGCTGGTGGCATCTAAGACCTGAAAATGCTGGCTTTGGAGGAGGAAAAGGAAGGAAGGAAGGAAGGACGGGCAGAAGGAAGGAAGGAAGGAAGGTCAGTCTTGGTGGGAGCCTCCTACCATCAAGTTCTTACTTGAAGACTCAAGAAGTAAGTCTCACAGCTGGGCTTAACAGGAATTACTTGCCCCCACCTTGGCACTGGAGGGCAGCTGGGGAACGGCACCACGGCACAAACCCATCGGCATCCCTCACCAGCAGCTGGATCCTCACTAGACGAAGGGCTGACGAGCCCTACGCTGGCCCTGGGGGGGTTGTGCCTTTGGTTTGAGACCGACACAACAAGGCGTCTCAACAAGATCCTTCCTTTGGGATCTGCTACGAAGCCTCTGTGACTCCAGAAGTCGCCCACGGATGCCTGGGCTTTGTTGCTCCCTGGCTTAGGTTGCTGCCTTAGGCTGAAGACGGGGATTGAACACCCATCCCGCTCCAGTGGCAACAGGAGCACGGGCTGTTCTCATTTATTTTTCTGGGCTATACAGGTCTGCCCAAACCGTACCCATCCTTGTCGCTTCTGAGAACCCGAGGCGAGGTAACTGCTTCGGTTAGAGACAGACATTTCTCATTAGTTGTGTCTTTTGCCAAAATAAGTAAACAAATAGATAGGTAGCAGATAGACGAATAACTAAAACCTTTCGCGTTCAACTTTGCAGGGTGATGGGGTAAGCCATGTCTTGCTTTTCCAGCATTTCACTTTTCCCACATCGGTGAGTGTGCTTGTTTTTATGCAAATAGTAAGCGTGGATTTCCTGCAGGCCTCTGACACTGCTTTAAAAACACACACTCGGAGAGCTTTCTGTCCTGTTTCTGCGTTAGTATTTGTTGCCGTGGTTGCAAAAGTGAAATAAAATCCACAAAAACTGCGTTTGTAAGAAAACCGTGCCCCTCTCCTCAGCACACGAGGGGATAGCGAGCACTGGTGGGGGGGTCTGGAGGGGGCAGAGCAGCTCCTGGCTCCTGACCAGCCCAGAAGACATGAAGAACCAGCGAAGGACCAACCCCTCCGCCGGCCGTTTGCACCAGCCAGGTACAAGGAGCGAGAAAAAACGGCCAGACCGATGGCCAGGACCCCGGCTCTGGGCACTGGGCGGGCTCTTGGCACACGTCTCCGAGCCACAACGCCAGCATCTGCGGCAGCTCGAAATAATGTTCTTTTATTTTTTTTTTTTCTCTCTCTCTCCAGTTTATTAAAGCTTTAGGAATGACTTTTCCAATCTGAGCAAAAGCTCTAGATTTACCCTTAAAAGAGACTTTTCTAATATCTAAGAAATATTAAAACCCAAAACGGGAAAATAAAAGATATCTAGAGTGGGAAGAAGCTGAGCTGTAAAAGCTTTGGAAAAGAAAGGATTAGAAGGCAGCTTTTCTCTAAAGAATTTATATAGAGAAAAAAACCCAACACTTCGGAAACAATTATTTACAAAGTTCAAAGTATTTGGTACCCTTTGCTTTGGTGAGATAAGGGGCAACAAATAACATCCACAGTCACAAGGAGTCAGCCCAATTACTTCTGTCAGAAAAACTAATTTTACAAAAAATATGTTTCTTCTAGGAAGAATACTTTTCTTGCTTCAAATTCATTTTTACATTGCTAATAAGTCTCTTAGCTGTAGATTATAAGTGCCTCTTAAACCAGGAACAGGCGGATTGCCCTGAGCGCAGCCAGCAGTCTCTTCTCCGGAAAAACTGTGATTGAAGCCGAGGAGAATTTCGCCTGGGGAGGTTCACTGCAGGTGTTTGGTCCCATGTCTGTAACCTGCACCGTTACAGAAACTGTTAATAATTATTATACACCGCCAATCTTCAGAAACATGATCTAGGACTATTCTGACCTTTTTACCTCGTCTCACATCTAGAAACGAGAGGGCGTTTTCAGGGCTACATGCCCAGAGAGTAGAAAAGAGTCCACCTGCCTGACAGGCTGTATAAGGCCCACAAACCTTAAAAATTTGTTCAAAATGATCCAAAAACTCTCTGAAACATCCTAAGCCTGGCACCCGCTGAGCCAGGTAAACCCTTTAAGGCAATGTAAGTTCAGAAGAATTTAACTTCAGTAAAAAAGCGATGGATGAGAGGCGACGGTGATCAAAGACAGCCCTCTCCGGCTGGCACCGATGGGTCCCGCTTCCCTGAGCTCTGCAGATGCGGCATTTTTCCAGAGGAGATGCTGAAAGGCACCCGGCTGTGCTCTTGGAGGTGAACAAAAGCAGGACCTGGATCGAGGCATGGAGACGAGCAGTGGGTATGGGAGACAAACGGGGAACTAAAACTTTTTAGTTTTGGAACGTCACCGGCACAATCTGAAAAAAAATTTTACTGTCCCTCCATGGATAAATACAATTATATCAACTCTGCTTGAAGGCGGCGACGAGCCCCAGGCTGCCCTCAGCACCTCACCTGTGCGGTGCGGAAGCGGCTGTGCTTCCCAGCTGGGAACGCACTGGTCCGACTCCAAAAAGCCTGTCAGTGCCCTCTCCTGTGCTGGGAGGGTCAGAAGGAATTAGAATTTATCTTAGAGCTAATAAGAATTACAGCTGGTAACGCCTGTACAGAAGAATAAGCTGTTTTCAGGGAGGTTATTGTCAAGTATTGCCTGCTCTGCAGTGCTTTGGATGGAAAAGCATCAGAAACAACATGCCTTGGGAAGCTGCCTGGAAAATAAATGCAGTAGTTTAATTCACCCAGGCAAATGTGCGCTTGGGCAAAGAAAATATTTAGATGGAGAAGAAGGAGGATCAGCTTCCAGCTTTGGATATTCTGGGCAACCCTCTGATTTGTGCGTAGGCATTTCACTGAAGAACAGAGATTGGAGGTGTCTATGGCCAGTGCGGCCGTTATAAGAAAGCATTCGACAAAAGTTACAAACCTAAATCCTGCACCCAGAAAAGGGGCTAAATTCTTTAAACCAAGTTATTCCATTTTAGTTCCTCACTTTCCTCAATTTTTTGTCCCAAGGGCTTTGTGGCAATTCTTGTCAAAGAGCTAAGTAAATATTTTCTTGCGCTGCGTGGAAGATGATGTCAGGCAATGATGGAAGTGAAATACTGACTTTGTATAACTGTTTGTACCTCAGATAGAATTGACTCATTTTGTGAGATTATAGAAAATGCATTCTGTGATTATATATGCCCCTAGAGGCCTCGTGGAGGTGAGATTATGCATCTCACAATGTTATTTTACCAGGAAAAAAATGGACTAAGTAAATAAAAAATCTGCAGGATGTGACTTCATCATGCACTGCTGACATCTGCTTATATGATTTAAAGGATGTTACTATGAATATCATAGTTGCTAATGTAAATGATGAAGAAATCTTAGGTCAATCATACAATAATAAATATTAGCATAGGTTTCCCAAGGCCAGAAATGGCTGAAATGGTAATTGGAATTATGATTTTACTCTTGAATTATGTGATACTGAAAACACTTTGGTCACTGCTGCTTTCCTGGAACTGCTCCATTAAAGCCAAGCAGATACACTCTCCAATCTATCTTATTCCAAGAAATAATGTCACCTTTTCACAAGGATTATTTTTCTTTTGTGTAGGCACCAGCCTCAGCCCATAAGCTGCATTAAATTAGAGGGGTTATCACGTTAGAGGGGTGCACTTGGCTGCAGGTACGTGGTCCCTATTGCTCTGGCACCCATGCTAGATACCTCGGGGTAAGGTAGAAAAAGAGGAAAAAAGCCTCATAACTGCGCTGCGGCCACAAGGCAAGCATCTAACCTTGTCCTCAACCGCGAGCCACTTCCCTCTTAAACACCAGAATAAAGTGCTCTCAAAACGCATTAATGCAATAGCCGATACATTAAATTTGATGAAAGACTGGTCCAAACAATATGGTTTAAATTGACAAAATACCTGGAACTCATGGTGCTATTTATGACACCGCTGAATTACCCTGGACACACAGAAGGCACAAAAAAAAAATGTGGCTGCAGCTTTAGCGTAATTCATTTAGGAGTTATCTGGCAACACCTTGTGCGGCAAAAAAAATCAGCCCAGCCAGGCTGGTGCTGCAGAGCAAATGGCTCCTTCCCAAGGGCGAGGGGACCGAGAGTCACTTTAAAGCAGTAAGTGTCATTCTTCACCCGCTGTCCCCAGCTCCCGACATCCCTCCCCGCGATGAAGGCTGCACGGATTTGTCCCAGAGCGGTCTGAAAGTCAGAAGCTGCTACATGAAAATATTTTAAGCGATAGGAGTTGCTGGGTGATTAGTGTATTACTTGGGGATTCCTGCCAACCGCCGCAGACAGCGGGCTTTGGAAATGCTGCTAAATCATATTTTTACAGGGGAAGAAAAAAACCAACCACAAACATAATCTAATCCTGTAATGCCATCTGAATATTGTTGGGCTGTTTTCCTTTAATGCCTGTAACTCCTTACTGATGGGAAGCTCATAGCTGAGCAGTCATGTTCTGGCAGGTGTCTAATGCTAAAACACTCCGCGTGAAGAAATCCAGATACGCAACGAGTATTTTAGCGCAGTTACACAGAAGTCTAAAATTAGGTCATAAATTATATAATCTTGCAAGGAAACAACAAATTTAATGACTATGCCAAACCAGAGATAAAAGCTGAGGAAGGAAATAGCATCTTGCTCATTAAATATTAAGGATCAGATCCTTCAAACATTTTCCAGTGATGAACTCTGTGGGAGTTTGGCATCTGTATTTGTGTGTATTCTATAGAATATGCTTATACATCATATACAAGTGCTGAATGTGATTTATGGAGCACACACACATAGTAAGTATATTTATAATGCATAAATATATTCCGTCAAGAGCAGAGAAGGTGATTAGTGACAGTTTCCTAAGAGGTTTAATCAGATAGTTTGATGGCTTATTTCCAGTGTTGCTCCAAAAGCGTTTTTCATTACAGGGCACTGAGAAAGAACAGGTAGAAGCATCTCTTTTTCACACTTACAGCGGCAGCAGATATCACAGACTTAGAGATCAGCTCTGTGCATCCTCGGTGGGATTCAAGAACCCTGTAAAAGAAGAAAGATTACCAAGTTATAACAATGGATTTGAAAATTCCCCGCAACCTTTGAATCGCTCCCCTCATGCTGCCGTGCCCTAGCCTTTCTTCCAACCTCACACAAGACAAATCTGATTTGATCTATTT
This sequence comes from Haliaeetus albicilla, assembly GCF_947461875.1. Lineage (NCBI taxonomy): Eukaryota > Metazoa > Chordata > Aves > Accipitriformes > Accipitridae > Haliaeetus > Haliaeetus albicilla. The sequence goes on along the minus strand of NC_091505.1, from coordinate 23,760,145 downwards.
AAAATAATGCAGGGGCGAGGTTTTGTGCATATTCCCTTAAAAGTTTTAAGCGATTCCCCTGGGCCCGATGGCTGGTGCTGATGTCCTGAGTATGTTAATGAGAGGGAAGGAGAATCACTGATGGAATAAGGCAGATAGCGCTCCCGTCCTTGCTGTCGTCAAAGCCTCTCTGATAACCATGTCCATTTTCTCAAAGATTTGAGTCATTTGTGGATTGACTATATAATCCTTGTGCTGAAGCCTGGGAAAACTGCTGTTGATGCCCTTGGCAAATTCTTATCCTAAAAAAGCATGAAAAAGAGTACCAAGTAATTTCAATTCCATAAAATACATTAAATGCAGCACACAGGTATGTAAATGGGAAACTCCATAACTGTAATTTGCCCACTTAGAGCCTGATCCAAAGGCTATAAAAGTTAATTTGAAATCTTTTCATTGATTTTAATGGCCTTTAGATCGGGCCCATTTTATTCACTGCCTATAGTGTTTGTTTCAGTGCAATAGTGTATTTATCTAAAATGTGAATTATGTGGATTATAACACATACAGATCCACTGCTGATTGTCCAAAGGCAAAGCCTGTGAAATTTATTGACTTTAGCGACACACGTAAAATCTAAAAATCAAAAGGAAGTCACAAATAATGATTACACTTTTTAAAAGTGAGATAAAAAATGAGGAGGCCTTCTTTTCATTATATACTAATACAATCTAAACGTATTTTAAGCATCATGAAATCCAAATGGAATTTCTTACAATTCCTCATTTCTCACTGCAGCAGTTCAACAAAAAATTACATGTAAATGATTCAAAACCTCTTGAAGAAACAGCATTTTCTTCTAATTTGAGGAGAAGAAAAAAAAAAATGTTTCAACCCAAGCTCAGCAAGGGATAACAGTATTACAGTCGCTGCACGGAGAATTTAGCCACTCATAATTCTAAATCCTTCTCAAACGCTTTATTGCTATAAGGTGGCTAATACCAGCCTCTACACAACAGGGCTCCGGTAGCATTAACCATGAGAGATAGGCTTCCAGAAAGAAACTATAGCGAAGTAATTGTAAATCTCTAATGATGCATAAAACCAAGCTGAATTGGTCCTGAATTCTCAGCATAAAAGAAATGAACCATCAGAAGAACCAATTCTGGTGGCAGTATAACATACCCCAGTGTGGAAACTGTTTATGGTGCTTGCTGCAGTGGAAATATTCCTACTAATATGCAAGCAATATGAATTCATTAAAAATGCCCGAATGCCGCAACTTCTCATGATACCATGTGTGACATTATAAACAAATCATTAGCCAAAAAGAAAACCTCATCTGTACCAAAACAATTCGACGTCTTTCTCGGTCTTAGCCAGTTTTCCGTATGATACGTTCGGTGGGTTCCGCGTGTTTTTCAACCCATCTTGCAAGAATTTCAGGACGGTTTTGTGCACCGTGGCGGGTACAGCCTCACCGGGCTGGGCTGTGTCGGAGCTGCGCCCCACCAAGACTGCACGTCCCCAGGTGCACGGCTGAACCCGGACTGACTATTTGGGCAGGAGACCAGCCTGAAGCCTTGTCCCTCTCCCCTGCTTTGCTCAAGAGGAGAGCTGTGCTGGGACCTCCAGCAGTGGCCTCCAAGGGTGCAGAGCCATGGCCATATCTTGATGGGACAGGGCGATCCCTGCTGGTGTGCCAACACAAACCCCAAGCCTCCCATTTTCTTAGAAAGTTGAGTCGATTCCTGCTGGATAAGCATCCAATAATGTATTTAAATCCATAAGTAATGATACCATTTAATTAATTAATGATGCAATCCACAAACTCTAACAACGAACCCAGCTCATTCCAGAAACCTCAATGCACAAACCTGGACCTTCACCCATTAATCCATCACTGTCCAGAGGCAACTTGCTCCAGAAGCAGATCAGATTGATTATCTGAGAGACCAGAAATCACTTACTCACGCACAAACGAGGCACGGCACACGCAGAGGTTATGCACGTTTCCCCATGCAGCCTTACCCAGGACCTTCTGCGTGGCCACAAACACAATTTCTTTTGAGATGAGAAGCCAGTCGTACTTTTGCGTCTAGAAGATCTCTGGCTTTTTTTTGACACTGCCAAGAGGTATTGCATGGGATGATGCTTTTCTAGCACCAGGGCATCTGTCCACTGAGAACTAGATTGACAAGGCTGAAACGGTTGGGTTTGTTTGTTTTATCATTTCACAACTCTAAGAGCCAGACATCTGAAAGCTCGGATACATCATTGCACAGTGTCAAAATCGGCGAAGGCACAGATTTGAAATCTGCATACATGGGCAAAAATAGGCCATATCTGAAATTAATTAAAATTTCTAGACACTACCTAGAGAACAATATTTATCCATAATAAGCACGCATCAATGTATATCACATTTAGTGCATGTATTTTAGTGAAGCTGCAGCTTTCAAGTCTTGTATGTAGGACTTTAAGGCTTAGCAATGACTTTTCATTTTATAAAAGCATTTTAAAGAATTCTCTTATAAAAAAACAAGAAGTAAATGTCACTGATTTAAAGTCAAACTAAAATGAAATTAAATGCAAGTGACCCACTGGAGCTTTCTATGCTTGCAGTTGCAACTATCTGTACCACATACTACATGTGCGGTATTAAACATACCAAAACTATGTATAGGTGTTACAGCCTTATCTATAATCCCTGTGGAAATTACGGGAAGAAAAGGTAAACAAGTTTGTGAAGGTTTTAAAAAAAAAAAAAGGCATTGATCTGACACTGTTCCTACTGCGGTTAATGAAATTTTTAACACTGACAGCAGTAGAAAAATGTTAGGATAAGGATAAAAGGTGAAGAAATGAAGTTTCCCTATTAAATATCCCCCTTGTACATATATATAACAATAAAGGAATGGAAAAACTGATGAAAGAGGGGGAAACTGCTGCAGGCATGAGAGACGCTCATTCACACTGTTACAAACTTTATTCATGTTGGGGAGGTGCTGGCACTGTGAACATCTTTTTATTTACTTGTGAGTGAGGGGTCTTACCCTGTAAGCAATTTTTATGGCTATTCATTTTGGAAAAAAAGTCTGAACTACTCGACCCACTGCCCTGAGGATGTCACAGCAGTAAGCGCTATCCAAGATACTCCGACACCTCTATATTCAAAGGTACCTCCATTTTTTCCAATCAAATCAGAACAACTTTAATTAAATTTAAACAAGAAGCTAAAGTGAGATGAATGGTTTATAGGTGCTTCATGCTTCCCTACATTGATTAATAGATAAAGAATTCATACCTCCACCAAATTAGTTGACAAACCTTGCTGCAATTTATCCCTTGTACATGATGATCTGTAAGCACAGTGCACTCTAGTTGGGACCGAGCTCCAGCTCCCTCTAAATATATTTTGTGCTGGTTGGCTGCACCCACCAGATATTTACATTCCACAGATCTTGTCTTCATATTCAAAGTTTCTCAATACGGTTTTCATTTTAAATTAAAGTATCAGTGGCTATTCTTGGATAGAATGCCATTATTTGTGAAGCGGGTTTGCAATGCGGGCAGTTGCATTGGACTGTGCTATTTCTTGGTGCCCAAAGAACCGCTCTGTTGAGTTTTATTTTTCCTTTTGTTTTCCCTGATGTTGTCCTGCATGTTACTCTGCTCTGTAAGTGAGCAGCAAATGCAATTTTCTTTCACATAAGGAAGAAATTTTGCTAGAGCCGTGCATTTGCCACTTCAAAATAAGGCTCTTTAACCCCAAAGCTGATCCAGAAGATGCTTGTCGACTTCTAAAAGCGAGCCCTGACCACCATGGACCAGGCTGGAGCCATCCAGAGGTGGACTCCAACTTTTGGAAACGGCACTGGCTGAGCTCATTTCTAAGGAGTTTACTTTTAAGAATAACGCAGTTCAGGTTAGGGTATGAGCCAGCGGCTGGCAAGAGATGTATACGGGACTTAATCTCATTCATTGATTACTTTCCAGTTCAAATTTTGCAAGGGGCATCCAGCCCTTGAGATGGATATCCCTGTGTCAGAAAACCAGAAATCAATAAATCTATTCAGAAAAAACTAATTTCATTTTGCTTCTTAACCAGAAATTGAGATACACGCATTTCTCCCTTCCCAGTCCTCCCTGACTTAAATATATCCTGTGTTATATAAGTAATTGTTTTGAACCCACTCTAGGACACAGTCAGAGACATGACTCCAATAACACATTATCAGTAAAACAAAGCAAAACAGTTTCATGTCCCTGCTGGGTTTGTATATACACTCTTAAATGAGCAGATTCTCTCATTATTCACCCTGATCTGGTCATTGTATGCTTAGCCACAGCTGTCACAACAGGTGCCCGAGTGTCCCCCCCCTTCATGGCACTGCATTTTCTCCCTAGAGTTTGTCATCAAATTCCTCTGCTGCCTTTCGCTGGTTGCTTTGCTGGTCCCTCTCCGGCTCTTCCCAGTTTCAACTTCATAATTACTTCTGAAGTCATCCAGGGCTGGCTGATTCTGGATGTGACAACCCTTCACCTTAAGCACCAGGTCTTCTTTACAAGGTGGTGGTCTTCACCCCATCACATGAAACCAGTTTATCCATCAACTTTGGCCATGCTTTTCTTGCCTGGACCTTTCTCCATCTTTCTTGATATCTCCAGCGACCACTTCTCCTAACTGCAATGCACAACAGTGGGCTGCAGAATATTCTTTGGGATGATGCAGCATTTAGAGGCTGATTCCTCCACTAGAACAGATTATCTCCTCCTATGCCAAATGACAGCAGGAGTATCCAGTGAGTTGAGGATTTCCAGATGGGGTCTTGCCCAACATTCTATTTAATGTGAAAATTCTTTGAAATTAACATTTATGCCCCAAATGGGGTCTTGCCCAACATTCTATTTAACATGAAAATTCTTTGAAATTAACATTTATGCCCCAAGATATCGTTTCTTCATTTTTGTTTCTCTCTGACATCCTTCAACAATGGTTTGGGGTTCCCAAAATGGAGTGCAGAACTGCTCCTCTCCCGTTCCACTCCTCTCGCTACAGATTTATGTACCGCATTTTCCCACTGAGCTTAGCACTCATTGGGGATCTTTTACTGCTGAAAATCCTGTGAGTTCTTAAATTATCAGCACTGTGCTACTGTGCACTAACAAAGTTTATCTGATACAACAGCATATCAAACATTTTTAGTTCTGTAACAAATGTTTTCCTAGCTGGAAGCAAGTCTCCTCTGATATTAAAGTACCTCCAAATAAAGAGACAATTTTATATGATTTTTTTGCTATTGTCTTCAAGGAATATAGTGTAGGTTGAGGGCAAAATATACACAACTCAACCTCTTTTATGTTTTGTAGACATCAGAATTTAGGGCCTGATTTCCAAAGTGCTATAATCCATCAGTCCTGCTGAATTGCAAAGGCTGGTGAGGGAGAAACTAGACTGAGCGCCAGCTATGTAACCTATATCAGTCCCCTGAAGCACTGAAAAGATTGGGCCAAAACATTAAGGCAAAAGCTTTCTATAATTTTACTTCAATAAAATTACAAAGGAGCGAGGCAAATACCCAGCTTTTGATTCACAGAACAAATAGATTCAGTACAGTACTAATACCATTTAATTTGTTTTCTCCCTAAAAACCCATAGTCAGGGGTTAAGACATGCATTTCTACCTCAGGTTTCATCTATTTGGGATTGAAATCTCTTTTCTTAACTTACCCTTACAGCACTGCCTTCCCTGTCCTACAGCACAGTATAACATCCCTACAGCAATTACAACTGCTTGCAGTTGAGAATAAAGTCTTACAAAAATCTTTAATGCATTGCTACTGTTTTTAATGCAATTTATTAGCTGACAACCAAGAGTAGAGGCGGTGTCATGTATTCATCCAGATTTCCGTTGGTCAACTACACTTTAAAGAATTCATCCTCTCTATTGTTACACTTTACAGCTCTTTGGACATATTAATTAGCATGTTGAGCTAAATTGACTTAAATTCTTGCTGCCTTAAAACTGGATAGAAAATTCATTCCTCTCTTTCTTATTCTCCCTCTTTTCCCAAACTACTTTAAAAATAAAGTAATTATTGCTGGTGTGTGTGGCTTGACCCTTCCCAGGGTGGGAAATCTCCCAGGCTTGCATTTCATCACTTGCTAAACTAGAATGGGAGCAGCTCGTCTGCTCTGCTATGGTGCAAGTCTGTCTGAATGCAGGTACGTACTGATCTTCAAGAAAACATAAATCTACAGGAGGTGCAAGGAAATTAGTAGAAGCGAACAGTGATTGTGGGGGGGGAACAAACCCGAACTGAAAGCCAGTGTACTGCAAAACCAGCAGTGCAAAGAATGTCAAGGAAAGGAGCTTAGCCATAGCTTTTTTTTTTTTTTTTTTTAACCTTGTTCTAATTGCTTTAATATATGGCTTAACTTAATTTCACCAAAAAAAAATTGGCCAAAATAAAAGAAAACTCGATTGCTGCCTGCTGAGCTGCAGCTGATTGGCAGGCATCGCTTCTCCAAAGGTAACGGGGCACAATCGCTCCCATGGGGCAGAAAGCAGGAGCTCCGAACCGACTCTCAGTTCTTACGCGGCATTTCTATAGCTGTAAAAGCTCCATGCTCTATATTATTAACCTCTTTCTATTCAAGGATCCAGAAAAGGTGGCTGTGTCAGCTACCCAACCTGAAGTTCAAGACCTTTATGGGTGAGGCGACATTTTAGAGCGTAATAACTACACAAAATCCTTATCAAAGATTGTCAGAGAGTTGGAATTACCAGTGGTTATCGGTCAATAATTGTTAGAGTAACTGATGGGTAAGCAGTAACCCTTCACATGCAATTCTTCTGTGGGAATGAGAAAAGCAGCTGGAAGGAATTCATAACAAGAACCTCGCAGAGCTCAGAGAAATGTGATGTATAAACAGATTATTATTTCCTGTGGATATTGATGATAAATGAACTGGATTTGGTATGTCTGGGAAATATCACCACACTCTAAGCCATCTGAACTCCCTGTGGCTCAAGGTAAAAACCTCTCCTGTAACTCACGAGAACTCAGCATAAAGCAAGCACTAAATATCTGGGTCACTAGAAATACAAAAGTTGAACATTCCTCTTGTGCACTTTTCATTTAATTAATCTTTCCTGCGGGTTTTCAGTGTAATGAGTCATTGATTATTGCAAGGAATGCTTTATAGGGTAAATTAATTCATATAAGAGAAACAGTAAGAAGTGCTAAGTAGCCGGATAAATAAATAAAATGCAAACTGTGTTGGTCATCTGGTTGCAATTCAGCCCCAGGGGACTCCCATTTCTGTAAATCAGCTACTCAGTGAATGCTACTACTACTTGTGCTCCTCTTTCCTTATCTTTACCTATAGCTACAGCTTTTATAAAATGTGAAAAATCCCAATAGGAAAAGCAAAAATAACCAAAACCCTGTTCCTCTGTCAGAAATTAGATAACCTATAACAAGATAATAGCTAATTACATGAGAAAATATATGCAAAAAATGGCTTTTCCATTTAATTTAGAAAAAAGGCTATTTGGTGCATGGTCACCCAGTTCAGTGTAATAAACAGCATTTCTAAAAAGAAAACAAAGCAGCAAGAGTAGAATACTTATGTTTATGGTTAAAAAGAGAAAAAGCTGATGTTTAGGGAAGCTGTTTGGATCTGTGAAATAAATCTTAAAATACTTTTAAGGGCATGGGCCAGGTCTAAAGATATTACCTGATTTTTCACAGTGCTTCCAATACGATTAAATGCTGATGAAAAAAACATTGAAACAAGAAACGTGCTCAATGCAAAGATGAAAAAGGAGCCACCTTCCTCCTTGGCACATCTCTGGTTCTTCTTTAGCTTAAGTCATATCGGGTATATATCAGTATATTTATACAGAACGTGGTTTACCAAGTCAGTCAGCAAAGAGTAAGTTTGCAGCTGGCCTTCAAGAATTACACACAGGGGAAAACTACACTAAAGAAACAATATAATTCCTCATGACCTTACCTTGAGACTCGTCACACTGCGAACTAGCTTGGAGCGCAAAAGATTTTGCACCACTACAAATATTTAGGAGATGGCGGGGTTATAGCTTATGAAGATCCCAAACTCCCTGCAGTGTTAAGCTGTATAAATCCAGAGTAAATGTTGCCTCGTATTTTGACTGTACGTGGAGCTACAGCATACTTGCATATCTTAGCTCCTTTGATGGTTTTCAACATTGAGAAGGGCTCCCATCACACCGTGAGGATATTTATTTGCATTGGTCTCATTTTATCTCTGCGAGACATGCCCTTTTCTGTCCACAGCCTTGGAAACTGAATTTTAGAGTTTGCCAGAAACATGCCATGAACATCCAAGCAAGGAAAGGTAACAGCCACCTCAGTTTGCAAATATATATTTCTTCCATTCATACCGCAGAGAAAAAGAAAAAAAAATAATACCTTTATGCAGGAAACTGTTCATAGAAATCACACTCTAGGCAGGGAGAAATGCTAAATTCAAGAACTAAATTAGTCATTTATTATATGCACTCAGATCTAGCCCAAAATGTGCTGTTAACTCATTTTGTGCTGCAAACCTCTAGGGGCAAGAGCCACGTCTTCCCCTACAGGACTTGTACAGTCAAATTAAAGCACATTAATGGTACTCGCCAAGCACTAGCGCTATAAGGTGGCCTTACCGAGCACACTCTGAGCCCATGGCACTGATGGTCTTGGATAGAATAACTTCCATTTGTGCGAGATCCTTCTTACAGGAATGAACAGTTACCAGGCTAAAGCTGAATTAGAAACCCCAATTTGAAATACAGGGTTTAAAAAGTAGCAAGGAGCCCTTTCCCTCCCTGGAGATCACTGGTTTCCCAAACAAACGGATGGATTATAACAAGCCATTGTGCATTATTTTCTGTTTGTCAATGACCTAGTTCCCATGCTGTCTGTGATACTGAAATGGGAAACGAAAGCTTGGGGGTAGATCTTCAGCTGGAGTAATTCAGCCCTGCTCGCCGTGTCAGTATGCAGCAGGCAGAGAGCATCTCCCACTCAACACACAAAACTCAGAAAGTTTCGTTTCTTGGCTTGAATAAAATGAGAAAGATGCCTTTCCAACATCAACAAACAGGTGAGTAGGAACATATTTACAAACCTGAATTTTAGGGTGACTTCAGTGACTGAAATTTGCTTGTTTGACAACTCACAAAGTTGGGGTGCATTTCTGAGATGAATGCATAGATTTTAATTTTTGACCTGAGACTGATTACATGATGAAGTTCAAATGGCTGTTGACATAGGACTTTTTTCCAGGTTTGTTTGATTATTACAATTAATATAAGAATGCATGAGAATATTCACAGAAAGAGCTGCATTCTGCCTTATTATTATCTTCGCAAAATACTTTTTATTTTCTTAAAATTGCTTATGTTGCATGCTGATGATCCTTGCAATGCCTTACAAATAATGCCTTTATACAGCATTTAAATCATACATTATAATTTATAAGTTAGTTATTTTATTTTGGTGTCAATCAAAATCAGAAGCTGTATGAAAGAGCTTAGATTAGGAGAAAGAGATTTTTCACGGTAAGCTTTAATAAACTAATGATGATATTATAAGAGCCATCACAGAAAAACCTGCCATCTAATAATAAGCTCATTCCTGTTTATTTGAATGTTCCACCTTGTGCTTGTTTGTAAAAAGTTAATAATTACAGCAAAGTTAAACTTATGTAAATAGGTGAGTCTGCACTGGATAAAACCTGCAACGCTGAGCTGCAGCTCTACCTAATCAGTGAAGAGAGGGCATCGAGATTTCAGCCTTTTTTATTACAGCATACAACATCCCTCTGAAGAGGTATTTGACGTTTTGCCCAAAGTAACTCCTGTAAGATCGGCAGGGTGAAGATGACCGCCCAAGCCCTGTCCCAGCACAGGGATGGTTTTGAACCACCTGCCTTTGTAGACGCTTCAGTACTGGTGTTGCTGGGTCAGCACAGGCAACGGCACACACGGCAGTCGAGCGGGAAGGCGGAAAATCACCGTAAAGTAATTTCCTTGTAGGTCTGTCTTGCCCAGGCTGGAAGCTCCAGTGGCTTCCAGTGGACCCCAGAGCACACTCATGAGATGGTGGTGGTCCTGCTAGGCAGCCACCTGCTCTCTTGTCATCCACAACCTAAAATACATTCAAAACTTTTTTAATTAAACCTTTTTTATTTACATTTCCTTTCCCGCGTTTGTCACCGAGATCTTACCAAACCCCACAGGGTGAGAAATGCACTGCCATCAAGCAGCTACTTTGTCCCCATATCGAAGTTATTCTTGAGGAACCAACTCTCCCAACACCGTGAACAGCAAAACATACCCACGTGCTCCGACCCCAGGGGAGCACAGTCATCCAGACTGCTCCTCTCGAAAGCCTCCCAGTAGAGACTGGAACGAAGCACGAGTCGTTGGCTCCCGGACACCACACAAACACAACGGCTACTCTCTGCTTGCTGCCCATGCCACGGTGGTTAAACGCGAACACTGCTCACTGCCTCCCTCCTACACGGCAGACCTCCGGCAGCTGTTGATAAATGCGTTTTCGGGATGGGCTGCGTTTGACCGCGGATATTTGTACTTGTAAAGCTGCCGCGACCCAACTACCCATGACCATATGGCCCGGCGGGAGCACGGCTGGTTACACGTGCAGGTGACCCTTCCGTCAGGTTTGGCAGCAGCATGACCCAGCGGTTCTCCACACTACGTAGAGTCCCAGCCATAAATCACGCGCTACTGCGCATCTCTTCAGCAACCTGGAGGCCGTCCAGCTGGACCACGGGCACGGATCTCCACCTCTTGGCATCGGTAGTAACGCAGTTTGGGCAGCGCAGGGTGTGAAACGCTCTCCGCGGTAAAGGGGTGCTCTCCAAGCAACGCAGGGCACCAGCTCAAATCATCTCAAGACCTAAACGAGCCCTCGTCTTTCCACCACCCTTAGGGGAAGCGTAGGGGAACGAGTCAACCTCGTCCGACATCAGCCTTTCTGCGTAGAGAAACCCAGGTGCTTGGAAAGCAAACTTTGCTCTTACAAAGAAGACAACACCTCTCACCTGCCTCTTCCAGCATTTTTGCTGCCCAGAGCAAGTTGTCGTTGCTTTTCTGCAGAAAGGAGCAGCTTAGTCTATATGATTTAGAAGTATCATTTGCCTTCTTCCCCACAGATGGCAAACTCTTCGGTTTCTGCCACCACTAAACATACAAATAAATCATCAAGATATGATCTGCTAACATATTCAAAATGATGTTTGGCCTGAATTTTTTTTTTATTTTTTTTTTTTTTAGCTTCAAACATCAATTTCATTTCTTAATGAATACATGCTTCATCTCATAACATTTCATTTTTCATACATTTAGCAAAATTGCTTAACTGATACATTTTTTTTCTAAAACAGCTTTATTTCTACCCTAAAAGCATGCAAATCAAAGACTGGCACACTTATATAGTGTGCAGAATGCCCTACTGTTGGTTCCATTGCTACATTATAAAATATTCATAGTCTCGACATTTTTTTACAAAACGAATTTGGTATCCCGACTTTTTTTATGAAAATCACATTAAGATGCAGGGACAAAATTTTACAGGCCTCTCCGTGCAGCTGTTTCCATTTTTATTTGCTCCCCTCTCCGAAGGACAGCCTCCCCAGCACCCACCCACGCGCTCTGCACGCCGGCAGCCTTATCGGAAACGCCGGCGAGGCACATCCAGCCCTCACTTCCTAAGCTTAAATGCCCTTTGCAATTCTTGTCTGAGCAGTTGTTAGCTGAAGACAAGAAGACTTATTTCTATTCATTCCCTGCATAATCCACCTTATGAATTTACACCTCACCTACCCGCACATTCAAGGACCCAGAAATACAAAATATTTCCTACTGTGTTTTAAACCCACATCCTCCTGGATACAAGATAAGAGCTTAATAGCTTTGACACTGCACTGTTTTCATATTCATGCATAAGTTATGGATACAGCAACAGATCAGCACTTCTTTGTGCTTCTCATTGGCTCTGGTTCGCTGCCTTAAACTGTCTGAGTCAAGGCCACGTTTTAATGCCATAGACGCTCTATTCAAATACCAGTATGACCACATTTTAAAAGCCACCCTGTACCACTTCATTGCCGCAGATGTCCTTTACATCTGGCAAGGGCCGTTTCTCTGCATGTCAACAGTAATTCAGTTTAACAGCTGTCTCTTTTGACAAGCTTAGTGTCAGACTCTAAAATGACAGGGTGACAGTTTTCCTTTTCTTTAACAGAACATAGTGCAAATTAACCATTTGAATGCAGGATCACTGAACGCCTCCTGAATACATTTTTTCAGAGTCAACTGAATAGGATTTAGGAATTGTTGGTATTAACAACCAAAGGTGAAAACCTGTAAGGTCTGACAAGTTAAGGCACTTCTCTGTTTGAGATTCTTACCTGAAATCTAAGTGTTCGACACCCAGAAAACCTTACGCTGATTTGAAATAGATGTTGGAGGTAAACAGTGGGAATTTGCAAACTGGTGTGATAAATACTTTTCCTGCATTGCATAAATACACTGGAGAATTTTCTGTATATTTAAGGGGCTTGTTAATACAGCAGCTAATGGTACCGTCTGTATCAGCTTCCAAATGGCACGCTGCACACACACATTTTCCACAAATGCCAGACATACAAAAGCACCTCAGCCTAATTTCTCTAGGACTAAAACTATGCCTGAGATAATACTGTTCATCTTAATGATTGAAACCTTTAGCACGAAAACCAGCTTATGGACAGTAACAAAGTGCCACTGTGATTTATGAACAACCAGTAAATGCTACAAAAGCACCGCTTTAATCTGGTGCAAGAGTGAGCTTTATGAGGTTGGCTGTATTAGGCTCACATAAAAGTGAATTAAAAAAAATATAAACATTACACTAGACATATTGAAACAACTTACTGATGTAAGTTGTACAGTGAGCCACTTCGTTGTGTTAATGTTATACCATGGCCGCCACAACGAGGAGGAAGGATGCCTCCCAGATTTGGTTCTTGTTCCACTGAAACCAATGGCAAGCCTCAAAGTAACTGCAGCGGGACTGGACTCCAGCTCACACAATTTATGTTATTTTAAAGAACTATGAAAGCCTTTCGGCTGTTGGTTCCTGGGTAAGCAGTTACATTTAAAGCACTACCAAAAAAACTGGGTTGAAAGGATGGTACAGAGAGCATAACATTTAAATGCCTCTAATAATTGCTTTTGTTCGCTTATTTATATGTTGCCATAAGTATCTGTATGTGCTACCTATTGCCATAACATCTGGGCATCTCATAATATTCAGAAAGATTCACACTCAAATGCCCATTACAATCTCTAAAAGGCATGCCCATTTATACGAGCTGAAATAGAGATTTCTCATTTCTCAGTCTCATAATGCAGCCAAGTTGTTCCTCTTTCATTCAGCTCTTTTTGACACATAATTGGTCATGACCTGCAGAAGAAGTCACTTATTCTCAACCGCTCCAGAGCCAGGTCTCTCTTACAGTAGAACTTGCGTGCCCCTGCTCTGCAGGAGCTGGGACAGCGATGCTGACGGTGCTGATCTCCCTCCCGACTCCTTTCTTATCGACATACCCCATCCGTTCCTTTCCATAGCCCAGAAATTCATACTTTCATAGCCAGAGGTGAGCCTCTGTAAAGGCAACATATCCCTAGTATTTTATTAATATATCATGAAGCTAAGTCAGCTGCAAACACGTATTTTTAGCGCAACATCAGCCCCATGGGAGTGTGCAGGTTGCTGGGTTTAGAGGGGCAGGCTGGTATTAGTATTGCACACTTACAGCTCAGCTACGCAAAGCATATATAACCATTTAAAATACTTAACCTCCCCAAAATCTATCATACACCTGAAACACTAATAATTCTATAACTTTAGCTAAACAGAGTACTATTCAGCTGTAAATTTTATGGCTACTCTCTCCACCTCTTATGAAGTGTGAAAAGAGGCTTCATATCTGTCAGTCTTTTCTCAGAAATGACTTTCGCTGATTACTTAAACTTTCGTTAAATAAGCTTTCCACAAGCTGTAAAAACAGAACACAGTAGGGAAAAAATTGGCTCTCTTTTAAAAGTGCTGTAAAGTCTCTTTTTGAATGAGTAATTAGAAATGTGTAAACTCTTTTATGGATATGTGAGAAGCATACACAAAAAAATTTGACATTCCATGCAAGTATTTCTGTGTGCTATCAAATTTCATTGTATTTCGCAGAGACCAAAACTATACAGACCCAAAATACACACACATTAGTGGACATGGGTTATTTGCCAAGAAGGAATTTACATACAGTACAAGTAAAACATCCTAATTTAAATCTATGACAATGGATACTCACATTCTTAAAGAGAAATCAGAGTTGTTTGTCTTTCCGCTCGTATTTATACAGATTGCAAAGCTGTTGACAGAGCATGATTTGAGCCGGGCCTTTCCAACTGCTTACTGTTATTTTTATTGCCATTGTCAGCTATCTTTTCCGTATTGAGAATCGAGCTTAGATGACGACGTTCTGATTCCCCGAACCCACACACGAACATAAAGAGACGCCGTGCGACCCGGCAGTCAGGCGGGGAGCGGGCAGCGAGGAAACCCCAGTCCCTGGTCCTCGTCCCCTTGAAAACTCCCCAAACCCTGTAGTTACACCAACGCACTTTTCCGTCTTCATTTCCCCCTGCACACACGAGGGTCCGTCCCCAAACCAGCCTCTGCAGATGCTCCGTGACGCCCTTGTACCTTCACTGTCTTGGTCCTTTTCCCTTCCCTTAAAACTCATGTTATTTGTGCTGAAAACTTGCTTTGACTTCGAGCCTCGTGATCAGCTCCACAGCAGGGGGGGCCAAGTATCTTCATCTAAAAGGAAGGGAAAGAAACCTACAGACAAGGGGAGATGGGTGCTGGCCCTGCGTGATTGCCCACCTCCCCGGGAGAGGGGACAGGGCATCTTAGGGACACCGAGATGGAAAACCTCCCCCCTCCAAACTGGTAGGATGTTTGCTTGAAAAGCCGGTGGATGTCACGCTGTGTACCCGTACTGTGCACTATAAATAGTAATGTCTTCTATGCTCCTCTCCATGGAAAAATCTGCAGGAGGGGAAATAGTCTCAAATCTGTGTAGTTTTCAAGCCAAAGAGAGCCAGCCTCATTCTCTCCTCGGTGGGGAAGCCGTAGGTAGGGGGTATGCCCCTCCAACCCCGTGGAATCAGAGGATCCAGAGGAAAAACCAGGTCCCAGCTCACAGGTCTTGGGGCGAAGGGCTGCCCCCCCTCAGCCTGCACCCCGACCTCCCCATCCCCGGCACGTCCCGCAGCTCTTTGCCTTCCCCGCCGTGAGCAAACGCAGCCCCTTTCCGAGGAAGAGGACGGTCAGCGCGAAGGGTTTCCGCGGCATCGTTAAGCGGGTGGCGTTAACCGCCACATGGCTCCTTGCTCCCCAAAGCATCCCCATTCGAGGGGTCTGCCAGACACTGCTCCTCCTCTGAATCCCATGGAATTCGGTGGGAATTCACGGAAACGGTGCTGAGGTCTCCCAAGGAGAGCAAAAAGCACCGCACTGCGCTCTCCCTTCTCCCAGTAAAGATATTACCGCCATTATTATTATTATTTTCTTTTAATCCCCAAGAGAGTGATTCAGACCCCACCTGCAAAGTTCAATAATCCTGTCGATAGCAGAGCAATGCCACCGCGCCTGCTCCCCATGACGCTGCTCCGAGCAAGTTCGCTGGCAAAGCATTCCCAGGCACAATTTAGTGCCAAGTCTGTTACAAAACCAACCCCGGTGCGAATGTTTTTGAGTAGAAGAACAAAAGTACGAGAAAGGGAAAAGCTTCACACATCTTTAGTGTGGAGAATGTATTTAGTGCTCCCAGAAGCTATTAGATGGGGTGATACAGGCAATTTATTGTTTTGTCAATACCTTTTATTTTGATTTAATAACTTACAAAACCTCCGGTCTATCTGTAGCGCAGCCTCAACTTTCTTTACACAACCCCACTTAACTTTCAAACACTTTAACTTTCAGGTCAAATCTCTGTCATGTTGATAAATGGGTCTATTTAAATTTTTATCACTGAAGAATTCTCTCTGGTATCTTTTTCACTATCAGATTTCATGCACAAAATAACAGGACACTTACTATTTTTTGTTATCCACCACACACACGAAAAAAAGAGTCACTACAGAAAGCACAGATGTCATGGTGAAACGTCTGTAATTTGTCTGCAATAATATCATTCCTGCAGACACTTCATATGGAGAGCGGTACAATATTTTCAAGCATAATGTGTAAAAACACAGGGCAGAAAAGCCTACTGTAGGATATATACACTAACTGCAGTCTACCCCTGTGCTAACAAGTAAACAAGTCAAAGTATTTTACCCTCACGAGGCATTACTATGCACGATATAGAGGCCCCGAGTGAAGTTTAATCTTATTTGGCTATCTGACTACTGCTTCATTAAGCAATCTAAGAAAAACTGCGGCAAAGTCAACAAATTTTTAGATATTATTGTAAATAAACACCTGGTTTTCCTGCCAATAATCAGGACCAAAAGTATAATCCTTATAGCCCTAAGTACGCTATATATGTTTAACCTTTACTTTAAAATGGTATTAAATGCTGAACACTGTGGCTACTGTAAAGATAGTAAAAACAGATACTGTAGGAATATAACAGTGTTTAATGACAAGTTACAAAGAGTTCTACTGAAAGAAAAGCAAGAGCAAGAAAGGTTAAATAAACAGAAACCACAGTGCCTCCCATCTTTCTTACATTAACTTTCAATAACTATAAAGTAAAATTTCTGCTATACATGATATAATATCCCAGAGCTGTGCTTTAAATATTTACTTCTAACTATAAACTTATATGAGACCCAAACAAAAACTAATTTGCATTATTAATGATGCAAGAATATGATGCTCAGTCCCTTAAGATTCATAATAAAGAAGAAAATGTTAGAGATTTACTTTGTTTTTCATTTTAAAAGGCAAGTTAAAATGATAAAACTTATTTAATTAACAGAGACTCTATTTATAAATTAGTTGTTTCTGCCAGCAAGAATGTTTTAAAAAAAAAAAAAAAAAAAACCTGCCTGAAATGAGGCTGAGACTACAAAGAGTCCATTTTCAGCTTGGGAGTCTCAAGGGAGAAATCAAAGGGTTTCTTTCTTTCAACAGTTTGGGTGAGATGATATTTTGAGATGTTGACAGCTGCCAAACTGCAGAACCAGTGAAGAACTACCAAACTGAAATCGTTTTTATCTTTTTGAATTTTTCTCACTATTCAGCTCAACTTCCTTTTACAGCTCACAAGTGAAATTTCTACTCTGTTAAAAGGCTTTTCCCCTCCTTCAATGCTCTGTCTACTGCTTTGGGCCCAAAATGGACTCTCTTTCTTCTAAAATTAACCGTAAATAATAGAGAACCATTATTATTACCTTTAGTAGTGTTTCTATTATAGTAATGTATTAACTGCCATCTTTTTCTTCCTTCTTATGTGCTCAGTGTGGAACCAAATTTCAATGGTTAATCATCTTAATCATCTCTGTCACACTGAATGTTCTCACTATATTTACTTACAAGATATTAGTAAAACAGAACTAACAGTCTTTGCTCTAATAAACAAAGTAGAATTAAAAGTCAACATTTAAAACTTGTTTTCTACTTTTCTGACAGAAGGTATTTCTAAGATTCAAAACAAGCCAGCCTTTAGTAAATAATAATAACAATAACAGTATTAACAACAACAACCCCCTGTGCCCCCTCCCTTGCTGTACTCTGGTGCTACCTGTCTCTTTTGGATTCGCTCCCACCAAAACCAGTTTGTGCAACGCCAAACTGAAGAAAGTCAAGAGTCGCCACCCTCCGGGAGGGGAAGGGCAGAGCCCTGCTGGGGGGTGAGCCTCTGGCACTGCTTTGGCAGACCCGATTTCTCATGTATTTTGCTGTTACAGCACTGAGCACGAAGAAGCATCTTCTGAGCTTGTGGCCCTCAGCACTGTGATAGAGAGGACCTTCTCGGTTCCTGTAACAAGGCAGCTCCATGCTCGGCTTTGTGAGATATGATGCAAATATTATTTGAAAAAAGCAAGACCGACTTCTGCTGGCACAGACTCGTCAGAATTTGGATTAACCGCACTTTGGGGCACTTTTTATAAAGAAAAAACCTTTATGTTTAATTAAAAAATAATTCAAGATCAGAGGTTCAACTATTGGCCACTGCAGACATTGAATATCTTTAAAAAATACATTTTCTTATGACTTATCATGAGAGATTAACGCCCAGCAGTGATGTGAGAGAGAGGATAATACCCCCAGCTATATTCACAGACCTTTTCCAACCAGTGATCCAAGGACTAACTCACAGTTACATGATGAATCAGAATGGATTTATAATTTTTTTTTTTAAGTTTGTTAGCACAGAAGGCAGCACATAACTGTTTTGGGAGAGTTCCTGTCAATGCTGAAAGACAAATATTCTCCCCTTTCAAGGAGACCT